>NC_043987.1:15096986-15404486 GCF_902150065.1 Myripristis murdjan | reverse complement strand
TTTACCAATTTTCCACTTTAGTCTGGATTGTTTGATTTTCACTTTCTTAGAAGCATTTGCAAGGTCTTGTTAAAACTAAGACAACAACTGTAAGTCAGACTATGCTTGCATGACTGTGCTATTGTATTGTATACAACTAAAATTAACTTAAAAGGTGCTGCTGCAGCCCTGTGGCAAGCCTAGCCCAGAGGCTCTACTTGTTGTCATCTGGTTTAAATATAAAGCATCTCCTAATGACAGACAATCCTTCACTTTTAGGAAGTATAAATGATCTGTGTAAGCTTTCTCCCTTTCTTTCTCACTGGAGCTGCCTGCTTCTGATTTTAACTTTCATTTTGGTCATGTGGTTGCATGATGCATATTCAAAGGCTTTGATTGGAGGCGTATTGGAGCCAGTAAATATACCACACTGGCACTTTCAGAATAATTCAGAGCTAAATGAATCATAAAATGGATACTGTCTGCAATCAGTTGTGTAGTCTTAAGCCATGCCGGTGCAACACACTGTCCAAGTTTCTTGATTATGTTTTTTTATTTTAAAGATGTGTAGATGAGATGTAATCTGTCTTGCTGATGGCCTGTTTGGGTTGTAGTCCTGTGTGCTAATGGCTTTGCTGGCAGTGTTTGTGCAGACAGACACCTGCAGCTCTTCACTGCTGTTGAGTTTCAAAGTGCCATGGAGGAAAATCATTGGATCTTATTTGGGTTTATCCCAGCACCACGTGGGCTGTTATGGTGTGTGAAATGTTTGCACTTCAGTAACTGTGATCAGACACTGGAGATTAATTTCACTCATCTGACTGTGACCTTTGTGTTAATGTTTCTTAGGTGTATGTGTGTGTAAACGTCTTGCTTGACTGTTGGTCTGGTTTTTTGCTTACAGGACAGAGCGGCCTGGGTAAGTCGACCCTGATGAACACGCTGTTCAAGTCGAAAGTGAGCCGTAAGTCGGTGTTGGCCGCAGCCCAGGAGAAGATCCCCAAAACCATCGAGATCAAGTCCATCAGCCATGGTGCAGACCTCTCTCACACCCCTCTTCTGCCCCTCTCTGTCTGACTTAATCCTGCTTTTCTTTCCGTCTCTGTGTGTCTGTGTGACTCCATTAGCCACAGCACAGTCCTCTCCCACACTCTGACATCCCCTCTTTATCTCTCCATACCTTTCCTCATCTGTCTTTATCTTTCCGCTCTATCAGCCATAGTGAAGTCTGTTATCACGCACTGCTTGTTCAGTCACTCTAACATTCACCTCTCATCCTTTCTCCCTCTCCACTGTCTCGCTCTTGTTGTTCTCGCTTTTATTGTGTTTTTCAGTTCTCTGTGTCCTTGTTCTCCCTCCCAGTCCCCTTTGTTTTATCTTTGTACCAAGACACACTTACCATCAGTGCTGTAATGATGTCAGTTTTATAACCATATTCTCTCTAGTCTTGGTGTTCAGGCAGGAAAAGCTGCCTAAGGGTTTGTTTTACCAGCTTAATATAGTGTGCAGATACTGGCTGAGCTTCTGTGTGTGTCTGTGTGTGCAGACATCGAGGAGAAGGGAGTGAGGATGAAGCTGACAGTCATTGACACGCCAGGCTTCGGAGACCAGATCAACAATGAGAACTGGTACGCTGCTGCAATGATCAGTGTCAGTTTTATGATTTGCACCAACAGCACTGAAATACCACCATCCCTTTCTTCTCTCTTTCATCCTAATTTCTCCTTCTCTTATCTTTTGCCTTCATTTTTTTTCTCACTGTTCATCCTCTTCCTTGTCTTTCACCCTATCTCACTCTCCTGCCACTTCTCTCTCCATCTCCCTCTTCCCTTTTGTCACTACTTTCCTCCGTCCTTCCCTAGCTGGCAGCCCATCATGAAGTTCATTAACGACCAGTACGAGGCCTACCTGCAGGAAGAGATCAACATCAACAGGAAGAAAAGGATCCCAGACTCCAGAGTCCACTGCTGCATATACTTCATCCCCCCCACTGGACACTGGTGAGAAGATAGGGGAAGACGTAGGCCTTTTGAATATTTCCTCTCCCTTTGTTTCTTTGTCAGCCCACTGGGATGATATCAGTGCTGCCCCCTGTTGCTCTTACATGAGAAGGCTTCTTTGTAATTCAACAAAAGATGGAGAGAATTAAAACAGAAACTTTGTTGTGAGTCATCCATATGAGTCATTGCCAAATAGTGCATTGTCAGTGGAACAGGAAGGCTACACCAGTTTGCTTTGGCCTGACTTTCACCAAGCAGACACATACAATGGCATCAACTTAAACCTCAGTACTTAGCAGTGTTAACAACTGAGGCTCACGCGTGTGCACACAGATCATGTGCTGATACACATTTCCTCTTCTGTTCTCAAACTTTTTTCAAAGGAAGCAATGAAACTCCTCTTTTCTCTCCTTTTCTTACTCCTCAGATATATATTTATACACGCACACACGTCGCCGCACATTTCCGCTCAGTGTGTTTCTATATATCCCAGAATGCCACTCCACCCCCTCCCCCTCTCCAAACTGGAAAGATGGGTTTCTCTTGCCAGGCCCTGAAACAGCACAGTGTCCCGAGTTTCACTCCCTGGATCCATCACAGCCACACACATCTGGCTCTGATCGAGCAGCACAAGCTGCACTCACCCCCCTCCAGTCTCTTTTGGTTCAGCCCGATTCTCTTTGGCGTGCTGGGGGTTGGGATGTACTAGCAGAAGAAATTTTTGGGAAGGGGCGTGCAGGGGGGTCGACAGTGTCTCATGTGTCTCATGGATGGATTCACCGTGCATTTTATAGCTCTTGCATTTGTGTAACACTAGTTGAGTGCACTGGAGGGGCTTGGGAAAATGGTGGAAACAGCTGTGGACTGTCAGCCGTGTGTGAGCATGCGCACGCACACACACACACACACACACACACACACACACACAGACATATTATAATTTATCATAAAGACCATTCATGTGCTGTGCCTCTGTTAATTTGCCCCTTGTGTCATAGCCTGGCTTTGCGAAGGCAGGGGGCTTGGTGCGGTAATGGCCCCCTTATCTCTGTGACCCATCCTGCTACGTTTCATGTAGATCCAACGCTGCAGATGTCACAGAGCCTGGCCACCAGCTGCTCAGGACTCGCCTTAAAAGCCTAATAGCAGTGAGGGAGAGGAAGGATGAAAAGAGGCTGTGTGTGTGCCTTTGTTTGTGTGCGTTTGAATATCTTTTTTTCTGTTATTGTGTATCTGCTCAAAAAAAGGCCCTGTCAACAACGGTCACTCTCTGCATCAGTGATGTTGTCCAGGCCAAACTCAGCACCGTTAACCACTCACAGATGCTTTTTTAGCACTTCAGGAAGACTTGAGAACCTCAAACCAACCACAAGGCCTTTCAAGCACACTGCCTCATCAAGGCGCTGTTCACACACACACAGTGATTGATGTTGACACACACCATACACCTCATGACTAAAATTTGCCCACAGATGTAGAGTATGTTGAGGTCATGGGCACAGTGTGACCAGTTAGTGCTGCAGGTTTGTTTGATGGCGCAGTATTGCTGAGGTCTGGGAGAATTGTTGTGAACCTCTGCCCTCTGGTGGAGGGGCTTTGGCTTACACTGTCAAATATGCTCATCTCATCTTTTTTATGTCTAGTATTTACTTTCCCAGTCACCTCTGTCTCTCCTTCGGCTAATCACACTCTCTCTTTCCCTCTCAGTCTGCGGCCTCTTGATGTAGAATTTATGAGGCGCCTCAGTAAGGTGGTCAACATCGTCCCAGTCATCGCCAAGGCAGACACACTCACTCTGGAGGAGAGGGACTTCTTCAAAAAGAAGGTAAGATTTGCTTTCATGCCCCGATGATCTGATTTGACATTGTTTTTGACGTGTTTGTATCCCGTGCACCCTCTTTTTTTTTCCTCTCTTGCTCTCTCTCTGATCCTACTGCTGTGTTTCCGCTAAACATTCACTCATTTACAGCCATCTTTTCTTTGTTTCGATCTGCAGTAGAGGTGTGGATCTTTAGCTTAACATTAAATGCGGCAACATGCTTCTCCTTCTGCATGTCACCCAACATGCATGGGTGTTGTCTGGAGACATTTGTGTGGCTGCTTTCTTTTATACTTGTACAGATCGTTACGTGTCCATTCAGGAGAGGGTGTCACACTGAGTAAATCACAAAATAAAAAAACAAAACAAAAACAAAACACAGGAGAAACAGAAATTACCCCAAGTGAAAAGAAACTGTATTGTTGTGATTCGCCGTCACCGTCTTTAGGCAGATGGATACAATTCAATCAGCAGAATTCCATAATCAATTCAATGAATGAATTGTTACACCCTTATTTCCTCTCTTTTCTTTCCCTTCACCTGCGTTCTTTTCAGAGACTGGAAAAGTCTCTGCTGTTCTCTTTAGACATACCCTCCTCTCGCTCACTTGATGCTGACAAAACTCCATGGCACCGTTTTTCCCTGGATTTATTTCCACGCAGTTTGTCGTAGCTGCAGCTGTTTATTTGAATGTTTGCATTGGCAGCGGCTTCAGGATCCCACCAGGCCTCCTCTCATTAGGAATGAGGAGGCGGGACTCCCTCTAGTGTTTGCTTGTGTGTCTCTGTATTTGCACAAATGTGTGTGTGGCAGAAACGGTGTGCACCCAGGTTTATGCATTGCATCCGTGTTGCAGGATTAAGTGTTTTGTTTGTGCACAGACCGCGATTATCGACTAAGCCTTAAAACTTTTGGGGTAGATTAGGAGCAAGATTAGTGTTAACACCATTTTAATCTGGTAATAGCACACTGAGCAGATGGTCCCAGTGATACTTTTGTTTAATGTCTCTTAAGGCTGTGTCAGCCAAGTCTGCCGAACTGATCTTGTAATTAAAGGCTTTGTGTTGCTAGATTGGACAAAATTGCAGTGGGTTTAAGTTTTTACTCTGTTTCTTTCTGTGTGTGTGTGTGTGTGTGTGTGTGTGTGTGTGTATGTGTGTGTGTTCACCAGATCAGGGAAGAGCTGCGAGCCAATGGGATTGACGTGTACCCCCAGAAGGAGTTTGATGAGGATGCGGAGGACAGGATGATCAATGAGAAGATCAGGGTGAGGGCATCTCACTCACACACACACACACACACACACACACACACACACACACACACACACACACACACACATACACACACACACACCTTCATAAGGCTCTCATTGATCTTCTTATGTTCAGACATGCTTACCCTCAAGGAGACCCTAAATGTTTGTAGAGTCAAGTTCAGCATCCAGTATTTTCTTTTTTTACACCCTTCAACCTTCTGACCTTTGAGCTTTCTTCGCTGTGCAGGAGATGATCCCCTTCGCCGTGGTAGGCAGTGACCAGGAGTACCAGGTCAACGGCAGGAGGCTGCTGGGGAGGAAGACCAAGTGGGGAACAATTGAAGGTACAGTAAAACACTTTCAATCTACTTCTCTTTTCTCTCTTTTGTCTCCTTTCAGAGTTTTATTTCTCCCACTCCTTCCTCACATCTTTACTCTCTGCTTCTTATTCTCCTTCCCTCTCTCTCACACCCTTTCCCTATCACCTTTTTGTTCCTCTGTTGTCCTTCTGTATGTTTTTAAACACACTATCAAGCATGCATGCACATTACCTTATATCTTTTACATTAATGTAAAATACCACTAACATCAGGATGTAAACAAGTTAATTAATTTTAGTCCCGTGTTCTGAGCTCCACAACATTTGCAGGTAATTATCAGCTTCAGATTTGCACAAATACGGAGGCATCTTAAATGAGATGTAAAGTATGGATATAGGACATACTTTACATTTTAGGTATGCAGTTGTGACCTCAGTGTAACTCTAACCTCAGTTATCTGAGAAATTACCAATGTAATGAGAGTCTGCCAAGCCAGAACGTTGAAGAAAACACCGTACTTTAGTCAAGTTACAAGATTGTGACGCCAGTTAATTTGGAGGTGAATATGCGCACAGGGCTTCTGCTGATGTTTTTTTAGGGGTTTTCAAAAACAATTAAAGGGGAAAAAACATGTAACACCTGCATGCTTCATGTGAAAGTGTGAAAGCAGTATAAAAAGTGGTGACAGGGTGTCTGCAGGTCCTTTAAAAAGTCATAACATGTAGTAAATATTAGGCCTTATAAGTCATTAAATAGTCTTTAATTTGAAATGATGAGGTCTTAATTTCCACATAAACATGTCATCTAATAAAATTTAGCCATCTTTTCATTTCTTTTTGTCAAAAATTGTCAAGGTCCATTTCTGATGTTACAAAACTTGAGCATTTGTAGGGAGAAATCCCACAAATATTCTTGGAATTACCTGTTCCTAGTTCTTTTTAAAAGTAGCTTGCATCCAAGCTAAAGGAGTCTATAATCAAACCTCTCCCTACCTGACCACATTTATCGTACTTACCTTTGCACTCACCAGCAATGCTCCTTTGAATAAGGAAAGGATGAATAAAAAAAAAGTCTTGAAAAGGTCTTAAAAAGCTTGAAATTTAACTCTGGACACGCCGGGTGGTTTGAGAGGACAAAGGGGAGCGGGGTAGAGGCCCCTCAGATGACTTCATTCACTGCAGACACACAGTCGGACAGTCAGTCAATGAAACAGAGCCTTCATTGAGTTTCTAGACTGGTGTCGTGTGCCATGCAGCTGGCTCAGTCCTCCGGCAGCCACTGTCTGTCTGAAGAGGCCTGGTTTGTTTTCTACATGTCCTCCGCCCCTCACACACACACACACACACACACACACACACACACACAAATGTGGATAGTGAATGATGACACAAGGAGTAAGAAAGATGTGGGGGAAGTTTTTGATTGTACTCCTCAGGTGACTGTGATTTATCACTCCAGCTTGAGTGAATAAGTCTTTTCTTTTTTTGTCTTGTCAAGTTTAACTCGTACACACAAGCTGCTTCACTTTTTCACTGTTCGCTTTGTCAGCCAACATTGCACCACCACAATGTCGACGTGTGCATTGTTCCAATTCTCCCTTGTAACAACCATTCATATAATAAGCCCTGACTTTCAGCATTAATTATGTTATCTGCTCCAGACAGGAGGCACCACCCCTTTATCAAATGTCACTTAAAGGAAGCTTAATTTCCTGCCAAAGCGTGCTGTGCGCTGGCATCAGCAGCATCGTTCTTACAAACACACACATACACACACATGTTCCCTGTCAAGCAGAATGTGTCAATTAGTCTCATCTCTTCAGAAGGGCTTTGAGCAGATTAAATTAGCAGTAGAGATCAAGGCATGTGCTGAGTGTGGCGCTGCAGTGAGATCACTGACTCCACCTAGTGGATTGGGGAAGAACTCAACAGCAGCCACTCACAAAACAAACATACATGGCCAAAACACTGTCATTGGCTCTCACAGAAGATAGAGTTATACTGTTGTAATTCAGTGAAAAGTATTTAAGACTACTGCTGGCATTAATATTACCTCCATCAGGCATTTCCAGCCTGTCAGTGTAAACCAGCTACTGTTAATTAAGATGATCAACTGGAACCAACAGACTTACGATTACTTAGATAATTTGGGCCAGCCAGTGTCAGTAAGTTGTGTTTTGATATTAATCATGCTGGCTATTTAGCCTCATAAATCTGCTAAGCGGGTCAGTTTCCACAACATTATTGATGATTGAGTCTGATGTGACCTGAGCTTGTTAGCACATTTATAATCATCACTGCAAAAAAATCTGTAAGTTGCCAGTTTTGTCACAATGATGGAAACTTCTGTGTGTTAACTCAGGAAACGCTGAAGTTACTGCTCTGAATGAATTATGAATGATCAAATCATTTATTTACATTTAAATTATATTTGCAGACTCTGGTAGTCATCTGACTTAATTTACTTTGAAACATGTTAATGAGTTGCAACCAGAACATATGGTAAAGCAAGGCATTATGGGAAGGGTTAAACTTATACAATAGTCTGACGTTCCTCTTTTTGGATTCTTTATTTGCTTTCTTCTGCCTGATGAATCTGTTTCAATGGACTTTTCTCTCTCCATCTACAGTTGAGAACATCGCCCACTGTGAGTTTGCCTATCTGCGGGACCTCCTCATCAGGTGAATGATTTCATCTCGGCGTGTGTGTGTGTGTGTGTACCTGTGCACACTGCTTTGTCTAGCGGTGCCACTGTCTGTTCACATGTTCCACGTGTGAAGGTGTGCTGGTGCTCACTGGAGGCTATCTGTGTGTGTGTGTGTTTGTCTGTTTCAGGACCCACATGCAGAACATCAAGGACATCACCAGCAGCATCCACTATGAAATGTATCGCGTGCGGCGCCTCAACGAGAACAACACGGTGGTCGCCCACGCCAACGGCATCCCAGAGCACCACCTTGCTGCCCACGAGATGTAGACGCCCCCTGCTTCCCGGCTCCTACCCTCCACCCTACATCACCCCCGTCCCGTGAATATTTGACCACCGTCGACCGCCCCCCTCCTCCCCTCCAGCCCTCCACTCCAGCCTTAAGTGCCAAGCCCAAAGCACACAGGTGGGACAGACGAACTGAAAGCCTGCCAGAGGGATTGTGTTTAAGTGACTTTCGGTGGCTGAACGGACGATTCGTGTCAGTTCATTGCCACATTAACAAACAGTGCCCTCTTACTATTGTTGACAAAGAGAATAAGGAGAGGTTAGATATTCCTTAACGTGCTGCAACTTGTTTTTCTCCTGCACCATCCTGGTCCTACAGCTAACTTTTGCGGTTTTACTTACTTGCCATCATTTTGCATCTGCCAATTGGGACATAGTCACATATGTCCCGGTGCATTAATCAGTATCATGCTAACGTCTTCCACATTCACCTATTTTAATTCTTTTTAATAGCAATATATTGAAGAACCTGTGCCACAGGAGTCTTACACACCCTTGGCAAGGTGTATGATAAAAGGTAACGTTCATTATTGCATTCAGGCACAGGTACTTTGGTCAGTCGTGAATAAAATGTGTTGGCAGGTGCTGGTCAACACTTTGGCAACACGTTACGCTCATACAGTCACACCGGTCTGCATGTGCGATGCATTGCAGTTCAGTTCTCCTTCCACGACTTATTAAAAAAACTGGTTCGCGAAGCAGCATATCCATCATACGTTTGATTTTTATCTTTTAACCTCACAAGCAGTGTTTTTGCTTTTGCTGTTTGTTAAATGTTTGATCCTGTCAAATATCGATATCATCTTTTTGAGTCCCAGTAATAATAAATGTCATTGTTTTTTAACGGAAATACCATGAGAGTGATTTAAGATGAATAGTATTTATGCACAGTGTAAGACGTGAACATTTGACATTGGTTATGATCCATTCACACAGACAGTTCACACACAAACACACACAAACTGTTCTTGGGCCCCGTCATAGTGCCTTATTTATTGGAGACTGTTCGCTAGCATGTTGGTTGAAACTGGAAGGAAAACAGATGTGTTGGTGCCAATTGGACTACGTTTAGATATTTTTCAACCCCAACTCTTTTTTCTCCACTTGTTTATCTTGAAACAGCAACATTGAGCCTTCCAGTGACCTTTCCTCTGTTTTTTTTCCTCTTTTCCGTAGTATACGATGGTCTTTGTCTGTTTGAACCATATATAAATTCCAAAGCTGCCACTGTCCTGTATATTCTTCTGTGTTCTGATGCATTTTTGTACTGGTATTATTAATAATAACAGAATTTTCCTTTGATATCTTATTTTAAAGAAATAAAGATTAAAGTTGTAAATATTTATTTTCTTTGATTTTTTTTTCTTTTGAATTTATATGCAAAAGTGAGCATTTTGCCTTGAGAATGTGTTTTTTTCTGCCAGTGAAATTCACAGAGCCAGCCTGCGGAGGAAGTAAGACAAACAGCCCGACTGTGAATACATCAGCTCATATCCTGTGACAGTACACACTGGCTACAAGGCTACACTTAAGATAATTTTCCACCACACTGGATCCCAATAGCATTTATTCGCAGGTGTAATTCACCCACTGGAGCACTTTAATTGCCATGTCATTAAGCATTTTCTTGATTAGCCTCTGAAATCAATATGGCCGCCTGCTAGGCTAGCGCAAGGCTGATTAGCACTAATCACCTGAATGCATGAGAGTGCGTGTTTTCCCTACAGTGAGAGAGATGGAGAAGAGGAGTCATGAGCTGCAGACAAGGCCTCGGATCGATGGGAGGAGGTGCACACATCAGCTTACCGAGGTACTGGGGCAGAGCAGGATAATAGGATTGGCAGAACTGAGACCAAGCTAACAAATACTCTCCAAGCCACACTTGTCTGCCGATGGCGGTTAACAAAAGTGAACTAACTGATGTTATAGGATTTGGTATTTCGAGATTACGGAAGACGGAAGGGGTAGTTGACGGTTGACAAGAGTTAAAAGAAACCTTTTCATAGACTAGTTGAAAACTTGTTTCTGTGAAAGCTGTCTAGAAGCAAAAAGTATACAAATATTTTCCTCATGAAATCCAGTGATTATGTAGTTGAATTATGCAGCACTAATAACCACTTTTACACCAAGCACATACGTTTGACAGTTTGTGATTTTTTTAAACACGGACTTACCCATAAAAAAAAGTAGGTGACACTTTACATAGCAGGAGTCCTGGACCATAATTTTCAAAACACTTCCTTTAACAGTTCAGGGAGGCTAAAATGTGTGTCGCACCTCATAGCTCCCGTGGAGTCAAAACCATGTATCGTCCTTCCTGTAACAGTTCGGTGATGTGTGATTGTCTGCAGCAATCACAGTGTCAGTCACCTGTGCATCAGGTGTTAACACACCCCTCACTGTGATTTCAGCCTTCCAAGTAAATTGCTGGTTTCCTGTTGAAATGGGACTAATTACAGACAGCTGGCACAGCCAATCCAGGCTCTCAATAACCTGCCACACATTTGAGAGTCAGCTATGATTGGTGGAGATAATAATACATCACCTTCTGAGACTTTGAAAACAACTGAGATCATGAAATCACTGATGTCCTTTAAATGGTGTCACTATCTTCCTATCTAATTAAAAATACAGCGTTTTCTCCGGCATTCTCTCACTATGATCGTAATCCAGGATCCAATACAAAATATGATAACTTGACATATTACACAGGTTGAAGTTACTCTGATGTGAGGATTGCCCACATAGAATTAAAAGCGTGTCTTGTATTGAGGCGCCTTGACGCGGAACAAACACGAACAGCTATCCCGTTCACACTTTGAGCTGATAATTGCCAGGAGCTGTCGCAGGGTTCAGAACGTGACTGAAATGCCAAGTTCACCTGTTGGCACTTAGCTCGAGTCCCAGGTGATAGTAGGACTTAACGTTGGTGTGAAAGGATTATGTGTGATGTCATTATTGGCAGGGAGACAAACACCCACAAGAGGCTAAAGCTCAATGGACAGTGTGACAGCGCTGTGTCTGCATGTGCGTGTCAAACAGAGAAAACAGTAGGGAATAAAAAGTGCTGTCCCGGGCTCAGATCCCCTAAATGAAGCCTTCATGGACCTGTGACCTGGCACATTATCAGTCCAGTCAGTGCTTGCAACCTCAAAATTTCACTCCATCTGAGATGTTTGTGTGTTGTAGAGGAGGCTGCAGTTACACTTTTCTTATTTCTCACTTTCCCCGTGCAGTTCATTTCAAAATGGCGACTCGCTGCGTCGCCTCTCAAAATGGCATCTGCCGTCTCGCATCCTCCACAGCGTTCAGATGGCACACGTCTGCGACGCCCACGCCGCTGCCCCCTAGCACACCCATACCCTTAACTCTGAAGTCGAGACCCCGGCATTCTCTTACTCCCATTTCTACAACTCCCCGTGTCTCCCGTGGGAACAGACGGAGAGAGAGGGAGAGAGGGAGAGAAGCAGCTGCATTTCTTCTCACTCTCTCTGACCGTAGCTCGTCCCCTCCCATCCTGCCACCCACCAGTAGTCCTGTTGGCAGCCACCCAGCGCCTCGCCGCCTGCCTTAATGACATTCATTAATGAGCTGCATTCTTTCTGGATACTAATGAAGGGAGGACATTGAGAGAGAGAAAGAGCTTGTGTTGGTTAGCACAGGGTTTGCGTGCTTTGTGTGTGTGTTTGTGTACGAGCAGATGTTATTGTTTTGTATGCATTGTATGTGTGTGTGTATGAAAGTTTCCGAATGACTTGAAAGGCAGACGATGCAGTTTCAAATGGGAAGGCACACCACTTTGTCTACTAATGTGAAGGATGAGGCTGGGGAAGGATGAAACCCCTCAGGTTCAACACTAATAACCCATAGAATTAATGCAACACTTTTAAAAGATCATCTTGAAGCCGATGTTTTGATGTCAGATGTACGCAAGAACATAAACGATGGAGGGAAATGCTCTCATATTTGGGGTCATGATGGGTTAAAAGAATTGCCCTGAGGTAGTATATAACTCTCTAAGTTCCTTTGTTGTGAGCATAGTGTGGTGTTCACCCTTCACCACATCATGATAACGTGGCGTGTCATCCCGTTTGAAACTGTTTGTTGCTGAGATGGAGATGATGCATCTGCACTGGACACTTGCTTTTTTTTTGCGTGTTAAATTTAACGGCATAGCATATGAACACATACACACGGTCCTGCCTGCACCGTGCCCGTTGTTTTAATGTGAATCGATGCCTTAACAGCTTCGCCCCACCGCTGCCACGCTGGTGTCCCGGAGCGTTTGAGTCAACAGTCCTTTCACATTAGCATGTTCCCACCAGACAGACACGCCACTATATCAGGCATTATGGGATGGGCATTAATAGAAGAGGGCGTGGTCATTGGTCAGACTGGCACATTGTGATGGATGGCACCTATCAGAGCAGAGCGAGCCCTCGGGACAGGAAGTAGTTTGACTAATCCTCACATTGGCTGATGTACGACTGCATGAATATGCAAGAGATGGCTACAGTATTGTATCAATATGCTTGAGGGGGGGGTGCTTGGAATGGGATTGTTGTAAATCTGATGTGACTTTTATACATCTTTTAAATGTGACTTTGCCTCTTCAAGGAGAAATAGTTAGGCAGTGCTGTGAACTTCTTCCTCTACCTCTCACGCTGACACACCACCCTCACTGAAGATGCTCCCTGCTAAGTTGCGTGCTCTCTTGCAGCATCCCTCTTCATGAAGCAGCCTAGGTAGCGGGTCGGCAAAGGCGTTGCAGTGCACCTAGTTACCGCATCTCGTTAGCGAGCCCGCCCAGCTCATCTGCATAGAGCCAATGTGCCACCAATTAACACCTGTTTGTAAGATGAGTATAACTGTTTAGCATGCACTGTGTGATTTCTTTTTTTTTTTTTTTTTGGTCTCACTTTGATTTTGTAATTAGCGCAGTTGATGGCAAAATCTGTGGAGGTATTTTGTGCCAGTTGGATGCCTCGTGTGTGTGTGTGTGTGTGTGTGTGTGTGTGTGTGTGCGCACACAGGTGTGTGTATCAGTAAAGTAGGTGATCATGTTGTGTATGCATGTTAATTTGTTGTGTTTTGTTTTTGTTTTTGTGCACATGTATGCGTGTGAGACAGTGGATGCATGTCTGCCTTGCCACCACCGCCACTTTCCCCCGCCGCTACGCCCCATCCCGTGGCATGTGAGTTGTTTGTCCCACATTTGTCTTCCTCTCCTTCCCCCATCTGCTCTTTCTCTTCTCCTTTGTTTGCAGATACCTTCCCCTCTTCTCCTTCCTCGTCCATCCCTCCTCCCTCCCCTCCTTTTTCTTTCTCCGATGTCAGTTTCCGCCCCTGCTCTTGGCTCCGTGCCAGGCTCTCAGACATGCAGGGGGGAGGGGCTGCCTGCCGTATGCAAATCATCCGACTTTATGCAAATAAGCCCCACTGTTAATTAAAAGTCAGCTGCAAATTCAATTAGCTGACTGAACAGAGAGAGAGGAAATGGATTTGCTTGGATTGATGGGTTTCGAGAGAAAAATTCTCAAACAGTGTGTGTGGGTGAGGAATCGCAAAACAAAGAAATGTTGGTCGGGGTCTTGGGGCTGCGCAGGTAATAATGTGGGGTTGATAAGGGCTTTCAGGGGTCACTTCATCGGTTGGAAACTGGTTGCCGTCTAAGTCATGCCAGCCGCTGGTCACGAAAACAGGAAGGCAGGCATGCGCTGCTTTCTCTCCAACACTGGCACGCTGGTTGTCATACACACTGCTAGAAAGCACTTGAGGCAGAGTGAGAGAGTAAGATCTAGACAGAAGAAGGGAGAGGGGTGAGACAAGGAGAGAGGGAGAGAAAGAGAGAGAGAGAGAGAGAAGAGCATCGTGGGTAGCTTCTGCCTGTGGCTAATTACTGTGAGTAATTAAACCAGTCGGAGGCGCGTGTGTACGATTACGTTGTCGTTATGGAAATGAACGCGAGGGTGTGCGCCTGCATCTGTGTGTGTGTGTGTATTTGCTTGCATCTGTGCATGTGTGTATGTAATAACGTGCATGATGTTTGCCTTTCAAGAGTCTGGGAGTGAGCTTTGTGAATTTTAGTTTGTGCCACTTCTACTTCCATTGGATTTGACACGGGTGAAACGGATACCATTTGGGTGACGCTCGTATCCGAGGCACCCTTCCCAGTGGGTGGCTGTATTTTTAGCTCAGGTGGCCCCTCTGGGAATTGTACATCTAACTCTGATGGCTTGAGCGCCACACACATCTCACTGAGGACCAGGAAATAACCTGATTGTGTGATTGCAAACTCTTAGTGTGCGATCAAGTCTACATCCTTTCACAAAGGGATGCGGAGTGGATACACAGATTTTAAACGTTCACAAGGCAGCAGACTCACAACCCCACAACAAACAGATGATGCTAATTGGCTGCTGAGTGCCTCGGTGCCCACCGGAGGTTTGGCTGGTGTCATGGAGGGGCCCCGTCGTCCCTCCAGAGAGCGGTGTTTTTGTGTAAGGGCGTGGATCGAAAATAGTCACAGGAAGGCTGAACGCTTTGTACTGAGAAATACGGGAGGATGGGTGGGTGGGTTCGACTCCCTAAGGGTAGTGTCATGGCACGTTGCCAAGAGCCCAAGAGCCTGCTGATACAGCTGATGGATGGGAGGACCAGGGAGTGAGGGAGGGAGAGAGAAAGAAGAGAGGTGAGATGAGAGGGAGGGAGGAGGATAGAAGGGAAAGAAAGAAGTGAAAGATGAAGGGGATTGTGTTAAGGGGCCAAGAACGAGGGCTGGAAGAGATGCAGGGAAGATATGGTGGGAGATAGAGAGAGATGCGAGAGACGGAGACGGAGTGTGAGTGTATTTCTGGTATGTGAGGATGCTGTCGATGGGAAGGCCCCTTTGTTAACAGCAGAGGAGACAGAAGAGGTCCCAGTAGTGGGATCAGCGGGGAGATGCTAAATATTTCCTGTGGTTTTGTCAGTGGGTAGTTGCCTCGCTGAGCCGTCCTCCAGAGGGCCCCCAATCGATACCCAGCTCCACTCTATTAATCGCAATGTCTATTTTCGCTCTGATTCATTCATGTTTTATTTCAGCCTCACTTTTTTCATCACATATTCTGTAGGTGAACTTGGAGAACTTTTTCCCGGTCCGGTTCAAGTGAAACATTATTCGTCTATGTTGAACAGAAATATACATGCTCAGCAAAAACATCCATTCAGTGAGACTACGGAATGACATATGTACAGTTTCAAAATGGTCGCATTTTGATGCAGCATGTGCTAGCAAAGTGTAGTTTTCATTGCAGAATGCTTATAGACAGTTCTAATTAGGTCATCTGTTTTTTTGGTTTTTCTTTTTATGTTGAAATTTTTTTGACAAAATACAAATAAATCAATATTGAGATAATAACAGCTGTACATTAAATCAACATAAATTGTCTTCAACCACATATAAAATGCAAAATTCTGTCTTTTGAGTTCTTATTATTATCACTGCTATTCTTATATTCTGAGCGCCCAGTGGTGCACCGTGTTAAAAATGTTGAAAAATGAGTCATTGAAAAAAACAGCGTGGTTTCAATGTTGAGTCCGTTTCCAAAATCCAAACCAAATTCAACGGTGATTCACCATGAGCCGTGATGTTGAGTCACTCGTGAATAAAGGTTGAAATACGGCCTGGGATTGATCATCTTAATGCTCCGACTTCATGAGGCTAATGGAAAATGCCATATTAGGCACCAAATCTACAATGAATGTATAACTGGCATCTTCTAAATAACAGTGCATGAAGAATGTAGTAAAAATATCTCGAAAGATATTGCCTCCATCCGGAAAGAAATGCATAAGGTGATGAGGGTGTAATTATAACAAAACCTGTGTGACGAGGAGAAACTGAATGAGCTGTTTTCATGATGTTGAGACTGTGAGAATGTGTTGAGAGTGTGAATGTTGTGCTGTTCTCCGCCGTGAGCCACCTCTGCTACAGCTGCATCTTTGAGAAAGATTAACTATCCTTTGTTGGCTTGGAATGGCAGGAGTGATCGTGCTAATGCGGCTGCTCTCCACCTCTAAATAAAATACTGCAAGTTGAGGGGTTACTGATAGCAAAGCAGCCCAGAGAGGCCCTATTTATATGTGACCGGCTTATCTGTGATGTCTGCATGTGTGCGTCATCTGCATGCAGGTCCTAACGCACACCCAAAGATCCAATCTGTGCGTATGTGCCTGGGGAAAATCTAAATGTGCTCCTTTGGAAAGGACACGGTTGCCAGATTGGTGTTTGACTTTGCTGCTTAAGTCTCCTGACAGCCTACAAATTCCATCAGAGATTCAGCAAATAAAGCCAGCCGGCTGTGTGGAAAGGGGGTTTTAAAGCTGGTTTGATGTATGCAGCCAGGTGGGACTGCGGGTGAATAGTAATAGAGGTTTAGGATAGGAGGGCTGCAAGAGAAAAGGTGAGCGTAGGAGAAGTGGAGTGAACTGGGAGGAGCGACGCTGTGTGTTTGTGAGCGTAGATCTTGAGAGGTGTGGAAGCTGCTATGGGAGGAACAATATTGGAGGCAGGTAGGGAGGGAGAGGGCATGTTGGAGAGTGGGGAGGGGTCACATAATAAGAAATTAATTTTCCCCATGGTTGCACATCGGTTTTTCGGTGGTGATACGGAGTGGAGGAAAGGTGCAGATGCTTGAATGGAGAGATTCAAACACTCACACACACACACACACACACAAACATTCATGCAAGTACACAAATAACTCAACGACATCAGCTCCCTCCCCCCACTCTGCTGCTGATAATTGGAAAAAGTAGCTCAGTGTGTAAAAGAGAAGAATGCACGTAGGGATTGTTGTGACAGGCACTGTGATAGCAAACTGGACTGAAAATAGTCTGCGGCGGGTAATTACACACCGCAGACGTAATGAGAGAGAAATAGATGCAGGAGAGGCAACTGTGAGGAGAAAACACCACCGTTTTAGTTCCTGACTTTACATCTGATTGCAACCCATGGTGCCGCCTCTCGTTAAAGGAACAGTTCGCCCAAAACTGAAAAATCTTCCGTCATCTAATAACCCTCTTTGTCGGCTGACACGCAGATGAAGTGTCTTTGTCCATACGACTCAGTGGGCAGCGCCTCTTAGAGCTCCACAAAGGGGAAAAATTGACAACAAAATTACTCCGCAGAGTTTGTGCAGCATGATTCAAGTCTTCCAAAGCCAAATGATCCTATCCTGAGAGGAAAAGACCTATATTTACACCGTTACTTACTGCAAATCTTCACTGTAGCCTTTCATAGTACAGCAGTTCATACCAGGCCTCACACTTTCAGAACGGCGGATACTCCATTTAGAAGGAGTGAGCACTACAAAGAGAGAAACGCGTGGCTTACAACAACCAGGAGTTGTACCTACTGTAGTCTGCAGTGTGCCTTACTGACTTTATGTTTCATTTCAAGAAGTTAATCAACAATTCTAGAGCTGAACAAGTAAATTAAATTGAAAATTTTATTGAAATAGCAAAATAAGTGCAATATCCAAATTATGTTGTAAATAAAGTGTGTTACAGAGACGCCTTGGCCTGCAAATTGTGTTTTCCTGATGTAAGAAAACGGGTTGTTTTAGTACAGACTGCAGCAAAAATCGCACCATCATCATTTTAATATCTTTGTCATTGAAGATGTAAATAATAATGCAAAAATGATCAAATGTACTAATCCTTGTTAAGCATATCTCAATATCTGTAAAAAATGATCTCAGTATGATTTTTTTTTTAATCATATCATTCACCCCTTAGTAAGACACATATTAATTTAGAATATAATGGGTTTAAAATATTGCTCATGTGACTGTGCCACTGTTACTTTCATTTGGGACCGTATATCGTTTGGTTTCTAAACCGGCTGACAGTCAATGTGGTTTACCGCTCTCACACCCGCTCGTGTAAAAACCAGGCAAACTGGGCCCCGACCCGAGGGCTGCCTGTCTGAAATGGGGACCTCTTGCTGCACCAGAGGGCATAAATGAAAACTTCAAACAATAAAACCTGCAGTTTTTTTTTAACAATCCTCTCTCTCCAGTGATTCCATCAAAAAAAAAAAAAAAAAAGTATTGATCTCTCCCCATGTTTTGTCCTGTGCCAACATCTTATTATAACAGGAAATACATCAAATCAGTGGAGTAAGAAAATCATTTCATGGGGTATTTAATCATTTTCAAAAATCAGTGTTAGGGAGCAAAGATGTAACAGCTTGCTAAACTCTTTCAAGTCGTGTGTCACCTACATTTAGCGACGCAGAGCAAATATGGAAATTCAAGAGTTTGTCTTGACTATGTATGTAAGGACAAATACACTTCACCTTTGGTTCAGCTGGCACAGAGGTAAGTGGATTATGTTAAAATTTCTCATTTTGGGCTGAACTTGAAACAGTCTGGCTCATAAAGCACACAGTTGTTGCCTGGGTCTCTCAGCTGGCTGTGTGTGTGTGTGTGTGTGTGTGTGTGTGTGTGTGTGTGTGTGCATGTGCATGTGCGTGTGTTTATCTGCTCATTCCCCAGGTTATTGAGCTGACATCCGGCGTCTACAGCGACACTGAAGATACACACACCACACACGCCGCAGCACAGGTAGGCGCAGGTGTGTGTGTGTGTGTGTTGGCATCTGTGTGCACTCGTGTAAAGCTGTCTAAGGGCTCTTTGTCTACACTACGGCTCTGATTTGTTTTATTTCCCCGCTGGCTGTCACTCATAATAACCCAGGCTGTGACTGACACATGCACAAGTCGCGATAAACCCCACACAAACCCTTAGACACCCGCCCTAATTAAACGAATCTCACACTGGTACACTGGGACATCACTTGGGATGTTGTAGATGATACACTCACACCATAAACTAAGCCGGAGCCCCTCGCTGGCCCTCATTATGTCAAGACCCCCATGATATTAACTGCAAAAGTAAATTCCCTCCCTGTCATAGACTTCATTTCTCCTCCGTGTTTTTGCTCGTTTCCCTCTTCCTCCACTCTTGAAGGTCTAATATTGCTGTTTGAAAGCTGACCACCCACCACACACACACACACACACGCGCGCGTGCACAAGCTCCCCCATGCCTGCAGCAGTCAGTCAGATATGAACCAATAAAGTCAGCCTCTCCTCGCCTGCACAGAGAGACAGAGAGGGAGAGCGTGCTCTTTATTAAAGGGGAAATGTTGGCACAAAGTCCCTGGGTAAACTTGCTCTCTGCACCGCTCTACTGATCCTCCCTGCCTTCTGTTCTCCTCCTCCGTCTCTGCTTTGATTACACTCCTATCTGTCTGTAGCTGTGTGGCTGTGTGTGCGCTTTCCCAGATATATTCAATATCGTTAGACCCGGTGCACTACTTTTTTTTTTTTTTTTTTATCCTGTTCAGTTTCCATACGCAGCTGTGAGGTTTGAGTTGTGAGTTTTCAGTAGAGTCGACAACAAAAGCATTTTTAGCGCTGGCTGCGTTTTTGCTGCGAGAGGTAGGTGGAGAGCTCGCTGCTGATCGAAGACTGGCACTTCAGGAGGGTTTAGAATTAGATGCAGACAGAAACCGAGGGGAGAGAGTCTGAGGTTGAGTCTGAATTTGCATGTTTGTGAGAGAAAGAGACCCTGTGCATTTTAATTTAAAAAAAAAATTGGACTGTGTTTTTCTTCATTCCTGCTCAGTTAGGAACTCCATATTTCCTTCCTGCATTGATGGTCGCAGTATTTTGTGTTTTAACCTCCTCACCTCCACTGCTTCCACGGGTGGTTTTGTCATTTTTCAAACCCACAGAATTTTATTTTAAATTGGAGACCACAAAAAGGTGGCAGATATGCCCTGCTGACTTACAGGGAAATGTTTACAAAATGCTGCACAATACATCTACATCAACTATATGGCCACCTACACATTACACCTACAGGAGCTTTTATGACCTCCCATTCTAAATCCATAGGCATCAATATGGAGTTGGTCCCCTTTTGCAGCTAGAACAGCTTCCACTCTTCTGGGAAGGCTTTCTGCATGATTTTGGAGTGTGTCTGTGAGAATTTTTGCCCATTCAACCAGAAGAGCATTTGTGAAGTCAGACTCTGATGTTGGACCAGAGGGCTCAGCTCACATTCTCTGTTCTAGTTCATCCGAAAGATGTTGGATGGGGTTGAGGTCAGGGCTCTGTGTGGGCCAGTTAAGTTCTGCCACACCAAACTCACCAACCATGTCTTTATGGTTCCTTGCTTTGTGCACTGGGTCATGCTGGAACAGAAAAGGGCCTTCCCCAGACTTCCATGCTTTTACAATTGTTTCTAAAGGCAGACTGCATGGCTACGTGCTTGATTTTTTTTTTTTTTTTTTTTTTGTTACACCTGTGGCAATACACTGCAAAAAGTCAAAATCTTACCAAGATTATTTGTCTTATTTCAAGTGAAAATGTCTTATTTCTAGTCAAAATATCTCATTACACTTAAAATAAGATATGATCAACTCAGAAATTACTTGTCTTTAGACAATTTTCATTTGTTTCAAGGGAAAATTTACTTGAAACAAGTGAAAATTAGCTTGAAACAGGAAACAAATTTTGCCAATGGAACAAGCAAATTTTTCCTTGTGACACAAGTGAACAAGTAAAAATGTGCTTGTTCCATTCTTAGAAATAAGACATTTTTACTTGAAATAAGACTGAATGAAACACCTGCATACAATGATTAACAGGTGTGTCCCAATGCTTTTGTCCATATAGTGTATTTTCTACATGATGTTATGGTGCATGAACAAAACAATGGCGTCTCGGGTTTGAATTTTTAAGTGTGATGTAGCTTCAGTGAAGCGCAACAACCAGCAGATTCAAAATAGGCATGTGATATTGTTGAACAACATGTAAAAATATGTTTATTCTCACTTTGGAGCTACATAAGGGGAAATACATCTTTAAATGAACAGTTCACCCAGATGAAAAAGACAAAAAAAAAAAGTATTTTCCCTCCTGCCCCTAATACAGTGTGTCCATCCAGATAGTTTCTGTGTGATTTGGTAAAGTTTCAAGTCTGCCACAATCTCCCCTGTCTCCCCTCACCCAGAGAGAACGGGGCTAGAGCTCAAAAATTAAACTCAATAGTAACAGCTCTTTCCAAAACCAATGATACAGATACACAGCATGATCCACAGCCCTCTTTGTTGAGGAGTTTCATCGGAGAACTTGTGTTTTGGGTGAACTGGTCCTTTTTAAAAATGAACCTGCCTGTTCTTCTAATTTAAACCTACTGGCAGATACAGGAGAGCCTTTCTAGACAGTCGGCAGCACAGCGCAGACCAGGATTCATGCTTGGCAGAGAAGATGAAAAGGGCTGATTTGGATTTCAGAGCGCCAGGCATTCTTCTCTCCTCTTGACTCGTGCGCCAAGTCGTGTGCTGCCAGAATACGGGGTTGAAGAGCGCTATTGACCTTATGTGTCAGGATGTGACTTTGAGCACCGCTCCGCTTGAAGAAATGAAAGCCTCTATTCTTTGTGCTCTTTGAGACCTTCCTCCCTCGTCTGATGGGGAGTAAAAAAGAGACAGAGAGAGAGAGTAGAATGGAGGTAGGAGGAGAAAAAAAAGGTGCAATCAGATGCTGGACTATATATCTGTAGCTCTCATGTGATGGAAAAAAATATTCTGTATGTAAATTGACTCTGGATGTGAGTGTGTGTGTGTGTGTGTGTGTGTGTGTCTGTTTATATGTTTTCTGTTGTGATTTAAGGGGTACGGTTCACCTGACTGTCCATGGATAAATCCTTTACTGACAGCCATCCATCTTTCTTTCTCTCTCTCTCTGTCTCACTCATGCACACACACACACACACACACACACACACACACACACACAGACACACACTGTCCCTGGTCCCCCTCACTGTGCACCTCATCTGCATGGAGCCTTGGAGATTATGCACCATGCAAATGACAAGGCCTTCTGCACAAGGTGATTTCATCTCTCTCTCTCTTTCTCGCTTTCTCTCTCCCTCTCCCTCCCTCCCTCTCTCTCTCTCTCTCTCTCTCTCTCTCTCTCTCTCTCTCTCTCTCTCTCTCTCTCTCTCTCTCTCTCTCTCTCTGCTCTCTCTCTCGCTTGCTGTGCTGCTATCTTTGGTTTATATCACTCTGTGTGTTATTTTCTCCCCCAGGGAATTTCAAGGTGACCCTCTCCTATAAAACTTCATCCTTTATTGTATTTGATTACATCACCGCTATTGCAAAAAGTCAAAAGCATTTAATACACTCTGTGTGTGTGTGTGTGTGTGTGTATGTGTGTGTGGTTGGGTGCGTGGGTGGTTGGTTATTCTTGTGTGTGTCCATCTTTGTGTCTAGCCTCCTGTCATATTCTCTGGCTGTCTACCAGTGAATGTCAGTTTCTATGTGTGTGAGTGCGCGTGTCTTGGTGTGTGTGCACATGTCTTTGTGTGTGTGTGCATGTGTGTGTGTGTATGTGTGTGTGTGTATCCCCGCCAGCTTGGCAGTATATCCATTAGCCTGCTGCTAATCTATATACTGCAGAAACAAGTGGATTAGAGCTTGCCAGCCTCAACAGCCAATACCCTTTGACGGATAGTGCCCTTCACACACACACACACACACACACACACACACACACACACACACACACACACACACACACACACACACACAGACACACACACACATGCAAACGCACATTCACACCAACACACAACTGGTTAGTTTGTTGTTGTGGTAATATAATTTCTCCCCCCCACATGAAATTAGATTTGTCTATTATGACTCGCGGCTGTGTGTGTGTGTGTGTGTGTGTGTGTGCCTGTGTGGGTCGTGTATATTTAAGATTTGCCTAGCAATAATAACATGGATACTTGTTTATTTCTTCTCTGTTTCCGTGTGAATGAAACATCCCATCTCAGCAGAATCGGGGAGTGACGAGACCAACCCGCTTTGCGTCACTGATATAAACAGTGAAAAATGACTTACTTATTTGTTTTGTTGCCGTTTTTTTAATTGAGTGAGGCTTTTATAGAGGTACACTATCGGCATGAGAGGCAACGTGGATCATGTAATCCCTGTAAAACTTCTAATGAGACTGCTTTAATGGAGAAGTCTTTGTAGTTCCAGCTATTTGCAGTGCTGCAGGTGCCATTCATTAAGTAGGGACGCCGGGGTTCAAGGAGACAAAGCTATATCCTGTACACACTGTTGAGACTGACGCAGAGATACGGGGTTTCAGCTTTATTCCGTGGAAACGAAATGTACATTCTATTCCCTGTGGCTAAAAACAATCCACTTGCTTACTTATGTTTTCTGCGAGCTGAACACCCACATGCTGTCTCTTCTACTTGCAATTAAATCGCTTCTCCTCAACTGTTTTTCTGTTAGGAGGGTCTGACCCAGGTCACAGGGCGCAAACCCTGCATATGTTCAATGAGTTCTGTTAATCACACATGAAAGAAACTGTGTGTGGGAGTTCAGTCAGCTACCACTTCCTCTCCTGTGCAATAAGCGCTAATAAACGTGAAAAAGACTGACAGGAGTTATGAGGATGTGGTGGCGATGTGTGTTTCTCACTCGGTACAGGCGATTATGAGCATTGTCTTTGTGTGTTTTGGGTATGTGTGCTTATTCAAAAGGTAAACCCAGTGAAAAATGGGGATTTTCATATTATATTTTTGTTTTTCAGTACTATCTTCATCATCCACCATGATCTGAGAGTTCCTAAAAGCCAATAATTGTAATAAAATGGAGATTTAGGCGCTGCGTTTTCTACAATTATCCATTCCAGCAGGCCCGATTGGGCTTTAGTTCCCCTTGTAAAGTAACAAAATTGTCTCGACTCCGGTAAGCCCAACCAACTGTCCAGAAAAGTGAAAAGATCCCACTTGTTGGAACTGAAATAGCTACCGGTCAACAATATGGCAACAAATGTTTTCTTAGCTAACATTGCTGCAGACGTAATTTGCTAAAAACACACACTTTGGAGGCTTGTAGTAGCAGCTTTGATGTGGAAAAAGTCCACATCTGACAACATCGCTACCTGAAGCTCCGTAGCCTATAAGATTGAAGCACTTGGCTGGCCCTTGCTTCTTCTGATATAATGATGGATAATGTTGTGGATGATGCCGTTTGTTGAGCCTAGCAGAGGATAGCAGCCACACTTGAAGAGTCAATCAAATGAGGGTGGGAGTAATAAAAACTGGGGTGGTGCTCTGATTGGACTGCTTCACTCTGGTGCATAAAAGAAGCTTTTAATTGCCAGAAAAACGAATTGTTTGACTCAGGAGAAATCAACCAGTAGGCCTCTCACTGTTGATGGGAAAGAGTTCAGATTCTTGCCGTTTCATGTTTTCTACACCCCATGATGTTAATAAAAAGCATAGTTCATCGTCTCCGTAAGGTTTCATACCAATGGTCTACTGGTGTGTTGTGTGCCCTCACAGGTTTTATAAGTGAAGCTGCAGTGCACAGATAGCAAAGAGGTACGTTCTGCTTTCATGGCGGTGTAATTCAGCATCTGCCCAAAGGGATCAGGCGAGAGCAGGCAGGCTGTGCGAGCTGTGAAGGATACAAATCTCTGTAAAGACCGAGAGGGGTTTGCATTGCACTGAAGTTCTCTTCAGAGTTCAGCCGTGGATTTATCTGGGATTTGGGAGTCCTGTAAGGAATGAAGGAGGATTTTCTGTCTTGGATTACTAAAATCAGACTGGGGGAGCGAGTGGCTCTGAGAGGATGCTGCCTCTTGTTAGAAGAGAGAGTTACGAGCTCCTCCGAGATTTGGGTATTCTAATAATCAGGCGTGATGTATTGATGCTTAATAGTGTTATGATGAACTGAAACATTTTAGTGCTCCACTTATTAAATACAGATCTATTCTACCTCCTACAGTGTTCATGTGCTGCTAATAATGTCTAATGACCCATCTATGTGTTCAAACAATAGATTGTAAGATACATTGGACAGAAATGTCTTTGTATCTGTGTACCTATCTTTCTCTGACTGCCAGGAAGAAACTTATGACTGTCATGACCCTATTTCCCTCACAATGAGCTTATAGTGAGAGCTACATTTCTCCCAAGGTCACTCCGTTCCTTCACTCACCATCCAAGGCTGCATGTATCAAATTCAAAACCCAGGTGCTGGAATTCAAAACCTCTGAAGGATCTGTGTCCCCATACCTCCAGGCCAGCCCTGTACCCTGTCCCATTCTGTCCCTTCAGCCACTATCAGCCACTTAACTCGCCTTTCCCTGCATCCAGTCCAGTCAGATTAAGTCAGCCTTATTTCTAGATCACAGCACAAGTTTATTCCGGAGTGCTCTACAGTGCTTGCACTTGTTAAAATCGCTGTGTGGTGCAAAAACCTGGCTGTATCTGCAACTGGTCTCCTCTCTTCCCTCTGCCGGCTCTGCAGTGGTGGAATAATCTTCCCACTTCAGTCTGAGCAGCGTCGTTACTCCTGATCTATCCACCCTGAGAAAGAGAGCTCATCTTTTCAAGAAGCACCAAGAATCTTCCTCTTTTTACTGAATGTTTCCGCTCTCTTCAACTCCAACAGCTCTTAAAAATTGCTTCTATTTATTCCCTTTGCTAACATTTCATTTTACTCATAGCACTTTTCTCTTCTTCTACAGTCGCATGAATGTTGTCTGGGCACCATGGCCCTGATCTTTACACTTCTTACTGGAACCTTCATCTAGAACAAAGCTCACTTGGGCATTGCAACCTTTTTCCCTTACCCTTCCCTGACTCCTGAGACCTTTGCCCCTGTACCCTCAACCTCCAATATTTGTCACAAACACATTATTTCTGCCTGTTGAGTTTGAAGAAACTCAGCAATGTAGTATTTTTGGCTGTGGCCAGGGCCTCCTGTGCATGGAGATAATATTCTGCTGGCCTTCTGTGTGCATATTGAGCTTGATTACGACAAGAAAACTGTCCTGGATCTATTCCGTTGTTCTCCAGTGAGCATCATGAGGGTCAATCATTCTGGCATTGATGAACCTGGGTATTTCCTCCCTGTTTTCAATGGTGACAGTGCGCTGTCAGCTTCCTTATGGGGTATTTGATGGTATGGAAGGACCCAGGGCTTGTACAACACAACCCACCTGCTGTCAAACACAGAGCCGTTCTTCTCAGTGGTGTGATCGTCCTTTGGTCTTCTGAAATCAGGGTAGCCATGACCGATGTGTGCAGGTGTGTCTCCTGACAGGAGGTTTTATGGTGGAATGGTGGAACACACAAACAAACACACACATAAACTCGTCTCCAATTGTTGCTGTAGGATTTGGGTGATTTTAGTATTGAAGCTTTTTGTAATGTGGGACTCACTGTAAGCCTCAATGTATAAGAGCACACAGCAGGTTAAAAGCCTAAAATGCAAGTGTTAATGTCAGTAACTAATGTCTGACCAGTGTCTGGGTTGAAGGAAAAACATTCAAAATACACCTCTGGTTCTGTCCCTATTTCATTTCACTACATAGCACATCACTGCTCTTTCCCCTAAATCCAAAAGTCTGTCTTATACAGGTAAATATCACACTGATGTTTTCTTCTCTCACAGTCAGAGCAGTGCCTTATCTCTCAGTGCATATTAAAACTCACACAGATACAGACAGCAGTTAATTGGACACAGGGGCACCTCTTTTTTCCCTCTAAGCTGTCTCTGCTTTCCAACCAGCATGTAATCCTCATCCCACTTGTCGCAGTAACATACGGTACTGTCTAGAACCCGCTAAATTATGCTTACTCTTCTCTGTCGAGACCAGCTTCAACTCCAAATGTAAGGGCAATGCAGAATAAAACACGCATGTACAAACCTGAAAAACCACAAAAAACCCAAGAGTACCTCTTTCCCAATTAACACATTGAATTAATGAATATCTTTTATTTATTATGATTGTTCAGATTTTATGTAAAATCGATGCACAAAATTGTTGAGCCCTAAAGCTGACTGTTTGACTTTGTGTTGATTTGGGGCCTTTACCAACAAGGATAACACCCACAAGCGACTACTGTTACTATATGTAAGTCAAGACCTTGATAAGCAGCCAGCCTGTTACACAATAGGACTGCAGATACTATGGAATCACATGGAAGGTGTGTACAGCGCTATACTGCATGTGCATGGCACGTTAAATGACCTTTGGCCTCTGCTTCTGTTGTGACAGAAGTTATCCTCTTAGAAAATGCCAGGTCACTAGACAAGATGAGCTTTGCTTAGTTACCATCGTGCACACACACACACACACTAACACACACACACACACACACACACACACATCACCACACCAAGGTGTAACTCAATTTCTCCAGCTTAATTAAGAGCAGCCCACTTTGGAGCTGCCATCTCATTTAGCTAATTAGTCATGAATATGAAATGCCAGGGTTTTAATTAGGTTGCCATTGTCAGAGAGAGAGCGAAAGAAAGAGAGAAATCACAGAGCAATTTTCCTTTCTCGCATGGCCACACTTTGTATTATAAAGGCCTTGTAGGAATGTGATTTAATTCCTTTGTAACACTCAGTAAGTTGTAGTAGAGCACATGCAGGTTTACTTTTATTCTAATTGCTCATTGTATTTTACAAGGATTTAGTATATTTAAAATTGGAAATGGAATGGAAATAATATTTATTTGATAGCTTTATTTAATTGAATAAAGTCATTTTTAATTCAGTTTATGTTAGTTACATCAGGTGTCACATGAGTGAGTTTATGAGTTTAGATGTGTCGCTGAGATTGAGTCACACACCTCATCATATACTTGAAAAGACATGAAAACACTGCAGTCAAAAGGGCAAATGAACATAATAGCTTATACGATAAAAACAAAATAGAGACCATACCTAAAAACTGTGCTTTTTTCATTTAAGATTATATTTTTTGGGGCATTTCGGTGGAGAGAGACATGAAAGACGGAGCAGAGAGGGGAATGCAGCAAAATTCCCAAGCTGGAATTTAACCCAGGCCGCTGCAACAAGCATTTAGCCTTAATTGTATATGGTTCTACTGGTTGAGCCACTGGGATACCCAAAAAGCGTTTTTTCCCCACACAATTGTTTTAATGGTTTTGGCTTTGTGGCTCTAAAAGTGTTTACTTGGTTAGTTCAATGGCCCTGATGGAAAAAGCCCAATGAGTTTTTGTGGATCTGCCAAAAGAGTGCTGCCTGTGGATCACAGGCTGCACTCAGGCTAATGAGAGGTTAAAAGCTCAGGGATACGGCTACAGCCCGGCACTAGTCCAAAATATGGCATAAACGTGATCAATAGAGTTTTAAAATCTAGCCTAAATTGTACTAGTAGCCAGTGAAGTGAAGCTAAAATGAGATAATAAGCTGTCTCTGGTTCTCAGGAGTCTGCAGTGTTTTGAACTAAGTGTAATCTGTACATGCTGAGCTGAATGCAGAGAGTTATGATAATCAAGGTGCCAAAAAAAAAAGCATGGATGACAGTTTCCAGGTGATTAGAAGACAAATATGTCTCCTGAGTTGTAGCAAACAAGACTGCACAACTGTTTGTCTGGGCTTAGCCTCCTCATTCTCACACCCTTTCTCTCTGCTCCATTGTAAATAATCAGGTATAAATGATTACCTGGTGATAATCAAGCCGGTGGTCGGGGGCACAGACGGGGGCCTGAAAGGTTTGGCAGACGGCAGCGGGTAGGTGGAAGGGTCTGGGGTCTGTTCTGCGGTTGGTAATTACATTGATTAAGGCTGAGCTGGTGCTGGGGACACCAAGACAGGGAGTGGGAAATGGAGATGGATGAGCCTATGGGGCTGCAGCAACGAGATAGGAATGGTGAATAGGGCTCATCTCTGCTCGCTGGCTGGCTGCTGTGAAGAGAAGAATGGGCCATTTGGCTAATCCCCTCTCCATCCCCAATCTGTGTTTGGGCTCAGCCGGGCAGAGACTCATTCCCACTAAGAATCACTGGATGGTGTGTATGTGTTTGTCTTTCTTTTTCTTTTTTTCCTTTTTTTTTGGATTGCTAGATGGACTCTTTTTTCATGTTTTCCTTTTACTCTTGTGCTCCATCACACTCTGTCTCATAGCGACTATTTATCTAAATTTGATTGCAAAGGCAAGCTGGCACTCAACATCCTGACATGCAAACACACACACACACACTGCTTTGAGAGAACAGGTGGGCTCAGTGTGCGCACAGCAATCCCTGTGGAGTACATTTTCGATCAGAGACAGAATGACAGAGAGGGTGTGCACAAAAGAGCGAGGGAGATTAAGTAAAACTCATCCTTTTTACTTCTGTCTCCAGGCACCAAACCACAACTTCCTCAGTCACTATCAGATCTCGAGGCTGGGACTGCTAGGTATTTTCCAGACATTTTAAAGCCACCAACCATCTGCGGAAAGGAGCATCCATCCCACACATGACATTTCACCCAACTAACATGATTAGTCGCCAACCAATGAAAAGTCTGCGGTGTCGAGTGCCAAAGCATCTCCCCTCTCGCTCTGCAGACCCAGAGGCTTTCACAGATCCATTTTGAACAACACACCCGCCTAATGTCCAATCAGCTGCTAAAATCTGGTCAAAGGCACAGAGCTTCATGACCAAACTGGGCACACAAGGTGTTACTGAACACGAGACAGAATCAAGACTGTGTTTGACTTTATCCTGTAACATGTGGCGCTTTGTGTGCTCTCTTTTCTGTTCTGTGTGTATGCCTGTATTTTGCTGGACAAATTTTCCACTAAAGGGACAAATAAAGACCCATTATTATTATTCACCTGTCGGTCAGAACTTGGAAAACAGTCTTATAAATAGACTCACTTTGTGTGTAATGTAGGTTACCAGGGAAACGGCTCTATTCAGCACACGCTCCCCATTGCGGTACCAAACAAAAGGGCAATTAGCTCACTGCCGGCCTGCGCCTCCGTACAATCAAACCTCATGAGGGATTCGATGGAGAGGAACGTGGTTGGCCTGATTTGGGGGCGGGGCTGCTTTTGTGTGACACCACATGGGCCGGTTTTACAGATGAAAGTCTAATTTCATCTTATTTGCAGAAAATATGACAGTGAACACATTAAACTTCAAATAATATGATAACGAGCAAATAATCAGAGTTGCATAAACATGTATTTCCAGCTGGGTCACTATATGTTGTGATTCTGAAAAACAGAAAAGGTTTCATACGTAGTGCATGTCTCTTAACATTAAATTATGGTTGAATTTGTCTCTAAACATATTGTAAAATTGCATGGGCAAGCACTTTTCCAACTCATGTGCATGAAAATGTGTCTGGCACACAGATGATTTATTAGATTACCACCTTTTTGCCAAAGCCAGTGCACCAAGTGCACCTCTTTTCGTGAGGTTGCAGCCGTTGACTATTTTTGACATCAGCATGCTTCAAACCTGTGCTTTTGTCTTTGGAGTGACATATAAGAATGCAGATTTACCTTACAGTTTTAGATTTGTTAACAATTTACAATTTCATAAGTAACCAACTACACAAGCTGAGAATCTTCATCTTCCTTTTTATAAATCGTCAGTTTTCTGTCAATATCATATTTTATGTAAATAAAATGTGCATGTAATGGATTCCTCTGAGTCATCGTCTATGGAAAAAAGAGACTTAGAAAGGACCTGCAGTCCAAAAGATTTGATTTGGAACAATAATGAACACTTTCAGTAAAATATTTTAAAACCTGTAATGCACCCGTTTCTTTGCTTAATCTTCTTCTTCTTTCTCTGTTTAATTCTTTTGGGTGTTGTCTTCAAATAAGCCTTTAGCCACATTTTTTCTTCATGCTGTTTTGACTTGAGATGTGAAAAAAGTGGACATAAAAAGAAGGAGGCCTATTAAAATAAGGAATGACATCTGGAATTAGAGCCGAGAGATATGGACAAAATCAACTATTGCAATATTTTTGCAGTTATTTATGATGATATTATAGGGATGATAGTTGGTGCTTTCACAAAATATTTATGCTGTGAGATTTGATTCGCAGGGGGAGGGCAGGAAAGATGTGGATTTGTGAATGGAGAAGTTCTGTTCAAGCTGTGTATGAGTCTTGGTTGATGACATGGCGCTGTATATTAGGTTTGTGTACACGTGCTCATATTGCGTCACTGTACAGTTTGATACAACACACCGTCTGTCATCCATGGGATCATTTGGAGAAAGTGGTGAGGAAGGCAGGATATGAAGAATATGGATGAGAGGATCCAGCATGAATGCAGGATCCGTGAAGGTGGAGTGAGAAGTGAGTATCGGAGGAGCGGCAGTCTGAAGTGGTGTTTGGAGTGCGGAGCATTGTGTTTTGTTCCTGCCCTTGTAACACAAGAGGCGTGAGATGAATTCAAATGTCTCTCACGAACTCTTATTCAGCCACCTGAGAGAGAGCGATGATTGAATAGCGAGGTCTCAGCCTTCAATTCATCACCGGAGTGAAAAGCCTGAGCATTGCCGAATATTTCTCAAGCATCTCGTATTGTAGATGTGTGTGCAAATATTGCCTAAAAGAAATGGTGGTCCTTAATTTGCCCCTTCTCTCTTTCTCTTTCTCTGTCTCTCGCTCTCACACACGCTCTCACACATGCACACACACTCAGACAAACACATACACCAACTCCCGCTGTGCCAAAATTAAAGTTATAATGGTTATTGATCTGTGGCTTATAAATAACCCCCTTGTTCATCATCCTTTTAACACCTTCCCTATTTTTCTACTTTCCCTCTCTCACCAATACAAGCTCACTCTATCACCACACACACAAACACACACGCAATCAGCAATACCCTCAGGCTACGACGTGAGCAAGTATTTCTTTGAATAAAAGTCACCACAGGCTTTTACTGTAAAAAGACAATGGTATAATCAAAACATATTTGGCTTTTCAGAGCTGACAACAAAAAGACCGAGCTTTGTCTCAAAGCCACTGCAGACATAAAAATAACAGAATCTCGCAGGACAAATATACGTAACATTGTCTGCTTTTTAGATGTCCGTTTAGTCTCCTTACCTGTGGGTTTCATCCCAAAATGGCAAAAGCAGCAATATGTTTTGCCAAATCTGGTTTACAGGCCATGAGGCTACATTTTGTATTTGGGTCTAGGGCTGAGTGAAAGAAAAATGTGTATTGATTATTCCCACTTTCCTCCCTCTTTGCCGCCCACCATACATTTTTAGCTCAAAGGAAGCCTCTCGTTTTCTGGTAGTGTGCACGGCATATTGGTTATTGATCAGGTGTTGTCTGGGTTACAAGGTCAGGGGTCATGTCTGGGCTGGTCTGTCTGAAGCCCTGACCTCTGACCTCTCCGGGCCCTCCCAGGGGTGTCTGAGGTGGAAGACGGGACGTTGGTGTCAGTGAAGAGAGAGACGATATTACTAGCTGATGTGCAGCCACTGTTTCAGGTTTTGGGGATATATAAATATGCATCTCTGAAGCATGACACGCATTGTATTCATTTCTCCTCCTTGACACACTTCATGCTCTCTTTCTTGCTCACACACACACCTTTATTTATCCTCACCACAGCAGGAAGAGGATGCGATAAGAGAGCATCACAACAGAAGACAAAGTACGGAACAGCGTTGCGTTTGAAAACTGGTGTTCGCTGTCAATTCCTGCACCTACGACTTAAAGGTCACATCATCAAATAAAGCCCCACCAAGCAGATAACAGTGAAATGGGTAAAGGCTGAGAAACAAAGAGTGTAAACCGTCTCCCCATCACCCCTCTCTTTCTTCTCCTCTGTCTCCTCCACCCTTTATCTGTTAATGAAGTACAATCCTCTCAAGAGCACAAGCTCTGGGATTTGTCAAGTTATCAAAGGCACGGTTAGCTCGCCCGGCTCAGCTCTCTCCTGTTCTTTTATTTAACCACTTCTGTGTCTCTCGGTCTGTGAGACTGTCTGGCTGAAATGTAGAGGAGCTTCTGCCCGTTAGGTTACAATCGCTGTGTTTACATGGACACAAATAATCAGAATAAAAATGCCTCATGTAACTCCCTCAATCGGAAGAGACTTGTACAATCAGAAGGAATTTGCAATCAAGTTGAAAGAGGTGGTGTAAGCTTCTGATAATCCATTCAGCAGGAAAATATTGGCACCTAATAACCCTGTAAACATTCAATCTGATCGTTTCTCTCTGTTTGGAATAAATATATTTGTTCTGTGTGTGTTAGCCCCATGTGGGCGTCACATTAGATGACATTAGATGATGGTAGCAAAACACGACTGGTCTCTGACTAACAAAACTTTTTTGTTGTAAATATTAAATCTTCAATCAAGTGTTTAAAAAGATGAACATAGCCAGAATCCATCTATTTATTGACCAAATCAAAAACATCTTATGGATGGACCTGATGGGAGAGCGACAATTTTATAACACGACTTTGCACATACTTTATTTATATTCCTTCATCAGGCAGAACCACTTTGCATGTCAGAGAAGTTATAAACTGATTAAATGTTTTGGGTCATGTAAATGCACAACTTATCAGATCTCTTCATTTAGCATCCATGTCAACAGTTAAGCTGGGATCTCTGATGAGAATGACTTCAATCAGGTTGAAGAAATAACCGCAGCTATTGTGATGACTGCTCTCTTTCGCTCTCTTTCTCTCTCTTTCAGTCTCTACTCCTACTCCTACCCCCCCCCCCCCCCCTTGAAACTCTCCTGATTGTTTGACTCTTTCTGTCATCCATATTTTTGATTCGCTCTCTCTGTCTCTGTCTCTGTCTCTCTCTCTCTCTCTCTCTCTCTCTCTCTCTCTCTCTCTCTCTCTCTCTCTCTCTCTCTCTCTCTCTCTGCTGCAGTTGTTAGTGGTGGGGATCAGAGTGGACGGAGCGTACCCCAACATGAGGTCACATTTCATTCTCTGTCTGCCAGTATCACCTAGAAAACTGCCTACAGTTATTTGCAGAGCGAGTTTTTCACCAAAAGTCCAAAAGTTATCGGATTTTACACACAAATAGTGAATAACACTATGCTAGTAGTATTAACTATTGCCTGGCGGACGTATAATCACAGAAATGTAATTTTCATGGACTTATTTCCATAAATATAATTTACTCTGCCATTGCACCTCACGCACCTCATCAAGTGGACTGAAGCTGGAACAATGTAATTTCCGATAGATATTAAAAGATGCAAAATTGCATGATTGTGTTGCCTCCACAACAATAGTTTTGGCCCACGGTAACAATATTATGAGCAGCAAAGCCCACCTCAGGTCTTCCTTCACCCCCCGTAATACAGTATGCTAATGATGCCACACTAACAGCCACAATAAAAGTAATGATGATTACCGTGGAGAAATGGGGGTAGTAAAAATAACAAACCCTGTGATGTATAGTAAATTATAACAACCTCCCTGTCATAATTGCGTAGTTAATTCACAATTTCATTCAGGGTTAGGAAAATTGCCTGGCTTTATGTGTCTGTGAGTGTGTGAGAATGCAAATGAGCCTAATGTATATTGAAGACTGGAGCTTGCATGTGGAGAGTTTACATTGAACAGATTTTGTATAATGCTGCATGCATTACCTTGTGTGTATGTGTGTGTGTGTGTGTGTGGTTTACAGTTTGAATATAATATCCCAGGATGGCGTATGCATTGGATTTGTGTGTGTGTGTGTGTTGGAGTGTTTAAGAATAAATACAGAAAATGTTTAGCACGTGATGTGTGTGTGACCCAATAATAATACAGATGATGGATATTTTCAGTGGTCAGTGTGTGACTCACCTGCAGGTGGCAGTGTCTCTCACTGTGTGCATGGTTACATGTGTGCATGTGTATGTGTGTGTGCCCGCTTGTGATGGGGTGTGAATTCATCGGTGTGTGTGCAATTGCGCATTCATGCACAACTGTGTGTGCATTTGAATGAGTGGTGCCAGCGTACACGCCGTGCCCGGGTCAGAGCCGCGGCGTGTCTCTGATCGTTTATGCAGCTCGCTGACGTTTTGTCAAGTTGAACGTTCAGAGCGTCCCAAGAGGGAGGCACACATGACAGCCACTGTGGGCTGTCCAGTTGACTGATTTGTGTTGGGACACACACTATACACACACCATCACCTCACACACTATGCTACTGGCACTCAGACACATATATGGGCACACACACACACACACACACACACACACACACACACACACACACGCATACATCTCATCTGTGGGCCTGTCACAGCTCCCCAGAGAGGCTCCTAGGCCTGGTTTTATTGCCTGTATTGATCGTGGTTCTGGACTGTGTACAGGGATCAATATGTGGATTATAGGAGGGAGTATCTCTTACTGCTAGTTCTAAAATCCCTCACTCCCATCATATCCACACTCAGCATCTGATCACTACTGTCTGTGTGTGTGTGTGGGTGTGTTTGTGTGTGTGTGTGTGTGTGTGTGTGAGAGAGAGAGAGCAAGAGGAGATGCATGCTTGAGTTCACATCCCTGATTGTGTACGTCTGTGAAAGAGAGAAGGTGATATGGATATACTCTGCATTAAAAAAAGCATAGGCACTCTGCCATGCAGCCATGCAAACATATACGCAACCCCCACCTCCCACACACACACACACACACACACACACACACATACACACCCTGCAACTCCCTCCCCCAGCACAGACACTGGCAGTGACAGCCCACTATACCCTCCCTGCATATCTGTATCTACATATACTGTAATTGACGTTTTCCATTTGGCAGGTTCTGTATCTCCTGCCTGTTATTTCTATGGCAACCAGCGGCCGGGGCCTCAGCTGTGCCCCTTGGGCCCAGGCGTCTAGCCAGCTGCCTGCTCCAAAAAGCTGACAAGAGCACAGGGTTTTTTTTTCTCCTACTGTCCATTTAATAAGTTAAATAGACAGCCTAAATAGCCTCTAATAATGCCTAATTCTATTTAGGCTCCTTGGTATGGAAAAATGCATATTTCAACAATAGCTGGCACACCTGGATACATTTATTTAGCCTAATGGGGGTTAATGGAATAATTTCCCTTTTCAATACAAGCACTAATCTATAACATGTCCCTTACTGTACTGTATTAGGCTTTCATTACAATGAATTACATGACTTGAGCAACTAATTCAATTGTTTACATTCTGAAGGATGGTTTGAGTAATTCACCACTTTGGTTCTCCTTGATGTTCATTGATTCTTCATGTGAAAATGCCTTCCTTACTCATAACGTATGGGAAAAAAACATGTTGTGCTCTCAGAAAAGAAATAAAAGGTTCCTTCCTATAACGCAATAGGTGTTCTGGATGAAACATATTTACCTCAGGTTCGCTTGATATCTTCAAAGTGCAGGTTATCTGGAATGTAACGATACCCTTAGAAAATATGTTTGGTGAGTTTCAATTTCACCTGTGCAATGATTTCATTTGAGTTGGTGACACACTTTTCAAATGCTGGATATCTCATGACAGGATCAAAATCAGTATTGTGCGGATGTTCGTTCAGGCTACAGAAATGAGAATGGTAATATGAATGTTGTCTCAGATATTCAGCTTTCAAGAGATGAAGAGAGATTTTCATTTTGGTGTGTCCCGACTCCCACACACTGAACACCCTCTTTCCCTCGCTCTCAACATCACCCTGCCTTTTCTTTTCAATCTCCTCTCACATTTTCGCTCTCTCTTCTCCCGGCACGTCCCAGATACCCCTGTGTACCTAATGCTCATTATTCTATCTGTGTTGCATTGCATGCTCTCTCCTTGCTCTATGTCTCTCCTTTCCTCTCTTTATCTCTGCCACCCTCTCATTTTTCTTGCAGTTATTGAAAACAGTGAAGGCACGATGAGAGTAAAAAGGGGCTGTTCCCGCAGTCCTGGCTGTAGTGCAGCAATTAGGCACTTGAGAGCTCGTCAGGGTTATGGTGGCACAAGCACACACATGCACACAAAACACACACACAGTGGCCTTACATCCCCAATGACGACATCAAAGGTATTTCTGCACAGAAGAGGGAGAATCAAAGAGTGGAAAGGGCGAGGTCTTGGTGATTGAATGCATTAACAGGAAAAAGTTTGGGTGCTTGAGCTGGAAAAAAGCAGCTCTTGTATGTTTCAGAGGATGGTGGATGATAGTGCAGATGGACTAAGGTTTAATGGCATTTTGCAACAGCGCTGTGGTTTCTGTGTGGTTAATGCTTGCATTTGTCAGTGTGGGTTTCACTTTTTCTGTTGTCTTGTCACAGCAGGATACCAAGATAGCCTCACTCTCTTTCTTCTCTCCTTCTTCCTCTTTCTTTTACTATGTGTGTGTGTGTGTGTGTGTGTGTGTGTGGTTATGTGAGGAACAGTACTAAGCCATGCTGTTGCATGTTGAATCAGTGCAGACATGACAGACATGTCCTGTACACTGACATGTACAGGACTATGGCAGCGATAATTGCAAAAATGTGTTTGTGTGCATGTGCATATGCATAGGCTGCTACACACAGATTTTCATCGCAGACTCTTTTATGTTTGCATGTTCTGTGTTAAAGGGATTATAATATGTAATTATAATATGTAATTTTTTATTAAAATCAGTTTTTATCATTTCATCATTGGGTGCAGAAAATACCATCAAACTGTGAGAATCTGAAGTCCTTTCCATACAAAAGAGACGTGGCGGCTGACTTCTCCTCAGTGAAATGAGTGGTTTTTGTTGCTGAGAGATTAAAAGCTGCTTTCACATGTAACAGTGAGGCGATCCAATCACAGCACAATCGCTTTGGTTTTATTCCTTCCACCCCCATTTGATTCTTCAGCTACACCTGTTATCTTCTGCCAGCCTCAGCAAATGGCAGGAACAGTTTGGCACAGCGATTTTATAAAGGATTATTTTACCAATCAAACGTGGTGGAAGGGACAAGGGCTAACAAAACGTCAGTCGGATGTAGAGCTTTATCTGGTGATGGAGTCAGGTGTGGACTTTATCACATCAACTCTGCTACTACACAGTTTTTAGGAAGTTAGCTCTACAGCAATGATAGTTATGAAAACATTTGCTAACATATTTTTGCAGCACTAGTAAGACCCATTGCTGTTTCAGTCCCAACAAGTGGGATATTTTCACTTTGCTGGACAGCTGGTTGATCATACAGGCAATATTTTTACTCTACTAAAGCCCACCCGGCCCTGCTGGAATGTGCTACAGTAGAAAATGCAGCCCCTAAATCTCCATTTTATTACAATTATTGGCTTTTAGGAACTCTCAGATCATGGTGGATGAATGAAGATAGTACTGAAAAATAAAATGAAATCCCCATTTTTCACTGGGCTTACGATCCCTTTAAGCACACACACACAAGCACACACACTATGCTCATAATGGCCTGTACAGAATGAGAAACATACACACACACCCATTCCCACCACATCTTTAAAACTCCAGTCAATGCCACAAATCCCTATAATAAGGGGAATATTTGGGGTTTTCCTTGTAACAGTCTGGTACTTTCCAACATATATCCAGCCCTGCCAGTTGTGCTGGGTTTGTCTTGTGATTGAATCACCTGCCATTTGCTGTGCACAAAACAACCAATTTGCAGTAACAAGTTATTTTTTGTTTTTCTCAACTTTCATCTGACATCAGAATGCAGTAGATATTGGATATAAAAGAGCAGCTTCACAAAGAACTTCAGTGTTTCTGAGCACTTTGTGTGTGTGTGTATATGTGTGTGTGTGTGTGTGTGTGTGTGTGTGTGTGTGTGTGTGTGTGTGTGTTTGTGCATCCATACATCAAATGCAGCATGTGCATGTAGTGTATAGCTGTGTTTGCCCCACTGTGGCTTGGCCATAACTCACCCTAATATCTTCCTAAGAAGGGGGTCATAAAGAGCTGTGGACAGAAGTCTGCGGGGCTGCATGGCCGCCTGTCGGGAGGGAAGCTAGACACCGGGAGGGAGGATGGATGTGAGGCAGAGGAGAAGAAGCAGAGGCTGATGAAGCAGGACAGACACACAGCAGAAGGAGCACTATATAGAACAGTCATAATGCTGATGAAGTAATAATATAAAAAACTGTCCCAAATATTTAAACTGTCTAATCAGAGTATTGCAGATGTGCAATATACTGTGACTTTTTTAATGGTTCCCTAGTGGTTTTCAGCTGTTTGCCATTGTCATCCAGGAGTATGCAGGTCTAGGCTTCAGCCAAACACTACAGCAACTCAGTGACTGCTGTGACTGAAGGTGTAAATGAGTGAAATGATTGAAACCTGCATGTTGCTGGGGTCTCAATGGCACATGATTTTTTTTCCTCAACACAACTTTTCTGTGTAGAACCATTTGAGCATGGTGTAGCAATGAACCTCTCTAGTAAAAAGCCTCAAAAACCAAAAAACCAAAAAAAAAAAAAAAAAAACTCTTTTCTTTACCTACATAGAACCTGTTTTTTAGAGAGAGTGGGAATGGGGAATATGATATAAAATGGGAGGATGTGCTAGGGAGAGGAGTGGAGGGATAGCCAGAGAAGGTTTGAAAGTTAGATGCTGAGGCTGGAGCTGGGACAGAGGGAGGATGGGACAGTGAGGGGGAGTGGCTCTGTGCAGAGCCATGACTTAACATGCTTTATTGCTGTTCGGCCTCCCCTGCCTGCATCTCAACCTTTCAGCTCAGTTCTCCCCATCAGCCCAGCCCCCACCCCAACACAGGGCATTCTCAGGGGAGCAGAGTGTATTACTATGTGTATGATTTAGAGGCCCTGCTGACCAGAGCTAGAGCAATAGATGTCATTAGGCTGCACTTAGCAGCTGCTACTGTACACATAGGGCTGTTACGCACCAGTCCAGGTTTCTGTGGTCTCAGACTCATGACCTGTTTTGACTCCACAGTGTCCAGTCACCAGTAGGGTCATTTCATTAGTTCGTTAGAAATTATGTGATTTAGCATTTCCCTCCAGTTAAATTGCATGGTTTTGAACAACACTTGACTCTGGTCTTGGTCTAGGTTTGGCCTTGAACTCATGAGGTTTGGTTAAGACGAGGTGGGCTACTGGGCGTAGCTCCAGCCATGCACACACAGCTTCGTACAGAATCATGCATGCATGAATTGGCACGCACGCACACACACACACACACACACACACACACACATACACACACAAACATGCAGACATTACAAAAAGATGAAGGATATAAAGTAAGGCATTATGCCTCATCTTATATCCTCATCCATAAAATTATGTCTATCTTATGTGCTATATGAAAGTCAAATGTCTATATTGGCAGATGCTAAATTTAATCAGACCTAATTAAATTGTCAAATTTCTTAAACGAGTGCCCACCTCTATAACATGCGTTTAAACTATTAGCCATATCTAATACTTTATTGTCTTTCATCTTAACTAATTTCTTGATTCATCCCTCTGTTGTGCTCATTTTCTCTCCCTAGCTTCTTCTTCTCTCTCTCTCTCTCTCTCTCTCTCTCTCTCTCTCTCTCTCTCTCTCTCTCTCTCTGTCTCCCTCTCTGGGGAGCAGGCCTAGGGCATTATGTGCTGCTATGAATGATTCATTGCCCTCTGTAGTGGATGTGCTTGGACTAGAAAACAAGGAGAGGGAGAGAGACAGAGAGAGGGAGGCTGATGGGGGAGGAAGGGAAGATGAGGTGATGGAGGAAAGAGAGAGCGAACAGCTTGAGGTGGAGGACCACAGCAGCCACTATGAAGGATAGACAGGAAGACATTATATGATTTTAGGGCAAAAAGGTATTTAGTTTCAGAGATTTGCTGGAGTATATGGTCTAAATATCCTGAAAATAAAATGACGGTCTTTACTTTCAATGGCAAAAAGTTTCCTAAACATATATTCTCATGTCTATTTGTGGAGCGCAGTCCTTATGGTGTTAATTTTTATTAGTCACCCTTACAAAATCACCTAGCATTCTCCCATTAATCTGAATACATCTCCAACTTGTTTTGCTCTTTCTCTCAGCCACTTCAGCCCTCCTCCCACTTCCATCTCCACCAGGAATGGAAATAATTCCCCTGAAAAAAACCCTCTAACACATTCATAACCACTCATAAATTCATAACCACTCATTCCCGTGCAGAAAACACTCCAACACGCCCCCCACCACCACCACCACCACCAAAACCACCACACACACATGCACACACACACACACACACACGCACACACACACACCCCACCCCAAGATCGGAAGGCCCTTGAAACAACGTTATCTTTCCTCATCTAATTTCCCATGACCTGGTGTAGATTATCTGCCAGATAATTAAGACCTGCTGAATAATTAAGTGGACAATAATGCTAATTCATGAATAATAAATTTGTTTATGATTGCGAGGCATAGATAGTAGTTGCTGCAGCGCTGACAGCAAGATTGATGCCGTGGCCTAGATAGGATCTCTCCAGTGAGGCTGCTGCGGACCGCGATGCTGCCCGTATTCATTAGGCCACTGTCATTGGCTTTTGTGTGTAATGACATACTTATGTATAATTTACAGGCGCATCCCAAGGCAAGGGTGGCATCCATGTGGGAATGGACTGAATGGGTTTCTTGGCACGAGGCATAAGGGGTTTTTGCTTTATGGTGTTCACATAGGTCATGGCTGATCGATTTCTTACTCGATGCATTTTACTGCATTTTTATTTCTCTTTCACCCCTCTTCCTCTCTCCCTTTCTCTTTCGCTCTCCCTCTCTATCGATCTCTCTCTCTCTCTCTCTTTAACACAGATGGTCATACACTTGCACTCATGTGCACAATCTGATCTTACGTGTTGTGTGTGCTAAAGTGCAAGTGAACGTATGTCCTCAAGCACATAGCAGTGTGTGTGTGTGTGTGTGTGTGTGTGTTAGAGGAATTAAAATTAGAATTAGAATGCCTTTATTGTCATTATTCAAGCAGTACAATGAAAACAGTGTGTGTGTGTGTGTGTGTGTGTGTACCAGGTAATACTATGTTGTGGGGACGTAAATCTGTTTACATAGTCATGTTGTGGGGACTCTGTGTGTGTGTGTGTGTGTGTGTGTGTGTGTGTGTGTGTGTGTGTACATTTACCCCAGTGGTCTGCTGTAACACATGAGGTGTCACTGTGCGATCTGTCAGACAGGCTGCTGGTGGCGATTGCTTGACCAGACAGAAGTGGCAGCAGGCTTTATTTCACACAGAGGCGTGTGAGATGAATAGACACTTTCCTGATGGACTCTGATTAAGGAGGTTTTAGACTGTGTATTTGTGTGTTCATGCATACATGCATGTGGATGAATATGCATGGGTTCCATTCGTGTTTTACAAAATAAGAAAATTATTAAAATAGAGAAATGAAAAATACAAAAAGAAGAGCGCAACAGATAGCAGAGTGAGTGTGTGCATATGGATTTAAAAATGTAATTATAATGGTTGTAATAGAAAAAGAATAAATAGTTAAACAATAAACCTTTGTTGTTTTATCACAGCAGCCACTTGGAGATGAAAGAGCAGGTATATACAGGTGTTACTGGTGACATTAACGTTCAGTTAATCTGAAATGTACCTTTGCAGTGAGCCAGACTGAACAATAATAATTAATAATTAATGTCATTAGTAACACCTGTGTTTACCCGGCTATTTCATATTAAAATGGCTGCCGTGAAAAAGATCCATTGTTGTCATCCTGTGACAAGGACATAAAAAGCTGATGTTTAAAGGAACCCACTGAACTTGCCTGTTTAATGTCTGCTGGTAGAGATTTCCATAGTTTGGGGGCATAAAGGAATAAGGCTGCGGTCTTTTTATGACTGTGATATTGAGAGGACAATAAATCAGCACATGAGGAAGAGTTTGTGTGGGAGTGTCCAGCAACAGAGAATGTGCAATACATGTTGGGCCTGAAAGCCGTTTACAGCCTCAGAAATAAGCTGAGAGATGCTCTTTCCAGTCCCCTGGCCTCCAAATTGGCGGAACTACTTTCTTTCCTACAACTGCCACTGTATCATCACGCAACCGTGTGCCATCTTCCGTCCCCGGTGTGTAAACAAATGCATGGCGCTTCTTTAAGGTAAGTCCTGATGCAGTGGCAGCTCAAGAACACAAATGGGTTCTTCCAGTTTGAAAGCGAGGCTTCTGGAAAGAGCATTTACAATGAATCCCAAACAAACCTGTGTTGTGCATCCTACAAAATATGTTTCTAGCTTTGAGTTGCTGCTTAAAATTGTGTTGTTTGCTGGGCCAGATCCACTCGCGTTCATTGTAGAGAGCAGTACGACAGTGAAGAGCTGACAGGTACAAATTGGAGGGTCTATTAGACTTAAATGAAGAAGCAAACACGCCTGTATGGATAAGAACCTGAACTAGCACTGTAACAAGGCAAGACAAATTGACAGATTGCTCTTAGCCTGAGGGCCAAGTAGAGGTATTTGAGTACCTTACTAGAAGTAGAAGTTTTATTCTCGTTTAGTTACAAGAAGTTATAGCCCATCCATTAATTTATCGCTAACGGGCACAAAGTCAGAGACGTTAATGCACTGATATATGTAGGCTTGACAGAGATGTGCGGTTGCGTGTCATCACCATGGAAATCGGTGCTGTGCTCTCTGATGATGTGACACGTGAGGACAAGGCAGCTCTTAAAGCGTATATCATACCTGTTGGATGCATGTTCACCAAGCCTAGCACAGAATTTCTGTTTGACCATAGAAGAAAGGAAGCAATTGAGAGCACAGCCAGAGAGACCTTTTCGAAACAATATAAGATGATATTGTGATTGATTGTGTCAAATGCTGGACTAAAGGAATTATTATTATTACTTTATTTGAATCAATACCAAGTCTTAAATCATTTACCACTTTGCTAAGAGCGGTCTATGATTGATTCAAAGCCTGATTGGTATACATATCTTGTATATAGGGACTGCATGCTTTAACCTAAAAAACGATGGAGAATACCGCTCTCTTTTCCCTTTTAGCGCAGCCTTTTCCAGCTCAGCAGAGCCTGTAGTGTCCAGGCGGTGTGATTACATTTCCGATTAGAGTTGTGGCCGAGCGCTGGTGAATTATGCCTGGGCTGTTACCTTACTGTAGCTGCTATGGGAATGAGGCAGCGAGGCAGCATTCGCCCCACTGCCATTGACCTTGGAGGTCACTCACAGGAAGGAGACATTCATCACTCTGACACATGGATGCTGTGGGGAGGAGAGGGGAGGGCGGGCGGGTGTGTGTAACAACCAGTAACCCATACTACTATTATTCCCTCCAACACTTCTGTGCACCCAGTGGGACTAAACCACTGTCTCTACTGTAGCCTAAGATGTGTAATGCATACCTTCTTGTTTCCTTATTGTGCTGAAGCACTCAGTCTATATGGAGAATTTGTGATCTGTGTAATGCTTTTAAATTCATGTAAATGAGCTTGTGACTTTACATATACAGATATTCTTTCTTTCCTCATTATAGATGAACCCCAACCCCCCTCCCACTGCCTTTTTCTCTCTTCTGTGTCTCTCCTCATCTCTCTGTTTCTCTCCTGCTTTGTGTGCGTGTAATCACAAATGGCAGACAAAAATCGACCCTGGCCATTGCGGCCCGAGTATCTATTCGCTCTGTTAAAAAGGCTCATTATGTTACAGCAGATTGATATCTCAGCTCCTAAGGGCTTCAATCTCATCTCAAATTAAAAAAAAAAAGAAAACAATCATGGCCACAGGCAGTACCACATTTAAGCATTACACACCCCTCACCCACCCACCATGACACACACACACACACACACACACACATACATAACGTACATTCACACACACCAACAGCAGAGTGACCTTGGTAGGTGTGGTCAGTGATGGGATGTCTTTGACGGATGGAAATGGCTTGTCACTGTGCCATTTCTTCCTCCCTCTGTCTCATCTCACTGGGAGATATATTGTGCTTTGTGTGTGTGTGTGTGTGTGTGTGTGTATGTGTGTGTGTGTGTGTGTGTGTGTGTGTGTGTGTGTGTGTGTGTGTGTGTGTGTGTGTGTGTGCGTGCGTGTGGGTGTGTGTGCATGTGTGCGTGTGGGTGTACTTATCTGAGTAAATATTCAAGCAGGTGTCATCTTGTTGTTTACATGACATGAAGGCAGGGGTCCTGTTCAGTCTCATTTTAAAGGAAAAATAACAAACTGGCAGACATAAAAAATGGATCTAAGTGGACTGAGATATGGCAGCAGAGAAACAGTGAAAGAAAATCAGAGAGAGAAAGAAAGAAAAAAATAAGGGGCAAGACAGCAAATTAATGTTTGCCGGCGCTTAATTGTTCATTTGAATCCATAAAGGCACACAATTATGTTTATGCGCGCCATAAATCTTATTAGCAGTGAGTGCTGCTTTGCAAACACAGCAGAGTCTGTATGGAGTGAATGCCCACACGACTAGCATGTTTGATTAGCCTCAAAGCGCCATCACGTATCTCACTTTCTATTACTGCGCAATCTATGAAGTGAAGTATGATGATGTATCACTCAAACTAATTGCACAGCCTTTTCTTATTCAAAGCACAGGCATCAATGAGAAAAGCTTTAAAATGACAGCCATGCTGAAAGGGAGGCATTTAGTCGGTCAATGGCCCAATTTGTCAGGCCTGTTTTAAAGGGCTCTGGCGGAAGCATCGCTTACTGAAAATGACATCGTCAACAATCTTTTTTTTGTTTGTTTGATCTGCTTATCCTGCATGGTTATTTGTAAAACAAATTGAAGTGTCTATGGATTCCGGCTGTGACATAAAAACTATTTGTAACACTTTATGTCTGGCCTTGTAGACATTGTACAACATGACAGCTTTCCATTTATTCCTCTACTTCCCTCAGCTCCTCTCCCTCACACCAAGGCTCTTCATTTTCCCAGCATCCTCTCTGGAGGGAAACAAACTTAGATAGGTTCACCCTACAAATAGCGGCTTGGTCCCTTACACACCTTCCCGTGACTGTGGAGAAGCAAAACCTGCTGTGTGGGTGTATAGATAAGAGGTAGTAGAGGAAATATGTGTATGATAATGTGCTAGATGGAAAGAACACCTACCGGGAGAAAAACTGAGAGCAAACAGCAAAACAACAGTGTGAAAGAGGTGTGGATGAGGAGGAGGAGGAGGTGTGGGATGTGGAAGATCACCGGTTATAAATAAACAGGCCAAAGAGTTGAGGGACCCAGGACAGAATGAATGAGTTAAACATGTTTCTTAATACACAGAGCCCCTTCAATTTACATACCAGGCTCATATAGGCATGGATAAGTCCATCATTTTACCCGCACTAGAGCAGTGGGTAGAACTCCCACCTGCAGAGGACCAGGAAGCATGGTGGGAATCACGTTCTTTGATTTCTCCGGGGCTTTCAACACCCTTGAACTCCTGCTGATCGAGGACAGGATCAAAGTGATGCAGCTGGAAAACGCTGTGGTATCCAGGATTAGGCAGCTGGAATGATGGACAGGACAGTTTGCCCGCCTCCAGAGCGGCATGTTAGACTTAGACATGCTGCAAAGTAGGATGGCCACACCGCAGCCAACTGTACCATTACCCTCCTCACTCTCTAAATTTCAGATTCAGCTCTTAGTCATGCACTTCCATAAGTTATCTGATGGGTACTGATCCTACTGATAAGCTCTAGTGCTCAGCCTCAGTAAGACAAAGGAACTGGTTGTGGATTTCTGACACAGCAAGAGGCTGCTGATGCCTGAAATGGTGCTGTCCTACAAGTGACTGGTGGTGCATTTCAACAATAATCTGCTTCAATGAATGCAAGCCCCACACAAACTGTGTATAGATATGCAAGAGATTAGTGTATGCATGTTCTGTCTGTTGGCTGTAACAGCGCACAAGGCCAAGCAGGGAATGCATTCCTATATAGTACAATGTTTACATACCAATCTGTACATATTGTACCCTCTGATAATGACAGTAAGTAGTAGTAGGAAAAGTAATGTAACCCTTTAGTAAAAGTAGCAATATCATTGTGATAGAATACCATACTAAGTAAAGGTATAGAAGTATCAGCTGTGTTAGGTACTCAAGTAGGAAAAGTGAAATTAGCGATTGTGGAGAACGGTGTTAAGTTATTGAAACATTAACCTGTAAAATGTATTTTAATGTGGTAGGTATAACTGCTCCATATATTGTTGGGTCATTTAAACTCATAACACATTATGTTTTATATTTTGCATGTAAAAGCCTATTCTACAACGACTGCTGTCAGATAACTCTAATGCGATAAAAAGTATAATATTTCCCTTTGAAATGTAATGCAGTAAAAATATCAAGTCTCACTGAATGGAAATAATCATGTAAAGTATCAGTCCCTCCAAACTGCACTAAAATACCAATCTTGAGTGAAGGTGATTCATTTATTTCCGCATCTGACATGAAAATCAGACAATAATGCACATGCATTTTGTACATTGTCATATTTCTGTGCATGCTATTTGATGGTGATATCCATGCTGAAATATTCTGTAGATGTAAAAAGGAAGAGTAGGAGAAGGCTACAGCATGTCCACATTTCATTTAAAAAAGGTTCATTTCATGACCCAAAAAGGTGCTCATTGAACTTACGGGGAGATATTTCCAAGAGAAAGTTCAGAAATTCCAAGGCAGCTCTTCTTGTTCATTAAAAAGCCTTTATTAAAGGTGGCTTACATGATTAAAAAGAAGCTTCTACATGTTTCAGCCTGAGCATGGCCCTCATCAGGAAGAGTATTCTGTAGATGTGTTGTCTTCATCTGGAAAGTGAATATTTTAACAAGGCGTATTGTTTTTTTCCTGTGGGCTAAATGTGAATACCATACACATGTTCATTGACTCCCTGCATTTCCTATAGTCTGCGGCCAACATAGAAACAGTCTGACCACTGAACCTTTGCCCCTGTCTGACAGGTCGGCCAGCTGGGGTCACAATTGAATTTCTCAGACGCACATTGACTGGTTGAGCTCACTGATCGATACCAGTGTCCACACGTGAGACAGGAGGGTCATATTCTCCTGTCTGGAGAGTTAGGCCTGCAGCTTACCTCGAGTCATACTTGACCCCATATTACACCACAAGGATTCCCCGTCTCATACACACACGCATACAGTACATACACTGACATACACACTCACACATTTCTGTCATATATTTATAGCCACATTTGGTGTCCCCAGCTGACTTCAACCTGCTGACTAAGTACAAGCACAAACTGACATGGATGAGTTACATAAAGTGAAGCCGAGGATAGCTGCCGGTGAACATTATGTTTCAAACAATTCCCCTGGACTGACTCATCCTGTGAACAAAAAAGGTAACGGGTTCCCTCCCTACAGCTGACAGATATCTTGAAGTGTTCATGAGCAAGGCACTGAACCCCTGCACTCTCAGAAACAGGGGTACAAATATACCCTCTAGGGCTAATTATTAGACCTCAAGGTATTTATGTGAACCTTTTTCTAAATGTTAAGGTACAGTCTATCAGGAGACAGTGTGTTTGGCCAAACACAATGAATTAATACATTAACAAAAGAATGAATGAATAAATAAATGTATAAATGACGCCTAAATAGATTTTTGAATATGAAAAACAGGCAATACAATTATCCAGTCAATATTGTAGTGATAATATAGTAACAAGACTGATCTCTACAAGCTACAAACCACAAGGGTATACATAAGTACCCAGTGTCAAGGGTACAAAAGCTGTACCTTAGAGGGAACTGCCCCAGTCATGGTACCCCTAAAGGTACAATTATGTGCTTTATTTTCTGAGAGTGTGCCTGCTCATTCACTGTAAGTCAGTCTGGATGAGAGCCTTCAGCTGAAATGTAAATATGTTGCGGCATCCGGTCTGGCTACCAAAAAGCCACTAATGAGCTGCAGGCACAGTAACTCAAGTCTGATGCGAATGACAGGAGATGTAATCCAGTTTAAAAACGCTTACTAAAAAAAAGGTTGAAATTACATTGTGTCACTCGGTAGAAAAATGATATGCTCCCGTGCCTAACTCAACTGCACACATCACTCTGTCTTAAAGGGAGCATCAATAACTAACCCTATACGTGCATTTGTTTCGGTAGATTTTTTACATTACCTAAGTATACACAATACAAGAAAGTATGAACTTTGATTTTTACATGACATTGAAAAGTATCTATATTCTCAGGTCAGCTTGTAAGAGATCTTCATCTAACCATCACTAATAGCAGATGAGAATAACCCTCATTAAAAGCATAGCTGAATAGGACTTGTGCCATTTGCTACAGAAGAAGCACTCTCAAAGATGTGGTTCATAGGTACATAGTGTAAATATCACACACTCACACGCGGTTTTCAATGATCCAGGCAATAGATTATTTATACCCACGGCTATGACACACAGAAGATTCATCACCACGGTGCATGATTAGTGTCTCCCCTCCTCTCCTCTCCACACACTTCTCCCCCTTGCACTCCATCATCACGTAGGCTGAATAATTGTGTTTTGCCACCGTCACCGTAATGCATATCTCTGCAATAATCCAGATGTGGGTGACACCGTAATCCATATGTGCTTGACACCAAGTACAGATGGTTCTTTAATGATGAGCGCACAGCGGCTATCACGCTGCTTTGTAATGATATCTTCTTGGTTTGCATTCTCCCATTACATGTCGCCTGATGTATTCATCTCACTATCAGATGCTATTGGAGCCTCATTTAGACTGGACATCAGTGGCAGCTAATGAGACACCGACAAGGGTATTTACTTAGCCCCAGATCTGGCTCATTGAGCGGTAACATACCAGCCTGGCAGGTACTCCAATTGTATTTGCCTTTCCTCATTTTGACAGTGGAGATAAGGTATTCACTGTGTGTCAAGGATTTTTTCTCATTTCTCCTTTCAAGTCTATAACCATACTATGATATCGACTTGAGGAAGTAATGGCTGTTGTTGTTTTTTTTGTTTTCTTTTGTGTGGTTGCACAGCTGGTGTCTACTGAAGCAGCTCAAAGCTCATCCTTTACAACCAGTTTCCTAAGCATTAGCTCATATTTTTTTGTGTGCCAGTCCACATGAAATACAGAGGAAATTTGTGAAATCCAATTATAATTCAGCCCATTTGAATTCGGCTAAACTGTATATGAGTTTGTCCACATATCAGGATAATATTGCCCTTTTATCGAATTTGGATATTGATCAGTCACTGTCAACCACCTCCAATATGATGTGTAGGATGCAGTTTGTTTGGCTGTATTTGTTGTATAGTTGATCAATAGTGCACTGGTTGTCACACAAGTGTGCAGGAATGTCTTTTATTAGCTCTTCTGCAGCAATAAGGAGCCAGGTTCAGTCAATGGCCTTTTCTGAGTGGAGTATGGAGTTTGCTCATGCCCTCATTGCATTCATGTGAGTTTCGTCCAGCCAGGTGCCTCCAGGTGTTTCCCCCCTCATTCCAAAGACATGCCAGGTAAGGTTAAGCCACTCTGTGTTGCCCATTGGAAGACATTCATGTGTGTGTTTGTCTGTGTTAGCCCTGCAACGGACTGGTGACTTGTCCAGGGTGTTTCCCTGCCTGCCGCCTGTGGACTGGGATAAGCACCAGCCAAGCATGACCCTAAAAGGATTAAGCAGGCAGAGAGAATAAATGGCCTAAATGTCATTCCACAGCCTTTTACACCCCGGCCATGAATAAAAATCTCGAGCAAACACTGAAGAGCCCTGCTTGAAATTTTGAGGGGCTTTAATTTTGCATGGACATTATAATCCTGTGAGATGCCATAAGTGCGGAGATGTAACAACATGTAACAGTGCAGCACAATGAAGTCTGTCAGGGGGAGTGGGCGAGTAAAACACCAAGACATGGCACGTTATGGTTGGAGCTTAATGGTTAGTGCCCTCTGTTGGTGAAAACAACATATGCTGCATGTGATACAGAAATAAATAGATTGTATATTCTTCCCCAGCAGGAAAATTATGCTTTGGCTCGCAAATTGTTGACTTGCACTTTTCTTGCTTTCCTCTTGTCGCCCTATAAAAAGTGTGTAAACGCCATAGGGGAGGCACAAGTCCACTTATTTGCAGATAAAGTGGACTGGAGCAGTGGCAGCAGAGCAGGGGAGAGATGGAGGGACTGCTGTTGTCATGGAAACGGCGGGGCGGGGCGCTGGGAAGTGGGACTAGTTTGTTTGTTATTGAAGGTCACGTGGCTCGACGAAGCCCCGCCCCGCCGTTAGCACTGATTCAAGCGTCTACAGCTCGAGCTCCGGTCAGTTACTACAAAATGGCTGCAGTGGCACCACCGTCAACGACAACCCACTGAACACTTCATGGTAGGATTTACTAATCCCTGTGGCGCATAGCTCGATAAATCTGGAGCCGGTTGTTTTCAAACATCCGAAGATACTGAGATTTTACCAGGATAATGTCTCAAATGGGCGACTTTTACATATATCGCGAGTCCGGTGCTGAAAATGTTTTCAGTTGTTCAGCCCACTTTGACATCAGTGTTGTTTCGCTACCCGTGCGTGTTATTGCCGCTGTCTCTGGCAGATTGGAAATGCATGATTTATTATTTTGTGGCTAAGTTTATGCGTTCATTAGCGCGGTTATTGCACATTTCTCTTGACAGTGGATGGTAACTTCGAGCAGTTAGCTAGCTAGCACGGTTGCTTGCACGGCTCAGCTTATTCAAGGACAGCCTGCTACGCTATTGCTTGTTGAATTATCCTATTTGCATCAGACAGGCATTGCTTGAACGCATGTTATTGCATTGGCATTGAGGATAGTTGACAAGCATTTTTTGTTACAACACATTTGCACATTGCAGTGAAACGATGTAAGGTTAGCGAACTAGCCAACATCACCTGACTGGCACTAAACGCATTAACGTTAGCAAGCCGAGTGTAACTTAACTCCACTGTACTTACGTCCAATTTGTTGTATTTGTTGACATGGTTGCTAACCCCAGCTGCATTTATTATATATGAATGGCCTTTGAGACAGTTATATTCGTATTTATCCCTTTCATTTGTCGTAGCTGTATGCATGCTAGCCTATGTTTACCTGCTTAGAACTAACATTGCAAGGGTTGTTGGGATTTTAGACTGAGTGCATAACATTTTCAAAATTCATCCCATGGGAAATGCAACTAGCTAAAGAAGGTGTTTACCCACCTGTGTCATTAGAGCATCATAATCTGTGAGTTAAGGCATGAAAAGCTATTTTCTTTCACTTAAAGACAACTTATAGCAGCTGTCACCACTCTGCCACTTGCTGCCACTTTGGCATCCTGCAGTGGCACATACATGGCTTGTGCATGCAGGTGTGTTTCTGCATGCCAGCACCCTGGTGCATGGGGAGTAGCTGGTGTAAGCTTTGAGGCCTGCTTTGCCTGGCAGTGGTTGAAGAGGTGGAGGGTGGGGGCGAGGGATGGTGTGTCCCTCCTCACTGGGTCAGGGGCCCCTGTCAGCACCCAAGCCTGTGAAAGAGGTAGTGTATTCACAGAGAGGCGCCAAAGGGGGCTTGATAACAAAAAGAGGCCACTAAATGCTCTTATTACTATACAGCTTAGGTCATAGCCTCGCATTCAGCCCTGACGCCTGACGACTTTTTGCACTGTGCTGGACTGCAAGGCCAAGGGGCTTTGTGCCAGATTGTATCGTTTAGTTTGCCAGGTTGTTTTGTGTCTGTAAACCAGACGCTTAGCTTGAGTCCTCAGTGCAAATGATGAGTTTGCGTTCTAGTGAAGCTGCAATGATTGGTCAAATGATGAATTAGTTGCCAGCTGCTAATTTAAGTTTTTGAGTCATTTTTTAAGAAGAACATTTCCAAATTCTCTGCTTTTCAAGTGTGAATGTTTTCTGGTTTCTTTAGTCCTCTATGACAGTAAACTAAATATCTTGAGTTTGTGGACTGTGGTTGGGACAAAACAAGACAAAAGGGCTCTGGAAAATTGTGTTCAAGATTTTTTTTTTTTTTTTTTTTTTTTACCATTTCCTGACATTTTATGGGCCAAACAACCAATTGATTAATTGAAAAAATAATTAACAGATTAATCAATAATTAAAATAATCATCAGTTGCAGCTCCACATTCTGGTAAAAAGTTTCTGGCTGTCAGGGAAGTAACTTTTTATCTTTACTAGTGTTAGCTTGCAGGAATGACAGTTGCATTTGTCCTATGTTGAAATTTGGAATGCTTGACAGGTAGTTTCCAAATCTTCTGCAGTGTACTACTTTATCTTAGGCTATTAGTGGTTTCCTATCATTCTTAGTATTGAACTAAATCAGAATTTTTTTTCTTACATGCTACTCTGACAACTTTCCTAATCGTCCTTTCTAGTAATAAAAATCTGCAGAACACGATAAGTCTTAATTTAGCTCAGAGTTATGTGAGCTTTCGCTTACGTACAGGCTCTTACTCGGCACAACTGCTCAGTGTTATGTTTTATGAAGACAAATGTGGAAACCTTGAGAGTGTTACGTGATTGGAGTCTAATAAGACATTTGTTGGGGACGTTCTGTGATCTATTGGACCAATAAATTGTCGACCAGGCTCGTGAAAGTGTTCGCATTACTGGCAGAGCACAAGACAGATATTGGGACTGGAGGCACTGCTTTTTGGAGTGTGTCCATACAAGTTATTTTTGGGCCTGCTCAGAGAGCCAGGAGTGCAGCGTTTGAAATCTCTTTTCCTTGTCATTAGCTCAGGTCAGAAAGCATTAACAGGACAACAGTGAGAATAGCTTCAAGTAGTTAAGAGAGTGAAATCCTCTTTGCAAAGCACAAGGACTGTCAGTGCTTACCCAGCAATTTTTAAACCTTCACACAACTAAGAAGTATTGTTACTAGGAGTGGGTGATATAGACTTAAAATAATAAAACAATATTTCATTTGTGATTACAATATTCAAGATCATATGAAAAAAAAGATTAACTACAGGGGTTCTCACAGAATGGCACTGTACAGCAGGGGGGAGTAATAATTGAAAAATATATATATATACAATTGCCCATATCTTATTTCACCATCTTAATTCTAATTAATCCTCCACCTTAATTCAGTGTTTTTACTCTATTTAACCCTGCTCACCTTGCCCCCCCCCCCGCCCCAAAAAAAAAAAAAAAAAAAAAAAAAAAACATCAAACACAACATTCCATTTTCATGACGGCCAGGTGAGCTGTGTTTTACTGTTAATGACAGATCAAAGCAATGGAAAGTAACGTGGTACTGAATGATTCTTCCTTTGTCCAAAACTCTGTTTTAGTGAGGCATTTAAGGTGCCATAAAGGTAACAAATTTTGATACCCAGTTCTATTAATAACATGTTTCAGACTGTGTGTCTGGGCAAACCAAAGTGCTGGTTACATGTTGATGATGATCACAAAGTGGGGTTGGGAGTGATGCGAAACTAATGGCATTAATGTGAAATTCTGAAAGGGTTTAATTATATTTGTGCAGCCATTAATACACCTGGGCGATGTGGAAAACACCAAACTAATTCCTGGTCAGAGGCTGATGCTGCTCTGTTTGTTGTTGTGATTAGAGAACACAGTAGGCTGTGCAGTAGGGTATGCAAATGCATCAACATGCCATCATGCTGCTATATCATTGATATTATGACACTTTTTTCCCTGTACAAATTTATACTGGTATTATGATGAACGATATGATATGGCACAGCCCTAATTGTTATTGTTGCGCTCTTTTGTTTTTGTCTGTTTCTTTTCTTTGAGAGATTGAGGCTGTGTGCTTGAATACCTGCTACTAGACACTGGCATGTCGGATGTTTTTCAGCAGGTTTAGGAAGCCGTGTCGCCCTAACATGCAATTGTGCAGAATAGCGGAGGCTGTAGCCTAGGTGTCTGCTGCGGCGGTTGCTAGCGAGTGTTCTCCCAAGGGCTCACCGTGCTCTTGTTTGTCTTGCAGCGCAGGCATTCCTGGCTCTGTGCCCAGTGGCTGCCGTGTAGCCCCCTACACATGCACTAACACAAACCAGCCCCAACATCCGTCTCATCAGTCGTTGTGCACGAGTCCCCTCCAATGTGGGGCAGCAAGGCATTTGCATGTCCATCGTCCACGGCAGGCTGGATGGCTGTGACAAGTCACCTTGCACACATTGACGCCGCTTACCCTCCATCTCTGCTCCATTTCTGCCGTGCTTTTTTGCCGCTGCTTTTATTGGGCTGTCCTTGGATCTCTCAAATGGAAGTATTATATTAGGTATCTCTCCTTTCTGGCTGAATTTTTTTTTTTCTCTCAGACCCTTTGTCGGCAGAGTGAGTGTCTGGTTTTAAGAGGGACACCAAGCTCTAATCCTGTTGTTCTGGCAGGAGGGTGTAATTCCACAGGAGCACTGAGCTCATTGACCTGAGTCTTTCATATCGACATGAGATGTTTTTCTTGCTCCAAACTCCTGATGCAGCTTTGTCTGCTGCTGCAAATGGAATCTGAAGCTGCTTTGATGTAGCCCTTGCAATGTGATTTTTTTTTTTTAAACATATTTCTTTAATTTCTTTATAGCATTGTGCACTACACAATAATTGCTTTGAAAATGTTATCAGCTACATAGGACTGTGATTTAGACAAATGAAATATCACAACACCTCAATATCAATATTGTGATGAATCTTTGTAGGGACGACCGATGACACGCAAGAGATTTTGTCATTCATTAGTAATGTGGATATGATTACCAAGCAAGTCAAATAATAAAACAGCTAATCAAATCAAATAAGTTTAGAAAATGGACTGTAATGCAGCCGTTACAACCAGGAAAACACAACAGTTATTCACAGTGTCAGTTAGTCACAATATTATGATATCCAAAATCCCAGATATATCTAGTCTCATGCCACATTATTAATGTAATATCTATGTGTCTCTTAGCCCTACATCAACTGTTGATAAAAGATCTTCATAAAAATGGACTTAAGTTTTTTTGATGTGTCTCAGTTACAAATTGGTTTCATTTTTGAGACCGTGTGGAGGTGGTGAATTTCAGTTGTGGCTTGATTAAATCTGATCCTGAATTAGTATGACATGCTCTAAAGCTCATCCACTTAGCTCCTTCATACAACCAGAGGCACTGCAGCGTCAGAGTGGGCTGAAGGGCCCGTATGTGCCTCCTGTATATCTCTCACTGCCAGTCTGCAAGTGTAATGAGTCCAAGGGGGCCACATCTGCCCAGGCCAGGCAGATGTTTGGAAGTGAAAAGGCAGCCCTGACCGAGAGGCTTTCTGTGCCGTGCCTGCTCAGGGACCAAACGTTTCTTAAACTGAACTCATTCTGACACTTCTCTGTACTTACACTCTTCAGCCGGGTCAGAGGCAGACAGCGGCTCACATTAGCAGAGCATCTCTCTTATCCTCTGATCCTACATGACACGAGGCCCACTGACGCCTTTGAAAGGAGCAGCTCCAGCTATTTTTAGCAGGGCAGCTGCACCAACAGGCTTCATTCCCCAACCTCTTGGCGTCAAACAAAATAAATATTTGTCGTGTGAATCGGTGGGTATGAGTTTGGTGGTGTGTCTTCATTTTGAACCCCCTAATCTGTCACAACCTGAACTACAGTCCAGTAACAAAGATGCTCTATTTATGTCTTAGCTGTCCTTTCGAGTGCTGCTCTTTGGAATCAGCTGGCTTAGAGCGCTGCAGCATTGGCTTAGGCTAACAGTTTTCCCCTCTTCCACACATTGAGGACAGGTGCTCAGCTCCTTGATCCTAACTAGTCTGTAGTAACTCGAGGATCATGGGTGCAGAGGCCCAGTGCAGGGCCAGATGATATTGCCTGCAAATAATGTGTTCTGGCATTTTGACAGTGTCAGTATTTTGACAGTATTTTTCAACTTTTGAAAAATGCAGAAGATGAGACCGTTCAATTTCCAGCTTGTAAAGTGAATGTAAGAAGCTGTGTTGTTTGACTGTGTGAATTAACTGTATGATTGACTGCGTTGGTTTCTCTGCATCGTGTGTGTGGTTAGTACACAAACGAATGTGGCCTCAGTGATGTGTCAGGAAATGGAGAGATTTTTGTCCGTTCAGTTGTTGTTGTGGAACATGGTGGGTGTAGCATAAGAGCAGCAAGGAGGAAACATGCCAAGAAGGCTTTGCTCATGCTCAGAGCTACGTCATAGAAAAAAAAGAAACAGACTATATGCAATATAAATTTCAAAACTGACATGTAAAACCTGCAATCATCCTACAATCATCCCAACATTATACTTGGCTCTGTTCTATCTTTGTTCTGTAATCCTTAGAGGATAATTTCTACAATGACAAGATGGCGTGTACACTGTACTGTGTCACTGTTTGCTGCTATTTTGCTAAATACAAATTTAGGAATGCTTCTAATTGGCTGAATAACTGATGAGTTCAGTAAAGGTTCATCTGGGTTTTACATTCTGGCCCTCAGGAAACAAAAGAAATCCGATGAGACCGACCCTCATTCATTGCGAACAAATTGAAATGTACAGACACAGTGCAAACAAAACAGACACAGAGTTGCATTCAGAGGGTGAAATGTCTCTTTTTGTCATCCAATTTTATGATACAAAATTTCCATGGAAATTATACTTTAATGTAGTTATTTTTAGGGCTGGCTATCTTTCAAATATTGTTGATACCGGTACTGTGACTTCAGTTTTTTTCCTGCATGCCTCTATGACATGTAACGTTAGACAGCCAATCACAGCATTGTTAGATCTTGGTACAAGCATGCTGCATGCTTATTGGCTCACTGATGCTGATGAGATTTACTCCCTAGGTCATTTGGTACCAAATTTCCGTACTATAGCATTTTCGATACTTGATAGTATTGAAGCTATTTGGTTGGTGCCCAGTTCGAAACCCAGCCCTAGTTATTTGTATAATCCGAGTATCGAATTTTGAACAGGTAGCACGTACCCACATAATAATTCCTGGTTTGCACACAAGTATCTGCTCCTAGTGTGTACCTTTTTATGATCAGGTGGGGGTTGTCTCTCTTTCCTTGTTGATGTATTCTGTTCCTTTGGGTAAATTACTTTTTGGTGGTAGAAGCTTTTACTGATCCACATATTGCCTCGGGTGATGAATATGAAAATGGTCAAACAAGGGTGCTATTGAAACTTAAGTTGCAGGTGACTTATGGCACAGTCTGCAAAGCACTTTCTCCCAGTTAGTATTCATTTGTTCAAATCCAAACTGCCTCTGAACAAATGAAGTAGAAGAAGCAGAGTGTCTGTCTCATCCTCTTTTGGCCAGAAGCATCGCTCGTCTTGTCGTCTTGACTGGGTTGTGTAGCCATGCAGCAAGTGGCATTATGTGGTGTGATGCTGTGCTGCTGACATCCTTCACCCATTTGATTGACACAGTCTGTGCGCCCCTGGTTCATGTGTACACAGTCATCCATCATACTCAGCGATCACACATGGCATTTTGCGGGCATCTTAGACAGTGTTATCAAAATCTGTATCGCCCACCCTTGGCCCTGTGTCAATATTAATTTTGGAGATGGGTCAGCTGTTGCCAAGCAGCCAAAAAAAAAAAAATCCAGATCACTTTGCTGTTATGACTACTAAGCATGTTAAAAACCATTTGATTCAAAGTTTGAAACAGGTTAATTTTACATTGTGTTTCATGTCAGAATGCACCAGTCTCATATTATCGTATATCGTACTCATATTTTGTATTTTAAATACGTAACATCGTTCCGTGTATTGTGTTTTTCCCCAACCCTAGTGATACAGTATGTAATAGCACTGGTTATGTCTTTGTATCACAATTCTTTTCGTATGGGGTAATGGCTGAGAAAGCAGATGTAATTGTTGGTTGCTGAAGTTTGTCTGGTAGCAGCAGTATGGCTGAGCTGCTGGCAGAGGCTAGCATAATAGCGCAAACCTGTGCTTCAGAGTGGGATGGTAGCTGTTGAGATGGTGAAAGAGGTTGGTGGTGTTTCCCATTCTGCAGGGGACTAGTTGCCGACATCATTTGTACCTAATGCTGGTCTGTGCTTGGTTAGACTTCAGGTAGCCAAACCATTTCCAGATAACAGATGTGGTATGCCCTGTCTTTGGTATAATTTCTTCATCTTTGACAGCTGTTTCCCCAGACTCAGTTTCAGTCCCATAGCAGCTCATTTCTTTTGCTGAGTATTGTTACACTACTCCATACAGTTGGTCATCCAGAGTTGTGTGAGTCGGGGACAGGCTGGGAACATAAGTTGGCTGTTTGTGTAGATGGGGAAAAACGGATTAACTATTTTCAAGTAGTAATAACTCAGTTAGTTATCAGCCTTTTGCGGCTAGTAACACATGAAAAGTTTGCCATTTCAGGTGAATAAGCAGGTCCATTTGTGATAAGAAAATTGCTGTCCTGTCCAGCAGCACCTCGACCAAATTAAGCACTAAATAGTATAAAGTGTTAACTTGGGGCAATTTAGTTGTACTGCGTTTGACTGCAAGAAAAACACAGTGACACTTTTTTTTCTTCAAATCATGTTTAATTGCCTTTTATATAAAGACATAAGAAATTTACTAGCATTTTATACTGTTGAAATAATACTAAATGTGAAGTAACATTGACACAGTACTTACAATATTAAATTGATGCTATTTAATACTTCTAATAGTTATTGTAAGGTCACAAATCTAGGGCTTTAATGATTAGTCTAATGATTAATTCGTTGCCAGCCATTAAAATAATGACCAACTATTTTGATAATTGATTAATGAAAAATAATGAAAAAATTTAAATTATCATTAATTGTAGCTCTACATGAATCTAATCTTTTGATTGATCAAAGTAGGGCTGCAAGTGATGAATATTTTCATTGCTGATTAATCTATTGATTATTTTTTCTAATAATAAATCATATCATCAATAAAGTCAACTGGATGCCAAACAGCTGATGTTAAAACAGCTGATCATTTGTATAATAAATGACATGTTTTCATGTGTGAGTTTATGATTGTTTGATTGGCTATGCCGTGATTTATGTATCACTCTGTCAATCTTATTTCATGTCTGCCTGACAAAGGTGGCAGACTGAAATGCAGCAGTTCTTTTGTGAATAAAATCAGGAAGTTTTGCAAGTTACAGTAGTGAGCAGGACTACCTCGTTTCTATATTTGGTCTAGTTTTGTTCCTATGCACCTGTTTTAAAGATGACATGAGTGCTTTGTTTGCATTTTATAATGATATGAAACTGAGAAAAGCGAGTAATTCCTAGCATTTGTGAAGTTATAACCAGCAAATGTTTGATATTTTTACCTAATAATTGACTAAAAAAATTAATCATTACAATCACTCATCAATCGACTAAATGTTTCAGCTTGAAACCAAAGTGAGATTTTTGTGTTAGTGTCAAATTGCATTTTGAATAAACTTACAGTGTTACTAAGGATTTGTTTTATGTTATTAACAAAAAAAAAAATAAGAAAGCTCAAATGTTATTTCTTTCTGATGGCAGAAATAATGGATAATAATGTCAGTCCAAATTTATTCAGTCAAATTTCAAACAATACTGAGTCTAGCTATTGCACTTCCTAGCTGTTTAGGTAGGCTGTTATTTCTGAGCACAATCAGTTATTTGAATGTCAGTGGTTTTTGTTTCCAGTTCAGTAGCTATAAGCTTGAAGATTACTGTTACCATGCCTTGCCATTTCCTACCATTAGGATGGCAGCCTGTGTGTTCAGTAGGGGGAGAGAAAGACATATGGATGTGAGACAGCAATGCTTTTACTGCATCAGCTACTTGGACTCAATCTCGCCCGTCAGTCTTTGATCCCATGCTGTCAGGACATGCCCCCAGTTGGACCGAGTACCCCGCCTGTAATGCTTGATTGGAAGCTCTAATTGGCACTTTAATGTCAGATGCCTGTGAGTTCAACTTTCCTCTCCCCTGTCCAAGCACTCCATTATTGAACCTCTGTAACCAAACTGGTTTCAGCGCAGTGCTTGGGGGCAGTGTCTGTTGGGTGCTCACCAGCAGGGCCTCAGGGAGCGCTTGTTGCCAGGCAATGGCTCACACCACTGTCGCCTGCAGCAGCATAGGCTTGGCTGGAAGAAGTGGCTGATGATTTTATGTGCAGTTTCGCATTCAAGGTTCAGGGAGCCCAATCCATGAATTTTTCCAGGCTGGTTTCTCTTCTCTGTGTCCTTAAAAACACGGCCACTAGCTTTTTAAGTGCAGAGACATGCCAAGACTGGGCTAAATTTAGACTAGCGCTCTCTGGGTTCACTTGCTTGTGAAACAAAGGGGCAGTGTCAGGTAGTTTTTTACTAGTGGTGGTTTGTGTCTGTGTGTCTAGGCATTTTTCTTCTCTGGATGAGGAACAAACACAGTAGTGCCAGGCAGGCTTAAAGTCTTTTTCTAAAGGGGTTCTGGTAGGACAGGAAAGTGCAATAACATTTATTGAACCTGTATATTCTCATCTTTTCTGGAGGCTGAAGAAACTGTACTGGTGCACTTTGGCTTGCACACACACTGTTAATGCTGTCACAAACCATGTGGGATAAGACTTGCTTGTTGCTCAGACTTGTGAATGGAGGCCTCATCCTGCACTAGACCTACAAGACTTCCCTAATAGCATCCAGAATCGACCTGAAAGACCCACTGAACTAAAAAAAATACACACAAATCTTCCGTCTTCCACATCTTATGTTTGTAGTGAAACTGTGCCTTCTGACATTTCTATGTACAAAGGCAAAACAGGCCGTTATTGGCCTGTGTGACTCGGTCTGGTTGGCATTGGTCAAGTGATCTTGCATGTTACAGTGGCTACATTAGAGCAAATTAGCTTTCCAAGTCTGCCATTGGCATTTAATACATCGAACGCCACCATACACCACAGCTAAATTAAAATAAATAAATTGCTGTTGCAGGTGTTCATTTGTCGAGATGCAGCTCTTTCTTCCCTGTGATTAAAACCCATCTGCCTCTGTCTGTCCTTTTGTCCTTTCAGCTGTGAGAAGAAGAAAGGAATACAAGAAGAGAACCATTTGATGGAAGAAAAGAAAAAGAAAAAGCAAGAAGAGAAGAAAAAGAAGGAAGCTGCTCAAAAAAAGGTGAGCTTGCAGTGTTGCTGCTAGCTAGCCCACGCACTCATCTTTTTTACCTGAGCCAGTTGCTTTACAGTAATTGCCACCTCTCAGTGTCCATCTCTGCCGTCCAACCCCCCAGGGCACACAACACCACCTTTTTTAAAAAAAAGCATCAGCTTTTGGTTGCCAAAACTGAAAATATGGTTGCCATTTTTAATCACCTTGTATTTTGAGTAATTAAGACACTATGTAGTTTTACATCAGCTTCAAAATGATTTTTGTTTTGTTTTGTTTTGTTTTGTTTTGTTCAGATAAAGAATTTGAATCTTTAGTGTTGTAAATTAAGTTGTCCACCCTCATTTCCTAGTATACCTAGTATGGCCTCGTTATATCATTGAGATGACCACTGGTGTTGCTAGGATGCTCGACCTTGAACTAGTGAACTTGATGTGTCACTAATCACTTATGTATGCTGCACATGCTTTGCAGTGCATTTTTCCATCCAGCTTAAAGATGCCAGGATACTTAGCCTCCCAAGACTTCACCCCACAGTTCATTTGCTTCGCCACTGTCTCTAAAACAGATGCCTGTGTGCACACAATTAAACGCATGCAAAACGCATATGCAGTGTTGTCTGGTTCCAGTTCCAATATCTAAATATCACTTACACAACAAATATTAAAAATTCATTAAGTCAGAGATGCCCCTTTTGCTCTGTGTTGTCCCCATTTTTTATATGTTAAAAAGTGGTTGCCACTGCCACTGATGGCAACCAACGGCCAAGAATCGGCTGCTCATTTCTCAAAGTGGTTACCGATGTCAACTTGGCAGTCGTTATTGTTGAGCCTTGAACCCCCCAAACCTGTATATCTCCTCTGTATTTTGTCAGTCATTTGATCATCTGTTTCCACCATATAGACTCTCTGGGTTAATGTGCTGCTCTCAGCATTACATAACGTCATGTGTCATTCATGTATGTGTGTATACGTGTCTGTCTTAATCTCTGAGGGGAACACAAGTATTATCTGAGATATGGCCTTTCCACTTATTTGACTCCCTCTCTGACTACAAGCCGTATGAACCCTTTCACCCCATCGAGTAATGAGGATGAACATGAGACATTTAGCATTATAATAGACTAACAAGAACAGCTCCGTACATTCTGTTCCAGTGACCATGGCTAGTTTCTCCAGTGCCATGCAGCCTGCAAGCTAGCCATTACGACTCAGATGTTGATCATGCCCTCCGATGGCTCAGCATGTTTTGCTTATATGTAAGAAACATGTTTATTGCATGTTTGAGTCTTCAGTCTATTGCTAATCTATTTTTCCTCTTTTTATTACAGGCCACAGAACAGAAAACCAAAGGTGAGTTGTGGTTACCTTCAGCTTTCTAAGAAACGTGCATGCCATGCCACACATAGATAGAGCCTGGTTAACCGCAAAGGTTATTTAGTAGTATTTATTTAAGTATTTATTTATTTATTCATTTATTTATTTATTTATTTTTGCCTGCAAGGATTTATCTTCCTCTGCTCAGTGCTATAATACACTGCACATGCACTAACACAAGTAGAGGTCCCTCCTTACAGGCAAAATTTTTCTTTGCCTGGTTTGTCTGCAGTGAACCTTGCCATGGGAGTGAGTTATGATATTCTTAATCAGTAAAGAGACTGGTTTTGAGGGGTTTTAAATTGTATATCCTCCTAATTAGATAGCCAAATAAACCTGAGCTCATGCAGGATTCTTTTTTTTTACCCATGAGCTACAAATTGCCCTCTGTTTACAGCTGTTTGAGCTGCATATGAAGCATTTTTAGCTTTTATTACAGTACAGCATCTTCTAACTGAAAACATTCAGCGGCTACTACCTTAGCCAAAATGGAGGCCAGGTGCCAACAGAAGACTAATAAGGAGCATTGGGACGGTGCAGCTGCTCCTCAGGGCTCCCCATGGGCTTCTGAGGCAAACCTGGGAGGGTAAGGCGGTGAAGAATAATCTCATGAGAGAAGAAAAGGGAGCGTCAGAGCCACCCAAAAAGGAAAAAAAAAAAAAAAACAGTTCATCAGTTTCAAATTGTTGAGTTTTTGCAAAAACAGAAAAGTAAGACATGAAGAGAGGACAATATAAAAGGTGATTTCTGCGGGAAAGAGAGTGCTTCGTTGGCAGGTTCTGAGCTCCTGGTCTCAGCAGCTGCAGACCCCCCCCCTTTTCTCTTCATTTGCCTGCGCCAAAGCTGGTAATGACTTGAGAGAGGTGGATAGTACAATGGACAGTTTGTCAACCCAGCAGCAGATCTCGTGAAAATACAACCTTGTTGAGATTAGGAGGCAGATGGGAGTAGGACTTATGTCTCGGAAGGGATGGGCGGGGGGGAATCTGATTACATATTCTGCTCGACCATAGCCTCAGTGTAGTGTAGTTTTAATGGCGGCAAGAAGATGGACAGGTAATTACAATTGAGTGGCTTTTTGTTCTTATGCCCAGTGCTCGGTTAATGTCAGGACTAAGCTGACTTTTGTGCACATACAACATTTACTATCTATCATCGAGGGTATACGCTTGACTTGACTCTCCCTTGCTGAAGGCTGAGTTCATGAGAGAAAGTAGCATCATAATGTCACCTAGATGCCCCCTCCCCCCTTATTCCACTGGTCTGAGTCACCCTCAGCCCCTCACAGCTTGTCGCACTAATGAATGTAATCTGGGTTAGCTTCGTTAGCATGCTCCCTGTCTCCGACATCCACTTTGTGTTGTTTCACTGCATCTGTAAATTGACCTATATATGCTTTTCTCCCTGTCTTCAAATTAGGCCATGATATGCACAATTATTTTCTTGGCTGCATCTCAAAACAGTCACGTTCCACATCGTATTTATGTTACTCGTGCCATCTTAAACCCCATTTCGCTCTTAATTTCTTTACCCTCTCTGATGTCACATTTGACATTTTGGACCCTTGTCATTGTTTTAAAGCATAGACATTGCTCCCCATCAATGATATGTGAGAATAATCCACAGTAGACTGGGAACTGATTAGGAGAGCAGGGCTCGCACGGAGGCTGAAGTAAACAGTCGTCTGTACGCAGGAGAGCTGCAAGGAGACCCAGAGCACCATTGTAACACTACACCGTCTCCTGTGGCCGCTCTAGGCAGAGAGGCCCAGCCTGGGACCTACAGGAGGAAGCAGGAGAGGGAAAGGGGAGTAGAAGGAGGTGGGTTGTGAGGAAAAAGAATGAAATGTTGTGGGTACACAGATGCAAAGTGTAACGAGTAGGCTACTTAAATATAGTGGCTTTTGTTGATGTGAGAGCTCGAAAAGGACATGAAAGAGCAAGAGAAAAGGAGAGAACCATGTGAAAGGGTGAGAACGCTCCCCAGTTTCCTGTTTGCCGACACAGCTGAGGGGCCCTTTGAAGGATATTTGTTCTGGCCCACTTCTGTGACACATGGGCACACACTCACCACCAGCCCCATCATGTGATTTGCAAATAGGGGTGTAACAATCCATTGATCTTGATCGATGTATCAATTAAATGATCACCGTTCCAATATCATTGATGTATAAGATAACATTGTTGCATGCACGTCCGTCCTTCCTTCATATTCATTCCCCTTTTGGGAATAATGAGCAATTTGGTAATATTTTAAATTTCAGGTAAAAGACGCACAAATCATATGCCACTTGCAAACAATGCCACTGTGAGATAAAATACTCCATATGTTGTTGTATTGTAAATCCAAGATGATGAAGTCTCTAGATGTGCATGGGTTCAAAACTGAAAGGTCATTAAGGGCTCTTTAAGTTAACTGAACATTTGCACTTAAACGTGAGTTGCACATTACAGTGAACAACAGAAGGTGTATTTTTATTCTTTCTTTTAAGAAAAAATCAGATATATTTTGTTTCCATTAAAAAGATAAATAAAAAAGTTTTCCATTTGAAATGTCTGTCACCCAGTTTATAATAAAATGTAACACATTTTTATTAGTCCGTCTGCATACTATGCAGTAGGTTGTATTTTAAGCTTTACTTTTTTTCTACATTTTCAGTCAATTCTGTTTATAATGCAAAGTATTGTGATATATATTGTATCACGATGTCCCTAGCCATTATCTAGCTGTCTATCTGTAAACACAAGTGATTCAGTAGTATTACACTGAACACTGTACTTGGATAGCACACACAGCCCCCTGCCTCACTAACCCTCACACAGGGAGAACACATTCACATTTTAATATACAGAAGTACAAGCATATGCTTAAAAACACATAGCAAAAAGTTAAAAACATAATCTACATATTCTGCTGCATACCATCAAATGTTATGCATGAATGTGCACGTAAAGGCCAATAACTCATAACATCAATGCTCTGGTGGAGTGTCATTGGACTTCACAGTAAGGCCCTATAGCCTCATTTTCAAGGCCATTGTTGGAGCATGTTAATGCACTGAAGTGCTCTGATGCTCCTTTCCCTGCCTCCCCTCTGTAGTGGAGATCATCATAGTCACAGTATAGCTTCATGTCACAGCTGAGCTGAGCCCTGATCACTCCCCTGTGCCAGGCAAACTGTAGCATGTCAGAGGTATATGGCCAGCGAGCACGTCTCTACCGGCCCCCTAAGATGTTTTTTAGAGAAAGGGGGGAAAAACAGACTAAAACTAAAAGGCAAACCTGTATGCTATATATTTAAAACAATAAATCAGAAAGTAGTCTAAAATAAACGTGTCAACTTTAGTCATGTTAATGTTTGCAAAAAATGATCTAGCCCTTGTGAAGTCTCATTTGAACGAATGCAGCCCACTACCTAACATGAGTCTGACACCCCTGGCTTAAACACACCCCACCGCCCAGGGCCGCTTTCCTATCGTCTTCAGCCCCAACTCTAACCTCGGCCCAATAGGGAACAGTCAGGGTGCATCACAGCATCATGTACCTCTGCCATCAACAAGCTGCGCAAGGGTTAATGTGTCAGGGTTAATGAGCTACTGCTATTCTGTTCACGCTGTGCGTTTTTATCCCTCTCAAATGGGTGGTTGGAGGGAGGGAGGGAGGGAGGGAGGGAGGGCAACATATACATACATCAAGGCGCGCATTTACACAGCGCCATAAAAGATAACGTTGTTATTCTGAAGTGGCGTCGCTGCTGTAATTTCATAACAGATTAATTTGCCGTTTCACATTGGCTTAATTACGCCCAGCTCTTTGTGCTAGAGAGTCATAAATTGCGGCGCGATCAGGAGGGAATTCATATCAACACGCCTCTTGTCATCGTCACCGCCTCTTCTACATATCTCATCCCAAGGAACACGGCTCAAGTGGCTGCAACAGAGAGAGGATCGTAAACTATATTTTGAAGTGGGAGGGAGGTAATGGTTAGATTCTGTACTTTTGGAGAATTATAAATGGCCCTTATGAGCCTATCCCCATTAAACATATAACACTGTTGCACATTTTGAGTCATTTTCATTATTTACTGGATCATAAAGACTTGTCAGGTGGACTTTGACTTGACAGAAGCTTTTTTCAGCCATATTTATTAATTTGAACAAACCAAATATCTGGCCTAAAGAAGCAGCTTTAAGAAAGAGAGCCAAGTTTGTCATGAGTTCTGATGGCCCCAAATGATGGAGCATTCATGTCAATGTGCAATTTGGGGCTTCAGGATGTTTATAAAGCATAGAAAATATATACTCCATTATGTCACAGGTTTTCTTCAGCCATTTACTGCTAAAATCCTTCAATCAGGTATTGTCAGGTTGCTTAATTTATACCTTAATCACAAGCAAGTCTCAAAGGACTTTACAAAGAATAAACAATTATTAAACAAGTAAACCGCAATGAAACACAGACTCATCTAATGGCATTTGCATCATTTGCTGAGCTGGAATAAAATTTAACAAGTGAGGTTACAGGTTCAGTATCAAACCACTATTACAATTTGAATATTTTTTCTTTCACTTGTGCAGCTTTAGAGGGTGCTGCCCAGTTCAGCAGGACAGGACGCTCCGCTCTCTCTCTCTCTTTCACACATCATTTCCTCTAAATCAAAACAGACAGTGGAATCTGGTCTGCCTGCAGCTGTTGGCACAAAAGGCTGGGCAGAGAGTCCAGGGAAGTTGTCTGTCTGTATCCTCCACCTGTCCTCAGAGAGCAGCGGGTATATAGGCTAACCTCCTCCACTCTGTCAGCCGCCTTTGATAGCTGCACCGCTCCAGGCTAAGAATAGATTCGGCCAGCAACACTTATGAAAAGACATGATTGATTGTTAGAAGGTGAGAGCGATTTGTATTGACTTACGGTATACCACTCAGGTGTGTGATTGTCCAACACCATTCAAGTATTGATTTGCCATTTGATAAATGTTTTAACTTATCCAGGGGTCAGACTTAAAGTGCCTTTAAAGATTTTATTTATTTATTTATTTTTCATCGATGTTGAATGTGCGGCTAGGGAGAGTTTTCCCTCTTAACTACTGCATCATATTTATTCAGTCCTAATTAAGCCCTGTAATCTCCTCTCTCCCCTCTGAGGCCCACTGCTCACATGGTAAGGCCCAGAGGAAGGAGGAGGTAGATAACCTAAAGATATACCCGCTTCCTTGCATCTGATTGGTACAGTCCTCCTGATAAGGATCTCCAGTATGCGTTCTATATTTTCCTGAAATTTTCTGCTCAGCCTTGGAGGATAGAACATTGTTCTCTAAGTACTGTGCTTTCAAATAATCTTTAGATCAGTCTACCATTAAGTTTGGTAGTATTTTCACCTGCGTGTTGGGTATCTGGGGCGCTACACTGCTTTGGCGGCAATGCAGAGCCACTTAACATAATATGCTAAGTATGTTAGCATGTATCATAGAAAATTCATTAATATTTGATAAAATGGCTACAGTGCTCTTGTCACTCACAGGAAGCAGATCAGAGTGTTTAATTGTAAAAGAGGCCACTCATTCCTTAAAGAATGTGTCTCTTTTGGTGTATGACATGTGATTCAGTGCAGGTAGTTGGATCTGCGTCCTCCAGATTAGATCCTTCAGTTCTCAGCAGTACTTCATCCTATCACACTGTTTATACAGCACTTGTCACTAAGCTGTCAGTTCTCGTTAAGGGCTGTGGGCAGTCCTGCAGCCCCACTGAGCAGGGCCATTATTGGATAGAGCAGCATCGGCTGAAGGCAGTCCAACACCGGGTCAGAACAGAGACAGGTTTCCCGCTAAATGCTGAGCAATACCACCTTGCACAGAACAACGAGATGTGCTTTGCGTAGTTTGTCGCTTCATTCGGGCCTTAACTGGGACGATTAAAAGCTCAGCTATGGAAAGCCTATAATCACTCACAAACTAAACGTGTGTATTCGAATCTACTGTATGTGTGTGCTCCGCCCGAGAGCAAGGCGACCCACTTTGATGAATGGAAAAGTACAGTCAGCATGTTGCTATAATTAAACTTGTAGGTAGCAGTGCACCAATAGTGTTGCAATCAGCGCTGATCCATCTCCCAAACATTGGTCCTCAGGTTGTGAAAGGAAACCATTCCTGTATCAGTACTTCAATGGCATGTGCTTTGGTGCAACATTAAACTTTTCCAGCAGGGAGAAAAATTGCCCCTTTATATTTGAATTTATATTATATAGGAGAATGCTGAAATGCTATTAGTCGTCAAGTTCACAGGTAGAGCACCTATTGTTTGGAGGAGCAGCCCTGGCTGTTCTCTGTTCTCGACTTATAATGACCATTTTTAGAGTCTGTCGGTAAAATGAAAAGCAGTACCCTGTAGCATGAGTCATGCAGCCTATTTTCAGTTCATTAGTTAGCACTTTATTTGAGGAGTGCTATTTGAGAGGAACGATAATTCGATCAAATGAATGAATAAACACAATTGATGCACTTGTTACTGTAATTACTTTAGAGTAGGCCTGGACGAGACAGCATTAATAGCTGTAAATAGATTATACCTTGTGCTGGTGCCTGTATTGGTCAGCCTACTTAATATTAAGTCTTCATATAAGCCTTGAACAGTTGGTATCTGTGAGCTTGTAAACGTAGAACTCACAAAGTAGGATTCTCCAGCTTCAAAGGAGTGTGGCCTGTTTTTCTGTTTCACCTGAGAGGGAGAGTGAGGGAGAGTGCTTGGCTGTCAGCACTCTCCACCCTATCCTCCTCTTCCACCTACCTTCAACTCTCTGATCTCTCCCCAGACACCTTCCCAGCCCCCCCCACCCCCACCCCCACCCCCAAGGTCTTTAACAGTCAGGCCGGCATGCTATCATCTTTTCCATCAGAAAATTAAGAGCTCCTTTAAAGTGGAAAATGGGATATCTTCCTCTGCGTGAAGCACACACAGCCCCAAGGCCACAGTTTGATGTGCATCTTTGATGAACTGGGAATTCTCCAGTGTGCTCGGCACAGCTGAGGACTGTGTTTTTGCAAATAGGCTGTCAGAGAGAGTGAGTTTGATCTCTTTTTCCTCTCTGTCTGTTTTACTTTTTATCTTCAGGGTGCCACACCACGAGGTTCTTTCTTAATAAGTCACACCTTGGTACCAGAGGCATTTGCCTGGGGCTTTTTTGTGTTTGCTTGTTTTTGTTTTGTTGTATCAAGATTGCATTACAGGCTGAGTGGCATCTTCATCTGCTTCCTACCTGCGTATCTTCACTACAGTGGTGCTGGCATGTGTTTTCACTGTAGATACAGAAGCAGCAGCAGCAATTGCAACAAATTTCAGTGATTAACAGCCAAAATTACCCCCTTTTCAAAGCTAGATCCAAATTATGGTTCTCAATCACACTTAAGCCCACATTTCATCATCATCATCATCATTGCTGTTATGGGAACCTTTCAGTTTGTAATGCATCAATCACAGGGTGAAATGATGCTTACTGAAAGTACAGGATAGTTGTCATTCATCCGAAAAGAAAAATCCAAGGCAGTGTAGTGTACTGTTAGGCAAATAGTGTTATAATTGTAAGAGGATTTATACTCAAGCTGGTTTCAGGCTGCGAGACTTGTGCTCAGTGTGGTGTGCACAAGAAGGTGGAGACTGTCTTACACACACACACACACACACACACACACACACACACACAAAAACACCTCACCATTCTCCCCATCACTTGCCCTCCCTACTTTTACATCCTACCATTCCTCCTGTACACCTCTCTCTCTGTCTCTCTTTCTCTCTCTCCCCCTCTCTCTCTCTCTGTCTTTCTCTGTGTCTCCGTCTATTTCTCTCACCCTCCCTCTGCCCTATGATTGGCTGAGAGAGCAGCCGGGCAGCTTCCCCTTCCCCCAAGCTTCCAGAAGAATCTCCGTCACACACACACTAACACACACAGATTCCCAGCCCGCTTCTATAACTATCACTATTACACTCAGAGCCCTGGCCACAAAATCGTCGCTTTTTTTTTTTAAAAGAGGAAATCACCTCTTATAATCAGCGAGGAGAATTGCCCACGAGTTATTGTGTCCATCTGCTGCCCCTAATACTGTAATAATGACCACGGGATAATAGGGGGAGACTGCAGTGGATGAAAGAGTGAGGAAGGGGTGAGCGAAAGGAAGGCGCAGAGCGATGAAAAGTGAGAAAGCAGAGGAAATGGAGCAGATGTAGAGAAATCCGGTGAGAGGCAAGCTCCAGCTCAAGAGCTTTCCCTCCTGATTCCTGCAGGCAGAGAGGGAGACACGCAGACAGGCTTGGCTGAAACTGGTGCACAGTCAGTAGTTTGTCAGCCCGCGGAGGGGCAGCACTGCTGGGGGGCACACAGTACACAGAGCCCCCCTCCCACAAACACACACGCTCAGAAAAAGGAAGAGAAGCAGAAAGAACTGGTTGTGCATATATGCGTGAATACATCCGTTAGTGTGTGCGTAGCTGTGTGACTGTATGTTCCACGACACCATCCTGTCCACTCCCCTCAATGTGGGCCTCAGCATTACATAACTGTTTTGTGTGTGTGTGTGTGTGTGTGTGTGTGTGTGTGTGTGTGTTGGGCTGCACGCATGTGTGCGAGTTGTTCAACGCTTCGATGCACAGGCTTGGGATGGCAGCCAGTGGCAAAGCACCACTCTTTATAACTCATTTAGGCCACACAAAGATTTTTTTTTCTTTTGGTTGCTGGTTTTGCCATTTCTTTTTTTTTTTCCCCCATCCCTCTTTAATTTTATTACTAGCGGGACCTCAAACGCTCCTCTGGCTCAGTGTACATTATGTCCGATCAGCTGATGTCTGGGTTTGTGGTTCCCTGTATGTGTAGGATAGAGACACTTTTTTGTCTTACATCCTGTTTACATTCTAGCTTACCACATGTTTAGTCCATTATGTAATGCAGTGTACTGAGGCGATTATCCAGTATGCTTTGCATCCCATAATGCATCTCACCCAGCAGTGGCTCTGTGATCCCAAGCTGATCCCCATGTTGGATTTAGTGATGATCTGAGACCCTCAAGCTTCCACATTCAACCTGAATATATTAGCTGGCCAGGTTAGCCATCAGGGGCATGTTTATGGTCATAAACATGCTTGTTTTAGCTCTGTTTACAGTGGAAATAAAATGCTGTTTCATCTTCACGGCAGCTGTATCTCAATACAGAGCTTGTTTCAAAGTATGTTTGACATTAAAAATTGTATTTACGATGTTAACGTTTTTAAAAAGTACGCTTTGAATGGGTTTTCTGACATCATATTGCAAAACCAGGAGCTATGAGTTTTGTCCCGACTCTCTGCTGATCTGCCGTCTTAGAGGAGAAAAAAAGATGCTTGGCGGACACAGACCCTAAGCCCTGCAGAGACCGTGGGAAATGGCTGGTCAAAGCCAAGGTGTGTGTGTGTCCATGTGTGTGTGAGCCAGTGAGCAAGCAAGAGAGAGAGAAAATATCTCTCCCAGTCTGTTGCTAGGGGTAACCAAAGCCAGCGGGACCTGAACACTTAGCTGCAGCACCCACAGCAACAGCTAATGGCTAACAGCTTTGTTTAGAGCACTGAGAGGTGATCATTTCAGGGGTCGTAACCTCCTTCAGACCATGAACTGCTTACATTGGTGGGGCTGGGGACTCTTAACAAGACTGTCCTCGTCGAGACTATAGCCTACAATCATCCAGCAGGCTGATCTAAGTCCATTATCTCACATTTGACATCCTCCACACTCATTCTTTCTGTGGATAGGCTCCATGGCAGCTCTCTCACTGTGAGAGCTGTGTGTCTTGGCCATCTTAAAGGGCTGGAGTTTATAACAGTACCACCCAGAGATTATTACAGCTCTCTGGTTCTCCAAAAAGTAGCCCAGTGTTTAGACTGACCACTGACTTGAATTATGCTTCAGCCTCCAAAAAGAGACTTTGAATCTTGTGCATTTATAGTCATCATCTCATTTGCCTCCCTGAATTTAACAATCATGGTCCTCATACAAACATTACTGACTTTCAAAAGGCAAATATGGGCCAAAATGCTCAGCCACCTCAAACACCTCAGCTGTACTGGTGATTGTTTTTTGTGTGCACCCAACATCACTGCTTTGGCCTAATTCCCCTATCCCTCACACCCCCACTTCCCCATTTCTGTTCTCCTTCCACTTGCCACTCCCACCCTTCCCCTCACTCCTTCCACAGTGCCAGATTCTGCCAAGCTCGGCCCCACCCCTCCTCTTCCCCCCATCAACCCCAGTGCCATCCCGTCTGTACCCCCCAGCAGTGGCAATGGCAAGCGCGCCCCCTCCGGAGGCCAGCCACAGACAGCACCGCAGCCCCAGCCTCAGCTCCAGCAGCGCTACCCGCCCAGAGAGGTGCCCCCACGCTTCCGCCAGCAGGAGCACAAGCAGCTGCTGAAGAGGGGCCAACCTCTGCCCCCCGGGACCCTACCTCTCACCACCACGGGACGTCCCGCCACTACTGAGCCCGCAGCAGCCACACACTCCTCTCCCTCCTGCTCCTCTTCCTCCACAGCCAGCCTGCATACAGGTCAGCCCTGACACTCCAGTGTCTGTAGCTCCCTGCTTACTGCACAGGTCTGGAGAGAGTGGACAATGAATGGCTATTTTACAGATCTTTAAGATTTGAGGAATAGCACAAAATGTACCCAAGCATGTCAGTATTTTTTATGATAAAACTAAAATTTGTATTTTCAATTTGTATTGAAAAAATCCTGTTAAGAAGTTAAATTCTGGACATAATTACTGGAATTGTCAAAAGAAAAGAGTGCTATCTTGTGAAGGCCTTTCATCCCGGGAATTGGCCATTTTTTAATTTATTGAATAAATCTTCCCAGGAAAGATGGGAAGCTGAGAGATAGAGTGGCAAATCTCCAAGATGATGTGGTTCTTAATGCACACCTCAAGCTACTCACCTCCCACATGTTTGACTTAAGTCTGTTGTTTGCAGCCTCATAAGACAGTGGCTGTCCCTCTGTAGCTCCCCATTGTGAGCTCAGCTCGCTGTTTGGCACTGTGAGTGTAGCAGTGGAGCATACCTGTAGAGTGATGTACAGGCTCCTGCCCCACAGGTGCTGCTGAGTCTTGTTTGTTTTCACTTTGCCTCTACCTGGCTGGGGATTAGAAATGGGGAGGAATGGAGGAGTGGAGGATGGTGTGTAAACACAGCTGGCTCTCACTGTGTATGTATGTGTATGTATTTTCCTTAAGCTCTCCAGTTAGCCTTCTTTAGTAAGGTTCAGTATTCTGCAATGAACAAAATTCTCATTTACTCACAAGCAATTCAGGCAACGTGCTAATCTCTGCTAATCGAACAATGTCTGTAGTTCGACTGATGATGAAACGTCAGTTAGGCCACTTGGCACTTTTTATTGTCTGGGAAGGAAAACAGATTTTTGCATGTGGTCTGTCTCAGCATCATCCAGTCCCTATGCTCCTGTTGAGTGTAGCTTTGTTTCCATGGCAATGAGATGTTTATCCTACCCCCCACCCCCCCTCACCCTCATCCTCATCATCCTCCGCCTCTTCATCAAGCTCTGCTGACCAGTCCTATTTCCTGTTCTGGGAGGAGCAAAACAGAGCTAGCTAGTTGGCTGGGCGCCGGAGTGGGCCTGACCTGGCATACACGGAGAAAGATGGATAGAGAGAAGGAAGGGGAGAAAGAGGGAGAGAGTGAGCATGGCAGAAGTCCAGTACTGTGGGCTGAAGTGACTCATGGCTTACGGTAAAAGCTGCTGCTTCTCTCCGCCCCTCTCTGGCAGGCCTGCTCTGCTCTACTTTGCTCTGTGTGTCTTTCTGAACTGCATTATTATATTAAGACAGGGGATCCTCCACATTGGAGGGCCAAATTGAGTTTTTCAGAGCCCGGGAGGTTGTCATACATATGTGGGCACACATTACATAAAGTTGAGATTCATGGCAACACATAGGCTAAATTTTGGACATTTGTGGGGATTAAAAAGACCCACTCTATCCCCTTTTAGTCCTCTTCCCACCTGTCCTCAACCCTCTTATCTCTGAGTCCATAAACCTCACAGATATATCCATCTCTCCTCTCATCAGACTGTGTCTGTAGTGTGTATGGGGCACATGCAGCAGGCTACATTCATGTAGGATGTTATTTAACACACACTGTCACACGTACTCCCGCCTCCCTCGCACTCTTGCTGCAACCAGATCCTAGACTAAGCTCGGCTCTGCCTCCAACAGAGGGCCTGTGGAATGCCGCCCGCCCCAGCAGCAGCAGCCTTGCTTGTCTGCTGACGGACTGATTGAAACCCCCCCCCCAAACACACACGTACACACGCATACACATACACACACACACCTCAAAACAACCCTTCCCCCTTGCCCGCAACTGCCTTCAGTTCTCACTGGTAACTAACAGCAGAAGCACACATTGGCTGCATTCATTTCCCCCCCTTTTCCCTCCTCTCTTTATCCTCCGCCTCTTTATCCTCCCCTCACCCCATCTTTCATTACCCAGTCACATCCTCGCTCTCATGTAATGCAAGTCCACACAGCCCCTCTGCAGGTTTATGTATGAATTTGCATGTTTGCATGTGTGTATCAAATATTCACTCTGTGCAGTTCCAGCGCTGTGCGTTTGTGTGTGTGCCCCCTCCCCCACTCCACATATGCCATAATACCACTATATACAACATAATAATACTCTGCCTTGCAGTAATCGCACTCTGCTTTACAAAGGCAAACTACAACGACATCTTGTTTGTTGTATATGCCAAAATTCATGATAAGGATTAGCCTAATCATTCACATTAATAAAAATGGTCTCCATGACTTGGCATATAGCAATCCTTTTTTAACAACACGGTTGTTGTTTAATTACTTACTTACTTTTGTATTCTCATTCTTCACTCAGCAACCCCAGGTATCCTTTGACTTTACTGATTTGATTTCTTTATAGTTTAAGTATGAATGGAGTTTATCAAAGAATCAGTTTTCAGTGCTTCTTTCTCTTGAGTATAGCAGGACTCAGGCCTTCTCCCTTTTGTGTTTGTCTAACAATCCCGTAGTTAAAGCTTATCTAAATTTCACATCAAGGTTTTATGAACCAGTAGGCCCTGCACTTGCTAATTATGATCCGGCTCCACACCAACAAAAAGCATCTTAATGTAAACTGGTCTTGTCAAGTGAGAGAGCAGTGCAGCTAATGTGCTAATAGCTTGTCTAGCAGCGAACAGAGTGAGTGTGTGCAGGCTAGACTTGATGTGCTCTTAAAGACTGCTGATGATGCTATAATAGAGCCTTGGGATTCCCCTCAAAGAGGACTGGGACGTCTGAGGTGTGATTAAACTTCAGCTCTTTGTTAACCACAAATGTTCAGCTCACACTTTTCTTCTTTCGTGTCTTTATTGCTCATCTAACACACCATCGCTCTCATGCTTGCTTTTGCTTGCTGATGTCTCATGCACTCTCCACTGCAACCACTACCCCTACACACACACCTTCATTGTCCCCAGGGCAGCAAGGATTTGTCAGGCTTCATATATGTCTATCAATCCCCCACACTATCATAGCCTACTCCCATTGTTGCCTTTTGCTTGACTAACAGTCCATATCCCAGGGCCTTTACATGTAGCAGAGGCATGAGAGAGCAAGCTATTTTAAGACTGGCACACTGGAGAAAGCCCTTGACCTGGTTTATCCTTAAGAGAGGAGAATTAGAAAGAGGATCTTCCCTGGCAGACATAACTGGAGGATGTCTTGTATGTGTACACTTTAAAGAAATGTTTTGTCCCTCTCTTAGTCCCATGCCCTTGGGAAAACGCTTGATAACAGCGTGACACCAACAGTACAGTAGCCAGATAGAATGCATCCATAAGCAGTGGAATTATTTGCAATATTGCAGTGCAGCCATTCTCACAAAGCCACTTTTGTTTATTCTGGGATGATTGCTATTTACTGCATATGTGTTGTGTATCTATAAGAGGCAGGTACTGCTAACAAAATATTTGGATCCATCTAGCATATTTGCCGCAGTTGCTCAAAGCAGCCCAGGCTCTGTTACTCTCTTAATACCACACTTGTTTGTTGTATATGTCACACTTACGGGGATCTTGACCCATGGTCAAGATCCCCGTAAGTAAGCCCTGGGCTAAGTGTTTCAGTTTTTTGTTTTTGTTTTTGTTTTTGTTTTTTTCACAATTGCGATATAGGATATCCCCTCTCTTAGCCCAAGACTAACTAAATCCCACTCCAGAGCAGGGCTATCCCTGATGTTTTGGGGGACGTCCCCAAAAAGTCAAGGTTAATGTCTATCGTGTGAAGCAAGGTTAGAATAAAAGCACTAGAGTACATTGAAAAGCAACAGAATGTTTGTTTTCCAGTCAAAAGTTTACTACAAGTGTTCTGAAGACAGTAACCCCAGGCTTTGATTTTTGAAGTGTGAATACTTAAACCTGGGCTAACTGCAAGGCCTGGGTTAGTAAGTACAAGCGTGAATCTCAAGGCTAACCCAAGCCCAGGGCTTATTTAGCCTAAGGCTAAAGAATACAAATGGCAAAAGGGCTTGTGTGTGCGTCTTATTACTAGTTCTGTCTAGTGCGCCAAGAATGCCAAAAAACTGTCTTGTCCTGTCCACTCTTGGTAGCAAGTGGCACTGCTTCTGTTCTTTTATATATGCAGTATACCAGGCAGGCACACAGAGACAACAGTCCAGTGTTTCAGTAGTCATTCACACAGGTTTGATCGGTCACTTGAGTGGCCCAGATGGATGCACACATTCCACATCTAGAGCCGTCTAGATTTGCTGAAGTCACTAAGTAACTGTAGGATTTTTATTAGATACTTGATGAAGTGCATGGTTGAAAAGCTTTTTAGCCAGCTAATGGCTTGCATTAAAGATAACTCTTTGGATAAAACACTGCTTGACAAACATATACGTAAATATGATAGAAATTAATGCAGTCCATAATAACAATCCTTCAAAACTCTGACTCCTACTTTAACTTCCTGGTTAGAGCTAAGCTCAGTCCCATCTCAGTCAAAACAAAACAAGACTACATTTTTGGATACTCCTGTCCTGCTGTGCAGCTTATCTGTCTACTGAGTGCATGTTTTGTCTATATTTAGCTACCACAGCAAAGAAAAAGCACCATTGCTGTAGAAAATGTGACATTAACAAACATATACTATATATGAACAAGTTCAGTGTTTGAAAAAACAAACAAGTAATGTATATTTTTGGTTTAGCTTATAGACGTAAATGCTTATAACATCTACCTGTCCATTTTTAATACCGGATTATTTGTAATTAGCGTCGCAGGAGGCTGCCCCCTATCCCAGCATGCATTGGGCAGAAGGCAGGGAAACACCACAGACAGGTCGCCAGTTCATCACAGGGTGAAGACACAGAAACACTCACACCTACAGGGAATTTGGAGTAATCAGTTCACTTGACCTGCATCTTTTTGAACTGTGGGAAGAAACCAGGCCACCTGGGGTAAACCCACCCAGGATGATTTAGGCAAAAAACAAAAAACAAAATTAACCCCAAAGAATCGCATTGCAAGACATTAACGGGAAATACTGCATCCATTTATTTAGCTATAATATTTTTTGCTTTTGTTTGCTGCTCATATATAGTTATGCTTTTTAATGTTTTCAGCGTTGGCATTATAATCATTATAAAACATGGAGTTGAGTGTGCATGCACCACAGAGGTGTGTGTGTGTGTGTGTGTGTGTGTGTGTGTGTGCATGCGTGCGGGCGTGCATGCATGTGTGTCAGAGAGCTCGTTCGTCAGGCTGGCAGCAGGCATTGTCAGCTCCGTACCATCTAGTCCCTCTGCCCCTGGGGGACTTCATTAAGCCAGGATCAGCCCAGCTGAGGCCTGCTCTACCCTGTTAGATTACTTCCTCCTTCCATCTCCCAACATCCATCTCTGTCTATCATTCTCTATTTGCTCTATTTGTCTGCTCTCTGTCCTCTTGATCCCTCTTTACCTAGCCCTTCTGTTGTTTTTGCCTCCACAACTTGCACCAGCCCTTCTCGTTATTGGAGCATGTACATGTTGATGCCATTGTTACAGGAAATAAATGAACGCTATGGAGCTGGAGGTGTAGACCAAACATCACAGCAGGAGAGGAAAGTTTGCCACCTAATCTGCGCTTCCAGGAAGTAGTGTCTGCGTGTGTTTCTGTTTGTCCCTGTGTGTGTGAGTGTGTGTGTGTCTGTGTGTGCATTTGCAAGAGGTTGAGGGTCCAGGTACAGGTTTACATAAGGGCTTAAATTATACACAAAGGAGAGAGTGGCCATGCGGTGGCACAGAGTGACCTCACCACATGTTAGGTCCTGTTGGTGGAGAGACACAGTAGGCTGAGCCTCAGCAATAATGGGGCTCTGTTCTCCACAAGACATTGACTTATTGTGTTGTTGCATGGGCGTTGGGATCATTTGTAAACAATACCCGCCTTCATCCAGGGACCTGCTGCTTTTTTGCCAAGGTTCCAACCCTTTCTGTCCTCCCTCCCTCCCTTCTTTTTGGTCTCCTGCATCTTCTTCCTCTTCTTTTTTTCTGTCTTTCTTGGTTGTATATGCCCCCTCCCCCTGCAGTTCAGTGTTTGAGGTGAGATTTTACTCCCCTGGCACTGTGGCCACATTCATAGGGGCTGCCTCAATTCACCAGCTTACCAAGCACCCCTGCAAAGTGACTGCTCTCTGTCAACAGACAGAGCTGCTGCGTATAATCACTGAATCCATGGCAAGTAGTTACAAACACAGTGAAAAAATCCGAGGAGTGTCTTCATGTACTGTATGTTATGTGAGGATCTCCCTGTTCATCCATAAACACGTGTATGTCTGAGAAAATTGCCATTCCAGAGCACTGAAGAGGCTGCAGCAGGCTTTTGTGTATTCCTCTCGCCTGGGACTGCTATTCAAGAGGCTTTCCATTGTGGGCGGCAGTGCTAATTGCAGATGGAGTGGTCTTGGCTAAATATTTAGTGACAGTTTTGAAAGGCTGAAAGGGGAGGGGGGATTTAGAAGAGTCTCCCTTTTGTTTTGTTTTACCGCATCCCTCGTGAGTGCATAATGAAAGTGTCCAGGCTTTAACCTTCAGCTGTTAACCCAGACCCCCCATCAACACCACTGCCCCCCCTCCGTGCTCTCTCTCCCTCCCGCTCCCCCTCCCCCCAACCAGCCTTCGCTCTTTTCAGAGAGTGCTTTTCCAGAGAGGGAGAATATCCTCTGTCAGGATAGGAATAGAGCATGATATAAATAAAACCAGAGGGAGGCAATAGATAGAAGAGGAGGGACCCAGTCAAAGCAGCATTGGTGGGAGGGAAAGAACGAACGGGGTGAGGAAGGAAAGGAGGGGGGGAGGGGGGTGCCTCATGCCGCGCAAGAGCTGTGCAACTTCTTGGCAGCATTTCAAAAATGAGCCTCAGAAGCTTGGCGAGCCGAGCAGACATATTGAGACAAGGATGGCCGCCGCGTCGCACAAAACCTAGCTCTCTTCAGGATGGTCGGGAGGCACCTCTCCACAGGTATTTCACCCCTTTGCTGCACCCCTCACCCCCCACCTCTTCCCTGTTTTTAACAGACTTCTCTCCCTCTTGTCTCCTGCGTTGTTTTGGTGGTTTGTTTACACACTGCGTATGAGCACAAGGAAACATATGAACTGCAACGACAGTGCATTGTTACCTGCGCAGTGTCGAGTTCTTTTCCTGTGTTTTTATTATGAGCAAGCAAGGCATGCATGCTATTGAAGCAGCGATAGTGGAGCTACAGACACTAGCTCTGAGCCTTTTTGGCTCCGGTTCAGGTCTGAGAAAATGGCGGTCCTGCACTTCTCAGTAGAGTGACGCTACAGAACGACGGCGCTGTGTGTGTGTGTGTGTCAGAAACACAGTGCCCTCTTTTTTCCCCTCTCTCTCTTTCTCTCTCTCTCTCTCTCTCACTGCTTTCTCTCTCCCTCACTTTTTTTTTTTTTTACAAGAATTGTAAGTAAGCTCAGCGGAAGGATGGGGAGGACTGCACAAATGCTGTCACTCCTCCATGTAGCTGTGACGCAGTCAGAATCTTTGCGTACAGACTAAGCACGCATGTGAAGACACACATAAACAACAACAGTGGCTGCAGAAACAGGAACAGGGAAGGAAAGGAATTGAGGTGGTGCCAGGGTGATTAGTGCAGCAAGCAGGCTCTTGAGCTCAGCTTCTTTTACACCATCTTTTATTCCATATGCACACAGGAACTCCAGGGAGCTCACTCAACTCACTCTGCACTGCTTTCATATGAGTGACATGAGTCCAGTCACTTACTTTTGTTTGTTGTAGCAGTTGTACATGCAGGTGGAGGCTGACTTGGTGGTGAAGTGTTTGGCTGTCCAGGGTTATAGCAGACTAGCTTTTGACTGCCGCTGATTGCCAACAAGCAGTCATGAGGTCAGGGGTCAAGAATGACTTAGCTGCTTGGGTACTGAATTGAATCATTGAATGCTCCCTCTAATGTTGCTCTCTTTTGTCAGATTATTGAAAGGGGTGCCCTGTCAGAAAGACCTACCCCTTGAGGGTTATACCTTTTGGTCTGTGGGACAAGCAGACATTATTTGCTGATTTGGATAGGGAGACCAGATGATTGTTCTTGATTGTTATTTGTTGATGCCAATATTTCAAGCATTCTTAACATGTGCACATAATTTAGGTAAATAATTGCATCTCCCTGTTGTCGTTCACTAATGATGTTTTGACTGTGGCAGTGCAAAGGTGTCTTATTATAGGAATCCAAATTTCTCTATATTTGTAAGCATGCATAAATCTAAATGTTTACTGAACACATCATTAAACATTAAACTTGGATTAAACTAACCCTAAAATGTAATAATTTTATTGAAAATTTTATGTTATTGTATTTTCAGAAATTCAGCCTTTTTATACACAGTTTCAGACCAGTATCTTGGTCTTAAATGACTTCTCTTACTAAGAATTACTGAAATCTAGTGCTGAAATCCCAGGTCAATCAGTCAGTTGACAGAAAATTAATCAATTATAATTTTGACAATCGATTAATCATTTTTGTAATTTAGCAGGTAAGTAAATACCAAACAGTCGCTAGTTACAGGTTCATAAATCCTTAAGTTTGGTTGATTTTCTCAATGTCATGATGTTATAAAATGAATACTTTGAGCTTTTATGGGTGCTGGTCAGATTAAGGAAGCAATTGTAAAATACTGCTTTTGGCTCTGTTAACTTGTAATGGGCATTTGACATTCCATTTAACACTTAGCACTAATCAATACATTAATCAACAATGAATATAATTGTCTCAGTTGCAACCTTTTTGCAGCAGATGAATTGATACACATTGGGCTGCATCCACTCAGCGAGTTTACCTCATTTGATACAGAGCAGCTGGTGTTGTCAGACGTTCAGTGGCCAACATTGTGACTGTTCTGCCTGTGATTGCTTAGTCCTGATGTTAATTATTTCACTGTAACTTTTACCAAAAGTAATATTTAAAAAATATGTGTATATTTGGCTAAATGTGTATTTATATTTTCATTAAAGCCATCTTAGCTGTCATGTTAGTCATTACCTTCTGTGTGTGCTTTAGTGTTTGCCAGTGTGGGTGGTATTTCGATAAATAAAGCAGCTTGTGATTTTTCCTTACATTTAGATACCTTAAATGTTGCCATGGTATTTCATCCTTACTAACTGTGTGGGTGTGATGACATACTTAACTTACACTTTTCTTCTCTCTTCCTCTTATCCCTTCTTATGTTCTCTCTCCACTGTTTCTTGTGGTCCAGAACTGCCCCCACAGAGTGGCCAGGGAGCCCAGTATGATAATCCCCTCTGGGGACACCCGCCAGCCAACCGGAGTGCCAGCAGTGCCACATCTTCCACCAGTCCCAGTGGTTGGGATCAACTGATCATTGACCAGAAGGACACAGAGGCTTGGCCCTCCATTACCTACAGCCAGAGCCAGGCCCCTCCAGGAGGATGCCTGTTGGACACTGACCCTGGTGCTCTGGCTAGCAACAGCAGCAGTAGTAGTACAATGAGTATGGCCACGGGGGCCAACACCCAGACAGGCCACTTCCCTGCCAACCACCCTAGCAACAAGGCCAGCACTGGGCCTAGCCCTGCCAATCATACTGGAGCTGGCATGCTCTCTAACCAGGTCACAGCCAATCGCAGCTGGGGATCTGGGCCTGGACCCGCCCACTGCCCCCCTCAGTCCTCAGTTGGGAATGATGGGAAAAGTGACAGCCCAGTGGCAGGAGGAGGCAGCAGGGGCTGGGGCTCCTCCTCCTCATCCTCCACCACCAACTTTAACTTGAACCTGAACCCTAATGCCAACCCGTCTGCCTGGCCTGTGCTGGGGCATGATGGGTCTGGCACAGGGGGAGGCAGCTCAGGGGGAGCTAACCCCAACTCCCCTCCTCAACCTGCACCCAACCTCTGCAACCCACCCGGCCAGCCATCAGCCCAGGCCAGCACCAGTACTGGAGCCAACACTAACAGCAACAGCGCCTGGGGTAGCATAATGGCGTCTGACCCCTCAGAGCCACACCCCTCCCCGTCCACGAATGTGTCTTTCAGTTCAGAACCTCAGAACCTTAAAACTGACGGACCAAATCACACTAACAAGCAGGAGCCCCTCAGTCCCATCCGCAACTTGCCTGGCTGGGGTAATGCACCTGTAGGCTTGGGCACCATGGGTCAGCCCCCACCAGGGGCCCCACAGGTCAATGGAGAAGACGGTAGGACCGTCTGGGGCAGCAATGGAGATTCAAAGGCAGCTTCATCCAATGAGGCATCTGGCTGGGACTCAGGCTGGGGCCATGGAGGAGGTGGAACAGGAAGCTCCGGAGGCTGGGGTGACCAGTCCAGTGGAGACTGGGGGAAGCAGCACACTGGAGAGGCTCAGGGAGGCTGGGATGCCCCCAACTCCCCACCCCAGGACCCACCAGCTAGTCCTTGGAGCAGAGCTGTGAGCACAACTGGCGCCAGTGAGGGGAGCAGTGACAGCATGGATGGACGGTCCCATCGCAGAGACCTCTCTTCAAGGGATGATCCAGCCCCTCTGCTGCCTGCTCCTGACCTGGACCCCCGGGTGCTGTGTAATACTGGCTGGGGTCAGACCCCCGTCCGCCAGCACACTTCCTGGGACATGGACGACACCAACCGTAAGAATGATGTAGGCACTGACTCCTGGGGCTCTGGCCCAACGACCCCCAGCGACTCCCAGGGACCCCCTAACAGTAACATGGGCCCCTCTCAGAGGGCCGACTCTGGGAGCAAAAGTGATGGGCCTGGTTCTCAGGGAGCCCAAGGCTGGGGTGGGAGCATGGCTGCTACCAACCAGCCCAGCTCTGGTTGGGGAGACCCACCCAACAACAAGAAGCCCTCTGGTGGTCCTGGTGGCTGGGGAAACCCTCCACCAGGAGGTTCCTCCACCAGTATACCCAAGAATGGTGGTCAGTCCTGGGGAGAAGAGAAATCAGCTGGCTGGGATGACCCTCACAATAAGCCGAAGCCCCAGAGCTGGGGAGAGCAACCTAAAGCCTCCCATGGGTGGGGCAATGGTGGAGGAAGCAGTAGTGGAGGAGACTGGGGAGAACCAGAAGATAGCAAGAAGACCAATTCCACCACGCCTAGCTGGGAGGGTGAGGCAGGAGGCTGGAAGGAGAGCCCCCGAGGCTGGGGAAAACCTGCTGCAGGACCTGGGATATCTGGAGCTGGAGGAGGTGGAGGCTGGGGAGAGCCAGTTAGCCAGCGCCCCAGTGGCCCTGCCCAAGGTTGGGGGGGCAAGTCCCAGGATGGGCCTAATGCCAGTAGTGGAGGAGGGGGAATGGGCTCTTGGGGTGGCTCAGGCACGATGAAGCAAAGTGGAGGCTGGGGTGGCAGTAAGCTGGAGTCCTCAGGAGAGGCCACTGGCTGGGAGGAGCCTTCTCCACCTTCAATCCGGCGCAAGATGGAAATAGATGATGGAACATCGGCTTGGGGAGACCCTGGTGCCTACAACAAGGCAGTCAACTTGTGGGACAGGAACAACCCAGGAATGACCCAAGGTAAAGTGACCCCTGGGGGAGGCAATAACCCCTCTGGCCCCAGCAACAGCCATCCCCACTCTCACTCTCACTCCTACCACGGGCCACCTCCACCCCTCCAGGCCCATGGCCACAACCCCCAGAACCCAGGCCCTACCAGCGGGTCAATGGACCCCGCTGTGCAACACCAGTCTGGGCCACCACACAGCAGAGCTCCCCTGATGGCTCAAGGTAAGCAACTGCATTGTGTAATGATATTGTGATGTTTAATTGCACTAGATGGCCTAAACCTGATTTTGAGGGGCTAGTATGGTCATAATAGGTTCTGCGTAGTATCCAGATAGATTTCAAGTGTGCATTCAAACCATGAAGATGATTTAATTTGCAATTGGAACAAGGTGATTTGAAAATAATATGAAGAAATTATTTTATAATTATATTTATATCTATTATATTTATTTTTTTATTTCTTAAGACATTTATTATAAAAAGGAAAAGTGTCAAACATTAGTTGTATGACTTGCTGTCTAACATGAAAGCTGTTTAGGTAGTTAGTGCAGTGCATTGATAAGCTCCAAGCTGTTGATCCTCTTAGAGGTAAAATCTTGACCTTGTTTGCCCTCCTTGGATTTACATCTAATTGAATAACCAAATGAGGCAAGTAGTGCCAACCCCATCCCTCCGTATGGCTCCTCACATTTCACAACACTGGGCCCGTCTATGTGGGTAACCCTGGCAACCTCACGTGGGTACCCGAAGGAAGCCCAGGAATGCTGTTTACAAAGCGCCTCGTGAAAATAGCGATTCACCACAAACCGTTTGAGCCGGATCGGAAGTGTGTGATTATAAGGGAGCCACCATCTGTCAGTAGTTGGAGGGAGGAGGTGGGGGAGGTTCCTGGAGCTGAAAGGGGTCAGACGCCCCCTGCTGTTCCTCATCTGACACTACATGCTGACCCCACCTTGCAATCATTTGATTTGCAGGCAAATAGCAGATCTTTTTGTTTCCATAACAGCTGGTTAGTATATTCTAGGATAAGAACAAACATGGTTGACTCCTTAATGCCACATGTTGGTAACAACAGGAAATGGGGGAGAAAAAAAGAGAAAGCCCAGAGTAAACTTTATGTGCCTACATGCTGGGCTGGTGTGGTGCTTTTGTCAGTCAGACTAGAAGGTTGAGTATTGAGTGATAACTACAATTTTGCAGCAGCCTTTAGGATTTGACCTCTCCCTGGAGGGAGTTAAGCTGAGCCTGGCACTGCCACAGGCCCAGAGACAGAACTGTGCCTTCCATGCCAAGAGGCGCTGAGCTGGGCCAAATCTTAAATGGGCATCTTCTCCCTCTGTCCACCACCCTGCTGAGCCAAGCCTTGGTTTCTGCCTTCCTGCTCGACTGGCAATTCACACATCGTAACAGAAGGATAAAGGCGGGTCTTGGAGTTTACTAGAGTTTCAGTTAGATAAACAACATTTATGGAGGAGAATTAGGTCGCAAGGTGAATTGGTGCTTTTGTAAATTCTTCCTTTATAAATCATCAGTTAATGAATGGAATAGTCGACTGACCAAAAATCAATTATAATTTCACTATTTATTTTATTCATTTATAAAGTGAAAGAAGGCAATTTTAAGACATCTTGGCTTTCGTAACCAGCGATGTACATTTGTCTTTCTTTCTTTTGATATTTTATAAAGTTTAAATGATTGATTGCAATAGTAATTGATGGATTAATTGATAATGAACATAGTCATTAGTTTCAACCCTAAAAATCAAAGACAGTTCAGGCTGTATGATTAATCAAATTAAAAATGGAATTGCAATTAGAACTTGCTATGTATCTTTTTTGGGTGTGAAACACACCTATTTGTCTGGACCTCTCACTCTGCAGTGCCCATGCGTCAGGCATATGCATCACTGTTTACTTGTTGGCAGTGTCTACACGTCAGATTGAATGGATGGTCATTAAGCAAAGAACAGAGGAGAGAAGTCGCCAACTGGAAAAGAGGACTGACACTGAAGGGAGGATGTTGTTGGCAGCAGTGTCACAGTAAATGGGGATTATTTAGTCCCGAAAAAGAATTCATTATTCGTTGTTTGGCAACATTTTGCGTTCAACAGAGCAGATGCATCATAAACTCCAGTCCTAAGCACAAAATGTCACAGTTGTAGGGACAACCAACTTGCCCTAATGCCTCAGACACAACCAAGACTTACCAATAACCAGTGTCAAGATAAAGTTGATGCACTGCCTGGTCAGATGTGAGACTTGATATTGGCTTGTGAAACTGCACCTTACTCTCTCATTCATTTTCAGACATTGTTGAAAACTTCTGAAAACAGTTACTGTAAATATTATTTTTGAAAATAGCTTGAAGGGTCTCTGTTATTTTAATAGAGGTATATTCAATCTAATGATTCATTTCTAGTATATCCCCACAGGTTCTTAATTTGGTCTCCTGGAAATAGGAGACATTAACTCAATTTTTCAGTCACACTATTAACCAAAATAATGTGTATGGTGTATAATGTATGGTGTATAGGTGTCAGGGCAACATTCTAGTTTGTTGTGCTGGATTTGTGCGTGTGTATGTTCAGCACAGGATGATTAGTGCTTTCACTGAGAGTACCTTGTCTCTGTGTGCTCTCTAGGATGGGGAGACCTGCCCAGCTCCCATGCAAAACCGGAGGGTTCCTGGGGGGAACCTGCACCCTCTCCAGTCAGCGTGGACAATGGGACGTCTGCCTGGGGCAAACCTAGTGGGAGCTGTGGGGGCTGGGGAGACAACAGCCCCGATGGCTACAGCAGGAGCAACCCAACTATGGCATCTGCATCTTGCAAACCTGGTAAACAGCAGAACCTTGTATGTTTTTTTTCTCTGATTGCGTTTACCTAATTTGTGTTTACCTTTGAGAAATAAAAATGCCTCATCTGTTCCACTGGTGAAAAAAGATCAATAATCATCTCCTGATGAGTCAAGTCAAGGACATGATGGGAGGCAAGAGCACTGAGAATATCATGCAAAAATATACACTGACCCCTGGTGGCCATCCTCACACGTCTTCCTCTATTACAGCCACATTCACCTAAAACACAGGTTTTAGCAACAAGACCCGAAAAGATAGCACAGGATTCCTACTCAGACATGTCTTGGTTCACATCTGTTCTGTTCCCTCTGTCAAGCCCCCAAACCTATGCAAGACGGCTGGGGAGGTGGAGGTGACGAGCTGAGCTTGTCCGGGGGCCAGTGGGACACTGATGAGGGAGAGATGTGGAACAGCGCTGCGTCCCAGGAGAGCAACTCCTCCTGTAATTCCTGGGGAAATGCATCCAAGAAGGGCCCACAGAAGGTAGGAGGGCCTAGTTGCTACCCAATGAATTGTCCCTTAGGTGTTTCCTTGAGAAAAAAAACACAGAAATTTACTGCACAATTTTCATAAATAGACCTGTGTATTATTTTGAGTAAGTGTGGTTTTACTTCTCAGGGGAAGGTCCCAGGAAAGCAAGAAGATGCCTGGATGATGAACCGTCTCATCAAACAGCTGACAGACATGGGCTTCCCTGTGAGTTCAAACTGCCGTGAAGCCCATAAAGCTATTTTTTTACCATTGATAATCAGTAATTGTTGACTATGAATGTTAGTTTTTAATGGTGTGATTATAGTTGGAGGAAACACCACAGTTTTATGATTATGCAGTAATTTATTTTTACAACGCTAAGAATGGGGAAAATGAAATGGACATTTTATAATTATAGATAATGACTTCTCAGCATGTGCACAGGTCGCCCCACAACTGTTGAAATAAGCAGCTCCTCTTATGGATGTTAAAGTTTGGGATATTGTTGCCTGTCATTAGCTATTGTAGCATGCACAAAAATACACAAAGCTTGAAAAGAAGTTTTTACAGGTACAGTTCAGCACAAATGTTGTATAGCACAGAATTGTGGAAATTGATACCATAGCCTCTAAAATTACTGTGGTCAGGATCATGTGGTGTTGTAAACTGACATTAACAGTGACATCGATTAATCACTGCCTCCCTACTGTTAACTTTTTTCCAGAGGGATCCAGCAGAGGAGGCTCTCAAGAGCAACAACATGAACCTGGACCAGGCCATGAGTGCTCTGCTGGAGAAGAAGACGGAGCTGGACAAGCGAGGGATGGGCATGGCCAGCCATGATTACAACAACGGCCTCATCAACAAGCCTATGAGCTGCCCCCGGCCTCCGCTCCTTTCCAAAGACCCCTCAGCAGACCCCCGCTTGCCCTTCATGGATAAGGTGGACCAACCATTCATTTATCCAAACACAATACATGAAATGCATTTCTTTTAATGTAGGACAGCACCAGGTGACATACAAGAAATTCTATCTGTGGATTTGAATGATTATCTTTGTACTTTAGCTGATAATAGATAGCCATTGAATTAAATGTGAGATTTTATAAGACCTGAGACCTTTTTAATGCAGATTTATCAAATTAAATCATTCAGGCAAAATGCAGAACTTTGTTTTAAACAACAGCATGCAAACACTTTGTCAAAAGAGAGCTGAACTCATGGACAGTCTAAAGCCATGTCTACACTAAGCTGGGTAAATCCGAAAACACCATTTTGCATGTCCAACAACACGACACCACAAAAACATTTTGACACAGTTTCAGTTTCAGTTCACAGTTTTTCCAAAAGACCGCTGTCCACGCTGAAACACCTGAAAATGCACAAAGTGCCCTACTGGGCATGCGCATGCCTACACATTTTCTCTTCCACAATGCAGAAGCATTTACTAGGTCACATGACAATCTTAACTTGCCGTTTTCAAAAAGCCGAAATGACAAGCTGGTATTTTCATTTTAACACACCTTTTGAAAAGCTCAGTTTTCATGGATGGAAAACAGCAGCTTAGTGTGAATGAGAGGCTAAAATGGAGAAAAACAAGATGTGTTTTCAAATGTATCCAGCTTAGTGTGGATATTGCCTAAAACTGCTGCGAAAAGACTTTTCACTACCTCTGCCTCAACTGGCCACAAAGAAAAAGAAACTTAGCTGAAGACAATTGTGGACAGAGGTTTTTTCTTGATGTGCTGTCATTTTGGGCTGCCAGCATCTTATTTGGAGAAGTGCAGCTTTAAATGAAATGAAACACCTGTTTCACCCCAAAAGTAACCCTGAAGAGCAAAAAGCAATAGCAGTTTCAGAACAACTACCTCTGCAAAACAAGGATGATTTCTCACAAGAAAACCAGCACACTAAGTGGAAAAGCAACATTTTTAACAACTTTGAAACAGGGATTAAGTCTCAAAGGCAGCATCTGAGCAACCATATTTGAGATATTTCAAGGGCTTGCATTTAGATAATTCAACATCTTAATTGGGACCTAGAGGTACCTTGTGGCACTGCAAAATATCAAAAAGGAATGTGGTGGTGATGTCTGAATGAATAAGACACTGATAATGGAATCGGATAACAAAACATGTTTAAGTTTGATGAACTGAAGCCCTGTTGCCTTCCCTTCAGATGCAGAGTGGAATGTTTGGCAGTGGTGGAGCAGCACAAGCCCGGGCCATGCAGCAGCCGCAGCCGCCTCCTCAGCCACCAGTGCCACCTCTCAGCTCCTCCCAGCCTAGTCTACGTGCTCAAGTGCCTCAGTTTCTCTCCCCTCAGGTACACACACACACACACACACACATACACACCAGGTACACACACACACACACACACACCACACATACTCCACACACACACACACACACACACACACACAAGTGGCCTCATTTCTCACTCACTACTCTAACAAATTTGTAGGGAAAGCATTTTTTATGTATGCAATAATAAATATTTCAAACGGAGATCAGGCAGTCTTGAAAAAAACTTTCAGTATGTGTTTTTCATTTACTATTTATGAATTTAGGCCTCTATCAATTTTTTATATACCAACAAAGGGGGTGGGTTATTTTTGCTTTTCAAACTATAACTTTAAAAATAGATTCTTAGACCTCCTTTCTGCATAGACACACAGTATACACACCAAACAAACGCATAAACAAATGCTCCTCTTTTCCTAAGAATTTTGAAATCTTTCCTCTTTGATGAATTGATACAGTGTCCTGTGCTCGGCCCGCAGGTTCAAGCACAGCTCTTACAGTTTGCAGCAAAAAACATTGGTCTGAATCCTGCACTTTTAACCTCACCAATAAACCCTCAACATATGACCCTTCTGAACCAACTCTACCAGCTGCAACTGGTGAGTCTCATTCAGTTATTTCTGCCATTAATTATCTAAGATACATCAGCTGCATGCCCAGATTCCTGAAAGGCACATACTCTGCCCTGGAGACCACCAATGTGCTCAAAAACTTTAAAACATATTTGTAATTTAACTGTAAATTTTCACTAATTTAAGGAATTTTCAAATTACATAGTAATTTAGCTTCGTTCAGTTGTTGAACAGTGATCAGTGTTTGTAATTGTTTGCTATTTAATGGAGTTGCTACTTCACATTGGGTACTTGACAAGGATCCCTAGTGTGCAGGGTTGTATGGTGATCACTGGCAGTACAGGGCACCCATAGACATGTTTGCCTTGGGGTCCCCTGAGTTATAATCAGGGCATGCAGAAAAAATACCTGTGCAAGCTGAAATCACACTCATATCTGACACACAGCTTACCCACTACACTTAAGTGTGTTTACTAGTGTGAGTGTCTTTCCACAGGCGTACCAGCGTTTACAAATTCAGCAGCAGATGTTGCAAGCGCAGCGCAATGTTTCTGGCCCTATTCGACAACAAGAGCAGCAAGTGAGTCTCCCGCATAACCTCTGGAGTTCTGTCTTGTCCTCTGTCTGCTTTTGTCGTAGTCACTCTCATCACTTAGAGATCTGTAATCTTACTGAGATGTAGTGTTAAAATAATGTTAATTAAAAAGGACTGGAAGAACAGTCCTGGTCAGTGTTAATTTCAATTAACACTGACCAGGACTAGATTTAACCAGGTTAGATTTAAATGGCTACTTACATGCTATACATGCTAACCATGTCTCTGTTGTGATGTCCTGCTCTCCAGGTTGCACGTACAATCAATAACATGCAGCAGCAGATCCAACAGCACCAGCGACAGCTGGCCCAGGCCCTGCTGATGAAGCAGCAGCAACAGCAGCCGCCCCCCTCTCACACAGGCCTGCATCCCGGCCCAGCCAAATCAGCCCTGGACTCCTTTCCAGGTCACCCCCAGGCTCCAGGCCTTCCTGACCTGCAGACCAAAGAGCCGCAGTCTTCTCCCAATGCCTACAGCCCCTATCCTCTCTGTGAGTGGCACTGACCTCATGCTAAGCATGGCAAATAGATAAGCACACAGTATTGGCTTATTAGCTAGGTCACTTAAATCAATGAATAAATAAAGATCAATTATCATCGATGCTTTTCACTCTGTTGGCTGATGCAGTACATCTTTCTATTGTGTTGACCTCCCCAGCTGGACTGAATCCAAACATGAATGTAAACTGCATGGAGGTGGGAACTCTGTCCATGAAGGAGCCTCCTCAGCCCCAGTCGCGCCTGTCACAGTGGACGCACCCCAACTCCATGGAGAGCCTATCTGGAAGTTCCTCTCCTCTGGAGCCCAATCTGGGCAAGCATGGTGAGGAAGAGGAAGGAATTCTGGAAAATGAAGACTAGTAGAGGGCTGCTGCAGTGACTGATGGAGAATAATTTGTGTGTCATATGTGAAGTAATTGCATGGGGTCTTCAATGCTTAGATTCTTTCTGTGAATTGAGCTTCATTCTCATCTCTTCCACGAGACTGTGTTGAACACATAAATGATGCTAAAAAAAAAAAGTGTGCACAGGCAAAAGACTGACACCTCAAAAAAATATGTGAAAATCTGAAAGTCTGTTTTTCTTTGATAAGTTCTTGCAAACCTTATGAAATGCCTCTGATTTTCTGGCTCCTTTGCTAGGTGCCAACCTGGGCCCCCCAGGTAAGCCCGCCCAGCTGGAGGACTCATACAGCCCCTACAACTTGATGTCCAGCTCAGAGTCCCCTACCAGCCCCCTGGTGCCCCCAGACAGCTGGGGCCAGGGCAAGAGCAGCAGCGACAAGATGGCCAATGGGACCAATATTAACTGGCCTCCAGGTCAGGAACACTTAGTTATAGATGTTAGATTATCAATTAATTCATTTTATAGTCAATATGTGGAGTCATAACAGCAGCATTACGTCACTTTAATAGAAGTTTGGATAATAAAATATGCTGGTTAACATTTTCACTTTGATTTGCAGAGTTCTGCCCTGGTGTGCCCTGGAAGGGCCTCCAGAACATCGACCCCGAGACTGACCCCAATGTGACCCCCGGCAGTGTTCCCAGCGGGCCCACCATCAACACCAACATCCAGGATGTCAACCGCTACCTGCTCCGGGACAGGAGTGGAGGTGAGAGCTAGGTCAAACAATTTTAGAACATATCAAATGTGGGTTTTATCAAATGACTTACATACATCTGCAGTAAGGCTGCACAATTTACTGGGAGGAAAATCTAAATTAAGTCTGCATTCTTTTGTCAGCAGAAAATGTAGCCCAGATGGCCTTCCTTACACAGTATTCTGGGGCTCTGTAGAATTGCTGACCTACACATCATGTTTCATGTCTGAGAAAACCTCCAAGTATACTCAAACCCAGAAAGTCCAATATCTCATTTTTACCTGCAGAAATTTGAGGGATACTTTTCCCCATGATTTGATGAAGAAATTCCTTTACAAAGCGTTTCCTCATGTGTTGCACACGCTCTGAATTTTTTGCAGTGATAATCTATAGGGTTGTTTTTGTGTCAGCGCCATAGAGAGTCTGCCTCGTATTCTTTTGTTCTTTGTTTTCTCACTCTAAACTGTCTCTATAGTCATTGTCACTTACCCAGTTTATACTTTACACTCTTTTTAATGAGCTCACTGTCATCATTCGTAGTGCTTCTTTTCCTTTACTCCATTTTCTCTCACTGCTTTTTTCCTTATTTGTTTCTGTCTATTTGTTTGTGTTGCTGGCATCGGCTTAGGCTCCTCCCCCACTTCATCTCAGAACGAGGCTCTGCCTCCCTCCACTGATTGGCCAGTCAGTGCCTACACTAGCTCGTTCAGTCTGTCGTCCCCGGAGACGGACGATGCAGGTACATAGTTGATCCCCTTCTAGCGCACAGCCTCCTCTCCACGTTGCAGTGGGTCATCCACTGCAAAACAACATTCTCCCCTCCTCTCCCTCTGATGCTGTAACCCCCAAAACATGGACCTTTCACTGGGGAGCCACATCCCTCCTGTCCATCCCAGTCATTGCATCTGATTAAATGTGACCTTCATTTTGGTGGTCTCCCTTTCAACTGTGCAATGCATATCTCCCTGGTGGTGTTAGTGTACCTCCTCCCTCCTTTGGTGTGGCATGTACAGTGTGAAAAGTGTGAGACATTTGTAGATTCTTGTGCCTTCTTACTACAGCGTGACTGTTGGGCATGAACTGAGCCACTAACCCACTGATCCACTTTAGTGCAGCCCTAAATATTTGTTGTGTGTTTCTCTCTCTCTTTCTCTCTGTCTGTCTGTCTCCCTCTCTCTCTCTCTCACACACACACACACACATTCTCACACGCGCGCGCGCACACGTGTGACACTGGGTTCAGTTTAATTAATTAAAAACAAGAACAAAACAAGCTTTTCTTTTTATCAAGTCATGCTGCAAAGGTTGTGTGTGAGATGAGTTTTGGGGTATGATGTTTTTACTTATGCTGATAATTTAATATCATGGCTATTAGAATTTTGTCATTCCATCTGACTTTGCTGTTTACTCTCCCCAGGAAACTTAAAATAAAATAATAATAAAAAGTCTTATCTTAAATTTAAATACTTGCGCATGCATCTTGCTATAGACCTCTTTCCTATGGGAGTCTTACAGACATTTTTTGTTCTACAGGCCAACCTTTTCTTTCTCCTTCTCCATCCAGGTAAACTGTCAGACATGAAATCTACCTGGTCTCCAGGGCCCATTTCCCACAGCCAGGCGTCTTTGTCCCACGAGCTGTGGAAGGTGCCCCAGGGTCCTCGGAGCAGCACCACAGCCCCCTCCCGCCCCCCGCCTGGCCTCACCAACACCAAGCCCTCCTCAACCTGGGGGGGCAACTCCCTGGGCCTGGCACAAGGCTGGAGCAGCTCCTACTCCTCAGGTAACCTCGGGATAAGTCATCCAATAAATCAGATATCTTACATAAACTTTACAATAGCTCACTTACAATCAGAATGTGTGGCTACGCATTAGATGCTCAATTAGAGGGTTATGCAGTATGACTAGATGACTGAATTTCAAGAAATTTCTTATGCTAGGTTGAAATATGGGTTGTCTAAAAGTACGATTGTGGAGGCCAAGTGTGTCAGTATGTATGGTTAGAGCTTTGATGTAGCTCACAGCCGTAAGCACTCTGTGGATATGGAGCAGGCGAGGTTGACAACGCCTCAAAAAGATCACATTGTGGTTGAACACATCCTCCCCTTGTCAACCGACATTAAGTGGCTTACCATTATAGAAGAAGGCGGCACCACCCATTCAGTTATTGTGTTTAGTTTTAGTATTAATTATACAAATTTGGTAGACACTGACTTCCAGTGCTGGGAAGGTTACTTTGGCTACAGATTACTAGTTGCAGTGTTAAAAATGTATTAAGTAATGAAACTATTTTAATTACTTCATCAAAATAATGTAACTTGTTACATTTGATTACTTTTCTAACAAATGTTTTAAAGTAAACAACAAAGCTGTCCTAAAAACATGCATGTAAACTAGGCAGTGTAAAAGTCACAGTGGTATTCAACACTTGGCAGTCTTTATCAAAATTTCTTCAATAGAACTTGAGTTAAGATTTTAAGGACTGTTTTGATTTTTAAACACAACCACCAAAACAAATTAAAATTATGTAGATCAACAGTCCGTCTTTTCTTGGTCAGCTGGTCACAGCCAGGCATGGCAGACTGGTTGCCCAGGGCAATGGGCATTGATTTGATGAGCAGACAAGAGGCGGCGCAAATTCAAACAAGAGAATTAAATCAAAAACAACACTCTAAACTTTAGCGCATACTGCCAAATTAATAGAGCCTGTCTACATAGAGACAGCTCCTACCCTTGATGGTGTTGTGCTCAAATTTGTCCCTTCTGCTTTGCTGACCCACGTTGTCCGGAAATATGACAAAAAAAGGTATTCCTGCACAATGAAAAGATGCAAAACAACAGAATGAATATTATATTCTATATATAGGCTGTTTACCGAAAAGAATGTATTCAGATGTAACCCCTCTGGTAATCACCAACATTTGATTAGTAAGTGTAACTTAGTGACATTTTTTTCCTCAGTAACTGTAACTGTTACTGAGACATAATACATGTGTTTTGTAATTTAATTATATGTAACTAGTTACTCCCCAGCACTGCTGACTTCATCCTAACAGAGCTCTCTACTTCACTGCTCTTGTCCTACACAGCAGGTACCACATGGAGTACAGACAGCTCCACCAGGACAAGTAGCTGGCTGGTACTGAGGAACCTCACTCCTCAGGTACTCAATCAATCCCCCTCCCTTAGTTTTTTATCCATTTACTACTCCTTTCATAGATATTTATCTGTAGATTTCAAATACGGTAAATTTCTAGAAGTGGCCTTAATGTGTTTCTGTGTTCTTGTGTGTGTCCCAGATTGATGGTTCAACTCTGCGAACTCTGTGCATGCAGCACGGCCCCCTCATCACATTCCACCTCAACCTGACGCAGGGCAATGCTGTGGTGCGCTACAGCTCCAAGGATGAGGCCGCCAAGGCCCAGAAGTCCCTGCACATGTACGTCTTTCAGAGAAACAGTCGGAACTTTTTTGTTTAGTTAAAGTTGCACTGAATTTCAAGAGGTGAAATTAACTGCTTGAAGTGAAACTTCTGTCTCTCTTTTGGTTTTGGTCCAGGTGCGTGCTGGGGAACACTACGATCCTGGCAGAGTTTGCCGGAGAGGAGGAAGTGAACCGCTTTTTTGCACAGGGCCAGTCACTAGGGGGAACAACCAGCTGGCAGGCCACTCCGGGCACCAATCAGACACGAATGGGTGGGACTGGGCCCGGAGCCTCTCACCCCATCGGTCACTCACCCCACTGGAACAACAATAACAGCAGCGGCAGCAACAGCAGCAGTGGCCTGGGAGCAGGCGGAGCCAAGACAGGTGGAGACCTGCTATGGGGTGGCGTGCAGCAGTATTCCAGCCTCTGGGGACCCCCCAGCAGTGAGGAGGGACGGGTCATGGGGAGTCCCACCCCAATCAATACGCTGCTGCCTGGGGACCTACTGAGTGGGGAGTCCATGTAGGAGTGCAGAACCCAGGCTAAACAAACACAAACAGGAGCAAAAACCTAGCAAATCAATGTGGAGATAATCAGTGTGGGTGGAAAGATGAAGGGAGAGATGAGAGGAAGATGAGGCTACGTCCTAGCTGCTCACCCTCCTCGACCTCTTCTACTGTTTTTTTGTTGTTTTTTTAAGTGACATTTCAGTTGCATTTCTTTTGTGAATCTCGGTGAGAGGCTTTGGTCACAGTGTTCAGCTTTTACTTTTGGAAACACAGGAAGAAAAGTCTTTGACTCAACAAAGGAAAGAGAACTTTTTACAGAAATGAACTTGAGAACTTTTCTGTGCAAAACATATTTTAGTCGAACTGACATGATGACGAGCTGCCATCTTGAAACTTGCGTCATCCCTCTCTGCCCTTTTGAGGCAATCATTCTGCACCTCAGATATCCATGGAAAGGCATCATTCCCAAAGCAAAACCCCCCAATCAAAATGGTTGTAGAACTTTTCAGCCAGTCCAGAGTCAACGTTTGTTTCTCTCAGCACTAATACTAGCCTTAACCTCTTTCCTGCCCCGCTATCCTCACTCACTCTGTACTTGTTAAAGAGGCATACTGACACTTGCACACCCTCATTTCTGAGCCAGCGACACCTGCGTGGAGAGAGTACATACTGCTGCGGCTTATCATAAGCAACCACAGCTCACAGTGTCAGTGCATTTCGCAAACAGATTTCAGTTCCCTTACGCGACCCTCAAAGGGAATAATGCAACTCTGTGCGCCTTGTTCAAGCCATTTATTTTTGTAGTGTTTTTAATTTTTCTTCTTGAACCATTGCAACTGAAGCTGAGAGACAATATTATTCAAATGTGTCAATCTTATCTGGTGTGGGGGTTGTGGTCGTCGCATTTACGCAGCATAGTGTGCGGGACGGCCGACAAAACTAACCACTGCTATTATTATGGAACTGAAAGAAAAACACTTAATGCACCTCAGCTCATCTGTGGGCAACTTGCAGTCTGGTCTCAGTCCTGGACCCTTTCACTGATTCTGTGGAAAACCTCAAGTTGTAAATGTGTCCCACCGGTGTATAGTTTATACTGAAGCCCCACCGCCCCAAGCAACATTTCAAGTGACGTGCAATATAAGCCACAGACTCTACCGTCCAAGCGCCCAAGCCAGACCTCTCTCAGAAGGAGAAGAGACTATAAGGAATGATTCAACTGCAAGGACTCTTACATCAAGAACACCCCCCCACCCTCCCAAAAAAAAAAAAAAAAAAAAAAAAAAAAAAAAAACTGCCACTACTACCCTCCATCTCCCCTCAAGAGTGTGTGACTGAGGAGAGGAGAGAGACATGATGGTAACAGACAATGACAAGGACACACACACCCAGCACTTCCCCAGTCAGTCTGCTCTCCACACTTATGTCAGTGACCGGCTGGGAGGAGGGGGTGTGTGTGTGTGTGTGTGTGTGTGTTAGCGTGTGCGTGTGTGTGTGTGTGAGAGTGCTGGGGGAGGGGGCATCATACCAAAATGAGAGGAAACTGTTTCCTCTTTACCTAAAAGACCAGATGGCATTTTTTTTTTTTTTTGCCCAAGTTTGTATTGGTACAAAACGTATGGAACAAAAGATAGTAGTTTCTGAAGAGGTGGTTAATTATAGCACTTAGCAAAGAGCATTGTAGCTCATTATACCTTCAATGCCAACAAATCAGAAGACAGGAGAAGCAGCACTGGCAAAAAAAAAAAACAACAAAAAACTGAAAAAGCAAAGACAAAAAAGCAATCTGCTTGGTGGCTTCTCTGTATGCTTATTTTTGAACTTTACGTGGATGTGAAGAAAATGTCTCTCTCTTTTTTTTTTTTCCTTCTTCCCTCAAGTCGGTGGGACCAGGAGGATCTCAAACATGGTAGCAAAGTGAAGGGAAAAACAAGCAAAAGAATTGACTAAACTCTGACGGCGGATGTGGCAGGGAAGGATCCCGAAGCACTCGCCCATGTCCTCTTATTATATCAAAGTAAATATCACTGTTACATTGCATTACTTTGAAAACTTTAGCCTTTGTGTCTGGAAATGCTCAATGCATTCATGTTGTTACGATCCAGCAGGGAGGATCGCCATCTCTTTCTTCTTTCTGTCTTCTTTGTATCGGAGGCCCTGCCAACCTGTATGATAGTGTGGCCACTGAGTGCCTGCCTGCTGCGGAGTGTCGGGCTCTGCAGCAGCTCTCACCCCACCCTCACCCCCTCCCGGTCTCCCTGGGGATCCCCACAGACTGGCCCCCCCGCCCACTCCTCCCCCGGGCCTCCAGGCCAAGAGCAGCTCTTTCAGAACTGGCCCACCTGTATTAAAACTACTACTACTACTACTGCGCCAGAGTCTGTTCTCCGCAACCTCCACTTCCACTCTCTGTTTCTCTTTCTGTGTGTCTCTCATGCAAGAATCACTTTAGCCAGAGGTGGAGGTGTTTGTTTGATGTGTTTATGTCTCGGTTTCACTTCTGGAGTTGCTGGTGTGGTTATTATAATTATTATTATTTTTTTTATTTTTTTTGTCATCAAGTTTGCTGTTATCGTTGCTGTTATCATTGATGATGATGCTTGTTTTCTGGTGATGATTTTTCGGCTTTTTGACATTGGTCTCCATGCAGTGTCCAGCTGCTCTCCTGCCCCTCCCGCTGCCCCCCCTCCCCCCAGGCACAGCCAGTGTGCGGTTAAGAGGTCCAGCTCAGCCACACAGCACGCTCTGGCAGGAAAGGCAAGGCCGTACTGATACTGCAGTGGACGGTTCTCAGTGGACGGAGGGACGATTTGTATTCGGGGCAGGCTCATGCAGTTAGAATCAGATTTGAAGAGTAAAGAGTCAGATCAGGAGGGAAAGTCAACAGTGAACGGTCTCCTGGATGGTGAGCCGTGCTCATCTGCCCCTCTCGCGCCACTCGACCTCCACTACACATCGTCGCACATACACACATCCTTTAGTCTTGATGGGCCTCACTCACACTGGTGCTTTATGTTTAACTCTGGGAGCACTCAGTTACACTTGCAGCCACCTCAACGGATCGCAGCCTTCCATTTCTATGCAAAGACAAGGAGGTGCGCGATCACAGCCATCTAGAAAATCACAGTTCTCCCCTCACATCTGCCAATCTTCCCTGCCACTGTCTCCAGATTACAAGCACTTGGCAGCTTCCCTGGAAAAACCTCCCAGGATAACCTGTAGGAGACCGTCTGAAAGTATCGTTCATGTAATGTTAACCTTACCAAGAGAAACACTAGGTTATGCACAGCTTCAGGAGTTGAATCTCTCACTGTGTGGTCAGAGCTACTAAATACACTAAATGACCTGCTGGAAGTGTGAGTGGTTGGGAAACGGGCAGTTGTTCTTGTCTTGTGCCAACTGAAAAACAAATATCTACTTCCACCTTTGCCATATCCTGATTTATCTTTAGTGGAATGAGACTTACGTTCCTTTATTGCTGCAGTGGCGTACAATACAAGGAGGTTATGCAGAGGGGCAGGACAGATAAACGGTGCTGGTCTCGTCACCAGGGGGGGACTTTTTAAAAAGTAGAGTGGAGAACCAGGTCAAAGGAGGTGGTGGTCCTAGTATGTGTTGGGTGTGATCGGGTACATCTTTTTAAAAACCAAAAACATGATCTTTTTCTTTTATCGTGAAGGTTTTCACAAAAACTAGAAACTACAAAAAAAAATGTCCTAAAGTATGTTTCAGCTGTGCACTCCAAGGCTGAGATGCCTGTCGACTTTTTTCTCTGCAAGCCGCCGCCTTCTCACCCCCATGCGGGCTCGTTGTCCGGGCCTCGTCTTGGGAAGCTGTATCCATCGTTTCTGACCTCCAACCTGAAGGGCGCGCCAGCCAACGCAACAGGTCATTTCCTCAAATCTGGTTTTGGGGTCAGGGTTCAAGCAGGGACCCACTGTATCAGCAGAAACAGGGACACACCTCAAGTTTGGTACCAAGTCTTAACACCAATAGGGGGACTCGCCCTTTTCCAGAGTCGCTTTAGACTCGTGCGTCATTCAACAAAACAATCACTATTGCCTGTTTTGTTTGTGCGTTTGTTCCTGAAAAACCTGCATTTGCTCCACACTGGACTTGAATCAAGGAACTGGCAATGAAGTGGGGAGTCGTACAGAGCGGGAGGGCGGAACGGGTGGGACGGCGGTCGAGTCTCAGACGTGCCCTGGAATTCTTGGCGCAGCACCAGCACTGAGAGCCTCCCCACCTCGCCGCCACTCCGCTCCGCTCTTATCTACCTGTCTAGTGTTGGAAATCAGACGCTCGCCCTTTTAAAATCACATGGACTCAAAAGCAACTGGAGTTAGAGCAAAATATGCTTCTCAATCATGGATCTGATAAGGGTCTGGGGCAGGGATCCCCTAAAGAGTTGAAATCACAAATCTTGTTTTTTGTTTTTTTGTTTTCAAAGGCCTGGGTTGATTATGCACATGCTAGTTCATATACATGTATACAGTCAAGAGTACATAATGGGTGTGTATGTGTATATGGCTGGATCTCTCTCTTTCCATTTAGCCTAAGTCCTTCTCCCTCCCTGCCCTGGCTTCAACCCTTAACCCTGTGTATCCTCCTCAACATTATATTTCCCAGAAGAAAAGATCATAAACATATCAGAGTAATACAAAATAATGAAAACAAATACTTGAATCAAAAGAAGCGCCAATAATGTAATGTGAACACTTTTTTGTAGTGATTTTTTGTCTCATTCATACACTTCAGAGATTTTTTGATAGCGTCGGTTCGGAGTGAATTCAATTTGAAATACGAGTGTTGTTGAAAACAAAGAACGATAGAAAAGGCAAATTGACATCTGTTGTATTTTGAGTGTTTGCACAAGGTTGCTTGTACTGTATGTCGTGTGAATGAATGTCTCGTGCGTGAAGTGAGAACATGTATGTGAGGTTCAAAACAATTGTGAGCTTGTGATTTACAGCGGAGGAGTTTCCGCTTTGTGTTTCTTTTCAATTCAGTATATTAGTTTTTTGTTGTTTATTGTTTTTTTTTTCTTTTTGCTTGTCAAAAATATATTCTGATGTTTATTGTTATTAGCCTCTAGCGTTGCACTGAGTGTCGACCTCACCCCTCATCCAGCTAATCGAACAACATGATACAAGTACTGAGGGGAGACGGGGACAGTTCACGTGTAAATGTTTACTCAAGGACTAAAATAAGTGTGTTTTTAATCTGTAATATGTTTATCTACCTTAGTGGCTTTCATTGTGGAATAATCCAAGAATTTATGGATTATAATTGAGTATTGCACCATTTTTCAGATTATAAACCGAAAAAAAAAATGAGAAAAGAGAAAAAAAAAATCATATATGTAAAAAAAAAAAAAAAAAAAAAAAAAAAAAATGCAACAAAAAAGTATTTTGCAGACCTGTGGCCATAGATTGGGGTAGAGGGACTTGTAGCTCTCCCAAATCTGAGCAACGGAGAGAGTGAAGGACAAGACATCAGACTGAGCCTTGGTTTCTCGGGCTCACTTCAGAGGTGCCTACCTTTTTGGTTTGTTAGCTTTCGTTCTGTTTCACTTCATGTTCGGTTCTCTCATGTTATTTGTTTCCTGCAAGGCCACCGACAGTTTACAAACACTTTGTTTCTTTCTAGAGTTCAAAAAAAAAAAAAAAAAAAACACAACAAAAAAAAAAAGGAATTTAACCGTGGGAATGTTGGAAAAAACATAAAGGACAAATGCTTCCAGTATAACACACTTTGCAGAATGAAGATTTATTGTGCTACTTTTCAGAACTCTGGGATCGAACAGTGTTGTCACGTTCTGTTTGACCTTTGACTTCTTTGTTCTGTGTCAATGTTGATTTCATGGACTATCTGAAGCCTGTATGTTTATGTTGATTATATATATATTTTTTTTTGTTTGTTTGTTTTTTTTCCTTTGTAAAAGAAGACATAATTGCTCACTATCTTGCACACACACGAAAAAGTGGATCTTGTCTCAGGAAGGCCAGGGTTCCAGAGTACTAACTCCACGCCATTTTAATGTACATTTTTATGATGAGTAAAAAAAAAAAGAAAAAAAAAAGGATGATTTAAAAAAAAAAAAATCTAAGCACTGAAAGTTATGGATTTCAGAAGAAGAGAAAATACCTTTTGTTTCTAAATCCGTAGCAGTTACATAATAACCAAATAATGGACTTTAAATAAAAATGGAGTGCTTTATATATAAATCTATATATTAAAATTGCTTTACATTTAAAAACAAAAAGTGGTCAATGATTTTGATTGTTAGAAAAAAAAAAGACAGTGAATAACATGCAAAATGCTGTATGTTTGAAATTTTATTGTATTTTCTTAATGAGGTCCCGTCCTGACTGAATCAGGAACATTGTGCATTACTCTTTTCTTTCCTCTCTCATTCTCCTACGGCGGGTATTAAATAATGGAAGAAAAAAAAATCAAGACTTGCGAAAAGTTTTTCACATTTGGAGGATGTTTTTAGAACATGAGCTGGTTGTAAAGGATCATGAATCTATGCACAAAGTGTTTTGGGGTGGGGCAGAGGAGGGGGGTTTTTACGGCCTACTTCTACGTGGCTCATCTATTGCAGGGGTTTATGGGATCCAATATTGTCGTTTTCTTTCTTTCTTTCTTTTTTATTTATTTTTTTGGAGGGGGTGGAGGGGGGTTGGAGAGGTGATCCACACCGAGTCAGAGCCTTCCCACACCGACGGCCCCTCCACCTCCCGCTTCCTCCCCCTGGTTCAGATTGACCTAGCGCTACATCGCCATGCTGTGTATTCCTAAAACCAATGAGCATCTCACTCTTTAGCACTGTGGGATTCTAGCCTGTCGCCCTCAAGGGTGTCTGTGTTTTTATTTTCCTTTCTTTTTTTCAGTTGTTGAGAATCCTTTTGTCGGGACACGGGAGGGTCTGGGTGGGGGAAACGGGATTAGGGCTGCTTTGTTCTTTTGTTTTGTTTTTCTTTTTTTTTTTTCAAAAATTAAGGAAAAATGTCTGTACTGAGATTTAATGAAAAGTCAGTGGCTTGTAATGTTTTATTTTTCTCTCTCTGTATATCTCTTTCTCCTCATAGAATGTGATTGTTCAATGACATGCACCAGAAAAAAAATGTTTTCATGAACTATGGAGCTTCTTTCAAATATTAATAAAATTGCAGTTTTTTTCTTGGCTGTTTAAAAAAAAAAAAAAAAAAAAAAAAGATCTCAGTGTTACATCCATTTGTGAATTCTTGTTTATTCCATAACCAAACAATCCATCACAGACAAAAACTGTGTTGGCATCTCTGCAAGCTCTTAGGAAACCATCCATTTTACTCATGCAGAAACAAGTCCTCTGTGTGTGTGTGTGTGTGTGTGTGTGTGTGTTCACACCTCCCACCCCCCATTAGTTTGCTGTCAGGCTGAGCTCAGCTGTCTGGGGCAGGCGTAGTAGTTCTCCTGTGTTTGCCTGATGTTGGGGTTGGCGTACACAGGGAAGTCGGCTTCCTGCAGGTGTGAAGGGGCCTCGCGGCTATTTTGAGAGATTCCGGTAGTCTGCTGCTTCCTGCTCATTTCCTCATAGATGGGGGCTGGAGGCTGTGGTTTGTGACGATGCCTCGCCTTCATCTGCAACACGTGTGCCACTTCTAATTAACGCTGGTGTTAGTGCACAGCTAGAGTTGCATCCTGCACTTCGTAGGTGTGCAGTTTTTTTATTTGCACTTACTATAATAAGAATGGTTTCTCCAGCACCAAATTAAGTCATGTGTTGTTAGAGCAGATGGTTACTCAAAATGGGGCTTTGCAGTCATATGTAAAGATTGAATTAAAACAAAAAAAACAGTTGTTTCAAACACTAACAGTTATGTATTGACTGTATTTTTGATCAATTTAATGCCTAGTGAATAAAAGTATCAGTTGCTTTTAAAAACAACATTTTGAACAGTGGTGGCTACTGCTGCAGTCACTGAGATTTTTTTGTTTTGGAAAGAAGCTGATGCTTTTATTCTCCAAGCAGTGCATCAATCAAAAATACAGCCAAGATATTACAGTTGGAAATAATTGTTCTTCACATAGGATCACAAAGCCACATGTTGAGCAGCCAAGTGTTACCTCATCCTTACACAGACTCATGCCAGTTGTTTTCCTTCAGTTGCTACAGTATGAAGTGCTCATTTCTAAAGTTCAGTTTCGGTTTAAAAATCACCAAAAAGAAAACGCTTCTCTCAAGACACAAAAACTTTAAGTTAATCTCCTTTTTAAATAAACATCCTGTGTAGAATACAACCAGCAAACTTAAAGAGCATCCAAGGCACACTTCCATTGAAAAAAATATTTTAAAAGTCCTTATTAATACATGGCTAGGTTTGAATTAAAAACCTGGCTGCTGACCAACAACCAACTTAAATATATTTTCCAGTGTGTTCATGTTGAGCACTCACTATTTCACTTTAATTGTAAGTCATTGGTGACTTTCTTTGAACCAAAAACTGTTCTAATGTACATTCAACAAACTGAGCACTACCAGTCAGGTGTAAAAAAGAAAACATTACACTGCTGGCTTGTTAATAAAATTACATATTATGCATGTTGGATGTGTTTGTGATATATTGGTTAATACTCACACATATGAGTATGCGCAGGCAGCAGAGTATCAGCAGAAGAAGCCCCACTGCTGTGAAGATGGCGTACAGCAGAGGGGTGTACCTGGGAGAGCACTGGCACTGCCTCCCTGCACCGGCAACACACACCGTAACAATTTAAAATACACACTCTGACACATTTGTACATGTTCCTGCTTCAGAGGATCATGGTTAGAAATGCATTAATGTGTAAGTAATTGTCAGGTGCCACGTACCGGTGCCCTCAACCAGCAGGAAGACTTGCTGATTGCTGACTTCGACTCGGTCAGAGCTGTTCCTCTCCCTGTAGGTGAGCTCCCACCTGTAGACCCCCGTGTCTGTGTGCCGCAGCTGGGACACGGTCACACCAATCTGAGGGGAGTCCAGTCCTCCAGAGACGTGCAGACGCCCCCGGCGCTCGAGGACGACCCTGAGCCCGGCTCCCTCAGCCATGGACAGCAGGGTGGTCTGGCCCCGGGTGCTGCTGTGGTACAGGTGCAGGCTGGTGAGGGAGGCCCCGGGCCGCTCAGGGGAACAAGAGAGCCGCACCGACTGGCTCTCTGTCCTCTGAACGAAGATCACCTCTGCACAGGCTGGAGGACACAGGAGAGTGAAATGTGTCAGTGACTTAAGTTGATTGATGAAGAATAGTCTTCATCATATTGAAGACTAATGGGGATCCATAACAACAAGAAACAATAAACTTCCCCACTGAGCACTAAACACCATGTATGTGTTTAGATAATAAACAATTAACAATAAACACATATGTAATGCCTAAACAGTCATCAGTATCAAACATATGCACTGTGATGCTTTATGCTTTCTGTCACGTATCAGAAGACGTAGTCCAACACATTGATTCTGACTAAACTTTAACTTTTAAGCCCCGTGTTGTCCAGTTTTAGCCTGATGTCTGTCGCCTCTTCAGACGCCTTTTAAATGTTTGATCAAAGTAAAATTGGTCAGCAGGTTCTTCTGTTATTCTCACAATTGCCTCCCAACAAGTACAGAAAACAAATTCAAACAATTTCTCAATTTATATCTTGTTTGATTTCACCTTAAATCAGAGCGGTGTTAAAAAAAAAAAAAAAAAAAGACAAATACTGGCTGTCATGAACACCATTTCCCTCCACTGCTGTAGTTATTTACATCAGTTTCTAATACAAATACACAATATAAGCATACATAGAGTAATCCAGTGGTAAACTGGAAGAAATTTCTTACCTACAATGAGCTGAATGCATAGGAGTGGACACGTCAAGCTTGTCTTCATGGCCTTTTACAGCTACTCAATCTGTACCAGACATGAGATATACCAAAACCTAGTCTGTAAATGCCCCTCCTATTTCCTACGATGTCTAGCAGGGCTGTGTGGTTTGTTGACAGTCTCGGTGCTCTGTTGTTCCTCCTCTCACAGCAGGAAGAGAGCTTCAAAGCCACAGCTGCCACCAGAACAGGGTGGATAGTCTCGTGCACACCAAGATTATACAAGTGATTTGTTTTCGTGAACTGAAAACTCACAATAAGGATCAGTCGTTCAATTAAATTCCCTCAAGTAACACCTCCATGCATTAGAAAATGTATGCATATCTTTGAAGTACAAAATGCTCTTTTTTGAACCAATCCTCAAAGGTTTTGCATATAAGCATTTACATATAAAATAAATAAAATCTTTATTTTGTTGCGACGTATTGTCAGTGCTCTGCAGCTCCAGTGTTGCTGTGCACCCTGACCTCCAAGCAAAAAAGGAAAGTGCATAGTTGCACTTTCGTATGGTGTGACACCTTTAACTGTGTGGCTGCAGCAACTGGTTGTAACACTGGAAATAAATTAACAGGCGATGGAGATCAGTCTTATCTTAATAGATATGTGTGGTGTGTTTTTCTAATTCTGTTGTGGTGCAAGGGAACACATTTTTAATGATTTTTTTTTTTAATGCATTTTCTGTGTGACTGAAGTAAATACAAGCTCATTAGCAGATAATTGAGTTCAGGCGTGCAGGGCTGCTGTTCGGAGGCTGTGATTGGCTGCATCATGAGTAAAGCCTCCTGATCAGCCAGGTTTTTTTTTTTTTTATCCAGTGGGTGAGAGAGAGAGGTTTGGCTTTCTGAAACACATTATTGTTCAAAAGGGAGACTCATGGAGACTTTGTGTTTCTCAGTAAACCTCTATATTGCTTTCTGTTTGTTTGGAGTCTATGTCTCATCATCTTTTGCTTTTCCCTCTAAACAAGACACACAGCCTGCAGCATTTGTAGGAAGCCAGGACTCCAAAAACACTTTCTATGAGCAAAAAAGTAGTGCAGCTGAGGAGCGGGAGCGGGTGAACACCATCACTGTTAAGTGCCATCCAGACTCAATGGAAATTGTTGTCAAGGCTGATATGTTTGAAGTGGGCGCTCCTATTGACGGGGACGAGCTGCGCCTTGGAGTGGAGCATATTGATTTCTGCAAAGCTGCAGCATCTTCAGAAGATGAGTACAGAATTGTCGTTGGACTGCTGGACTGTGGCACCAAACATTGGGTAAGAAGTTTTTTTTAATCACTTTTTTTTAAATCATCCAGCCATTTGTCATATGTAAAATATTTTTCATCTCCACAGATGACTGAGGATTCACTGATCTATACAAATCTCCTCATTTACTCTCCTATGGCCTCTCCGGATGGGGTGATACGAATGGATGAGGCTGTCATTCCAATTGAGTGTCATTATGGAAGGTTTGTCCACATTTTAAGCATGACCATTTAAAAACGATGCCTGTGCACTGGTTCATTTTCTAATGCCTGCTCTGTGGTTCCCAGGAAGTACAGTTTGTCCAGTTCCTCACTCGCACCCACCTGGATCCCTTTCACCTCGACCCAGGCTGCAGTGGAAACCTTGGAGTTCGGCTTGAGGATCATGACGAGTGGGTTCAGCTCAGACTTGCTGTTTGTCACTCCTCCCTGCTTATTCACAATTGATCTTGTTTCTCTCTTTTTCTTGCAGGTGACTGGCTGTATGAGAGGAGCTCTAACGTCTTTTACCTCGGTCAGCCCATTCACATTGAAGCCTCCGTGAGGGTCGGCCATCACATTGGGCTCAGAGTCTTTATCAGCAGCTGTGTGGCCACCCTGGACCCAGACAGGCACTCTGTTCCCAGATACGTCTTCATCGAGAACGGGTGAGTGGCAGCTGAATGCGTCGGCTTCAACTTAATGGTTAAATGCCAGGCAATGCTATTCTATGACGATGACTTTTCTGAAATTTCACATAGGTGCTTGGTTGATTCCCAGCTTCGAGGCTCAAACTCGCTCTTCTTACCGAGGACACAGGATGACGAGCTCCAACTGGTCATTGAAGCCTTCAGGTTCCATAATGAGGACAGGGGACAGGTGCAGAGGAGCCCCTTTTTTTTTTTTTTTTTTTATTGTAACTGGCTCATTGTTAAACGATAATTTGTAAATGGTGCATTTTTTTTTTTTCAAACTGAATACCTCTCCACAGCTCTACATCACTTGTCACCTTAAGGCTGTACCCATAAATGATGCAGAGCTGCAAAATAAGGCATGCACCTACATCAATGGAAGGCAAGTTCTCCCCGCATTTTAACGCAAAGTGGAAGTTCAGTTTGGTAAATTGCAGGAATTTGTGTTCTGATAATGACAGTCTTCAGTTCACTTTCAGATGGCGGTCAGCTGACAACAACGACTACGCCTGTGGACAATGTCAAGGCCAAAATGAAGTCGGCCAAACCCACAGTATACCGAGCAGCTATGGCACATTTGGTCCTCGTGCTCCCGGCAAGCCTGAGTCCCGCTGGAGGAGTGGACTGAAGGCCAACAAAGGTACTGAGTCTTTATTTTTAATTTCATATGATGTTGGAAACTGTATTGCTTGATAAATATGACCTCTCTGTTTCTTAGTATGGGAACATGAGGAAAGTGTGGGTCCCATGCTCGTCTTACCTGCCAGGCACAAAAGTGGGCCCCTGCCTGTGGAAGAGCTCCCTCCCCTCCTCACTAAAATGAGCGGACAGTCGCTGTACGGCAGCCAGTGGAAAAGTGGAATCAACTTCAAAACGGGTATAAGCTGAACTCTAATATCACACCAACAATTAAAGCAAAGCAAATGAATTCAAATCTGCTTTCAGGCCCACTAGACTCTACAAGTGAAGATGGAGATTTTGGGCAAACGGCACTCCTTTCCACTGGGTAAAGTTTAGTAAACATGTCTGATTTTTTAAAAATGGCAAAAATGTGTCCTGACAGGCCTGGAGAAGGGACTGCTCCCTGACCTGACGCCTCCACCTGCTCAGGGAGCCCTCGGCGACTTGACCACCGACATGCCTCAGGCAAAAGTTTCTGAGCAGAACGAGGGAGAGGATTCCCACAAGGATTTGGGTGAAAGTGCAATTGATTTTTAAAAGGGTAAAGTGTGTTTATGTTCACCAATCTTTCAGATTTGGGATGTGGTAACTCCTCTGTACCAATTACAGGTGAGGCCACTGCCGATAAAGACGTGGCCCCTCGTAGCAATGCAACTCTCAGCATTACTTCTAAACCAGTGGAATCGCCTGATGAGCCGTTACACAGCACGGACATCAGCACCACAGAGGCCCCCGCTGACGTCGGCCACACCGACCCTGATCTGCTGGATGTGACGACGCTGCCAACAACTGCAGGACCTGACCTTTCAAATAAAGATGACCCTAAAAAATAAAAGGAACTTTCTGCTTGCTGCCTCTTTGATCTGTGAATAAAACATAGGACACCAAGTAAACAATATACTTGAAGTTTAAACATTCTTAGGAGCTTTAAAAATCCACTTTGAAGAGTAAATTGGATTTCAGTTTGGGAAGGAACTGGGTTTTTAAAGAATCAGATTTTCTACTCTCTGCAAGCAGACGTTTAAGTCATTTCACATGCTCACCTAGTTGCACTGCTAACAGATGCAACTAGGAGAGCACATGACAAAGTTGTCATATTTTCATGAAAAAAGACATGATTTGTACATTATATCCACCAGCCAGACTCAGAGCTTCAGACCTTGAAGTCTTGATTGAGTGATAAGAAAATATAGGATCATTGACTGGATCCCTTTGTGTCAGTATATTAAGGATGATTAGAAGATTTTTGATAAACAGTCATTTGTAATATGGATATGATGTCATCTGTTCTCAGAAATTTGCATCCCTTTACTCTAATGCAGACTTTAAAACCAGAAGAAGAGCCATGCTGCATGACAATATCCAAAATCTCATCTTGTCTCATAACATAAAATCAATATCACCTATCCATAGGTCATGGCTGGCTAAGATGATCACACTTTTATATAATTTGTGCAGTCTCATAACTGTTCAAGGCATGGAAGTCATTCAAGTTTCCACACTTCTTGAGAGGCTTAAGAAACAATTTTGTTGAATTGTTACAGCAGGAAAACCCACAATACTCTACTAGAAATAAGTTAACAAAAATGTGAAAGTTGTAGATGTGACATGGATTTGATGGATCTGGAATCAGAAAGGTAAACCTGATTTTTTTTTTTTTAACAGGTGAAAATTTTAAAGTTACTACATGTGGAATAAAAAAGAGGTTATGAAATTTACTGGCATCAGTAAATGACGTGTAATGCTTTTTCTCCTCACTGGCTGGAGATTTCAGCCCATGTGATGACGTCTGCAGAGTATGAACCAATCACGTCGCTCAGTCTGACTACAGCTTTTTCTAATTCTAGGACGTCAGTGTTGATGACTAATTGCAGCCAGCTGCCCCCGGTGACCTGATGGGTCTGTAGTGGAAAGTATTTCAGCTTTGTGTTGGTGCCGGTTCCTTGTATTAGAGAACTTGTGTGTCATGTGTCTTGCATCTGATTTATGATACGGTATCATCTGTATTTTTTTACTTCTTTGTTAGTCTTGTGACTTATTGAGCTGGCTGGATGGAAAGGAAATACAGCAGTCTCATTTCCCCAAATCTTTTCCTCATGTTCTCATGAAAGAAAGAACAATGGTGAGCTCAAGTCACTCAGCCTTTCTGGCACTGCTGTTATCATCTGCATTCAATGTTGGATACACCATTCGCACTTTGAAAGACGGACCCATGATAGGGCCTGGGGGAAGGGAATATAAATCTGCTGCAGTAAGACTTGATGATACTGAAAATGTCAGCCAACCACCGTCCCATCAGGAATCCAGCATACAGGTTCAATGCACCGACACAGAAATGATCATAGTGATAAAGGCTGACCTGTACAACAACGGACGCAGTGTGTCTCCTGGAGAGCTCTCTTTGGGGCGTTCAGAGAGAGAGGGATGCCAAGCTGTTGCTGTTAGTGATGCTGAATATGTCATTGCAGCTGACCTGAGGGACTGTGGCTCAAAATTAACTGTAAGTTGTTGATTGTTGGTGCAACCTGAAGGATTTGGTTGCGGCCGTTTCAGGGGAGTGCATTATTATTCAGAAATGTGCCACTTTTTTCATGTTTTTGTCTTGAATTTTTCATGCTTTTAGATATCTGACGACTCGGTGGTCTACTCAAACAAGCTGATGTTCTCCCCAGCAGCCAGGTATCACGGCATCACAAGGATGACCAAAGCTGCTGTTCCTGTTTCCTGCCACTACAAAAGGTACACAACTTTCACTTGTTGCCTTGTAAGAAGCAAATAATGTATGATTGATAATAATGGCATCATTTCTAACTCAGTTACTCACTGGCACAGGACACACTTTGTTAGCAGTCATGCTCCACAGCCACCATTGACCTTCTCTACATCCACAAAGTATTCAGCCGAGCACTCGGGTTTCTCCCTAAAGCTGATGACCGGTAGGTGTGGACTTAACATGACTTTCTATCTGGCATCCATCATGGGTTGAGTTGATAAAGAGTGTATAGTGACATCTTTATCTACATGAAGATGACTGGAGAAGTGAGAGGTTCTCTAGTATCTTCTACCTCGGAGATGTCCTGCACCTTGAAGCATCTTACAGCTCTCCTGATCCGGTGCCCAGGCGGCTCTTCATGGACAGCTGTGTCGCCACGCTGCAGCCTGATGCAGCGTCGGTCCCCAGATACCACTTCATTGAGAACCATGGGTATGAAGAGCTATGTACGCATGAGCACATTACAAATAATACAAATGTTTCTGAATTTCTGAGTGCATATAAAAGCTGATCTGAATGAAACACACGCACTTTTATGTTAAGTTTGTCTGACTCTAATACACCACTGGTGCTCTGAAACGGATGGCATTTGGTTTTTGCATTATGTTGAAATGATTCAGGCTAATGGCAGCAAATATTTAAGATATTTCCTTAAGACTGTATAAGTGTATAAGACTTTGAAGTGCTTAATTTGTCAGGTGCCTCACTGATGCGAAAGAGGTCGGATCAAATGCCCTGTTCCTACCACAAACAAGAGCTGACAAACTTCAACTGCAGCTTGATGCGTTCTTGTTCCACCGGGACCCAAGAAACACAGTGAGCCCCCTACGTGCCTCATCAGGTTGAACCCTATAAAGTCCTGTTGTATGGTGACACCACTGTGGTCTGTCTCCCTTATAGATTTACATCACGTGCCAGCTGAAAGCCACTTCTCAGATGTGGAGGAGTGGCCCTAACGCCAAGGCCTGCAACTACTTAAATTCAAGGTTGTTCTTGACCTTTCATAACTACTTTTATCACTGTTATTTGTGAACATCTAATTTGGTTACTGTATGGGGAGCATTTTCAGTAAAGCTGTACAGATCAGGCAAACAATTTTAACCACCTGTCGCATTTTATGGTTAATTTATTAAGTACTGTCTTCAAAAACTAAATTTTTGTTCTTGGAGTCTGGTTCAATTTGTAACACTAATCATGACATTTTCAAAATGCTTAAGAGCGTGCAACAGCACTACTGCATCCATGGTCAAGTATGTTAGTCACAGAGTAGCGCATCAAATTAACATCAAATTAGCATCACTTCCCCTCCTGTAATTGTCTCAACTCACAGGTCTTTAGTTTTGTTGTCCTACATGTCAAGAGACTTACAGAAACTAAAGGAACTCATCAGTAGCTTCAATTTGAGGTTTTATTTGTTTTGACACTACAGTGCTATGTAACACATTAACTCAATGTATGGAAACATAAGAAGATGCAAGTACATTCAAGATGCATCCAGAGTCAAAACAGTGTAGGACAGAGCATGATAAAAGATCTGCAGCTAAAGAAAGTTTAGGTCTAGAGTATATTTTTATTTAAGTTTAAACTGGCCCGAATGTTTCACCATTTAGCATCTGCTTAAAAATCACTTGCACTGGCAAGTAAAAACAAAACTACCCATGTTTTTGCATGGAGACTGTTTGACTCTTTCAGGTCAAGCAAAGCATGAAGGGGTGTGTGTGACGTGACGCAGTGTATTTCACTCCTCAGGTGGAGGCATGTGGATGGAGACGATGAGGTGTGTGGGTGCTGTGAAAGTGACTGCTCTTCCAAATGGAACCAGAGGGCTAATCCGAGACGTCTAATCCCTGAAGGTTTGTTCTAGATCAGACCCGCAGTCGCAGCCTGTGAGCCAGGTCGAAGTTTTGTGTGATCGTAACTTGTACTTGCATCAGGCCTTTAGGTCTTTATCTGAAACTGTCCTATGCTTTTTATTAATGTTACTAATACGGTGATCGATCTCTTTCAGATACCATGGTTTGCAGCATCGTGACTTATGGCCCTGTGATGGTTTTACCTCGGAAGTAGATTCAACACAGCTTCCTGTAGACAATAGTCGACTATTTTGATAAGGTTATGTTTTTTGCTTCTCTCATGCAAACACTGAAAGCAACCTTGAAGCTGGGGGTATAAAACACAGAACAACATGCCATGTGAGAAGTCATGTTTTTGTCATGTCTTTCAACTGTGTGACTGTAATTTTGGAAAATAATGGATCATTGCACTAAAGGTCCTTAAGTGATTTCCCTTCACTCTAAGCTGAAATGATCCATCGGGTCTGCAATAATTTGAGTGTTAGTTGATGCAAGCTGATAAACAGCTTATAACTTACACTTTGTAATGATGAAGTTGACAGTTTATTTACAACCAAAGCTGAGTGTATGGCCAAGTTAATTGTTTAAATGATGTACTGACTGCTAGTGCAGTTAGTCAGCTGAGTGAAGATGTTAAGGTCAATCACAGGCTATATGATCTCTGTCTATTTTCCTGTCATCTGGCGCCCCCTTATGGCAGATTTTGGTACAGCACAGGCCAGAACAGCATCATGTATTTGGATTTTGAAATGCATTTAAAGAAAGTGCAAAGGCTTACTGATCTGGCTTAACCTCCAGTGAAGTTAAAATGCCAAATGACCAAAAAAAAAAAAAAAAAAAATGCAATTCATAGTAGCCTAAGTGCTGACAATATAATAAATACTGCCAAAAAGTAATTATTGAAAGATGGGCTACTGTAGGCCAACTATGTGGCTTTGGTCTTATTAGTTTTATTATTTTATTAATCAAATTATTTTCCATTCAAATAACATTAAGTAGCATTAAAATGATGTAAGATGTGAAAGCAGACCAGAACAAAAATGTACTCTGGGCAAGGTCCAAGTCTGAGTGCCTGAAGAGAAGAGACCAGTAGCCAATAGTTTCTAGGGCCCAAAATTTCTCATTATTGAGAATCCTCTGTAATATTTTGTCACAGTAGCTTTTGTGGCCGCTGGTATGAGATATAAAATTTTGCATAGCTTGCATCAGCTGGGATTGTGTTGTGACAACATAAATTAGACATGTCAAAATCATTTGTTTCTCACCTGAAAAAGTTGGCTGGCAGTTGTGTTTAGGCACAATAACCCAACTTGATTCATGATTAGGCCATTTAAACACCATCAGCTGGTGTAATTCATCCTTATTTTGATTTTTGACATTTTTAGGTGATTAAGCAAGATGCCTTCAAATTAGCAGGTAACTAAAGGATGCAGGGTGTTCAGATCTGTCCCTCCTGTTTATTTAGTCCTGACTTGAAAACTCAGCAAATTTGAAAAGTGGTCAAGGGGGGTTCTAGCCCCCCACAGCAAAAGACACACCCATGCAAAGCATTTGATAAAAGATGTGAACCAGCAGTGAGCACCATTTTAGTAAGGAAACACGTCACAGAAACTTTTGTTGCTGGTGCCCATTTGCCTTGTGCTGGAATTTCTTTGACTGATTGATTTTGTCACAGAGGAGGCTCGTGGTGAACATTAGATCAAGTGAGTAGGTGATGGAAACTACATTTCTGGATTTCTTTTCAGCAAGATAGTGAGAATATGAAAGCTCATAAAAATTTATTTAGCAAGGTGCTTTATAAAACTTATATTTAATGACAGCAATGGTCATGAATGTCAAACGAAACTGATGAGATGAAACTGATCTTGTATTTTTTTGTTTTTTTAGCACTGGAAATGCAACAAGGAAAGAAGTCTAAACATGTTCAAATTGTGAAGTTCCTGCAAACAGATATACCATCCAACCCAGCCTTTGACAATCTGCAACCGTACTGATGCAGGAGGATGTTGTGGCTCAGCACTGAGTCTCTCCACGCTCACTAACAAATACAGCACAAATGATTAAGGAGATGATTCTGGAAAAGACACACTTGATATACACTACTCACAAAAAGTTAGAGATATTCGGCTTTCGGGTGAAATTTATGGAAAATGTAAAATGTTCACGCTACAGTGATACTATATCATGAAAGTAGGGCATTTAAGTAGAAGCATACACTGGTGATTTCCTCATCTCAAACAATTTCTTGAAACAAAAGCCAACAACAGTGGTGGATATACCACAACAAAAAATGTCAGTGTCAATAACTTGTCATGTGCCCTTGAGCATCAATTACAGCTTGACAGCGACGTCTCATGCTGTTCACAAGTCGACTTATTGTCTGCTGAGGCATGGCATCCCACTCTTCTTGAAGGGCGGCCCTCAGGACATTGAGGTTCTGGGGTACAGAGCTCTGAGCCTCTACACGGCGACTCAGCTGATCCCATAGGTTTTCTATGGGATTCAGGTCTGAGAAAGTGCAGGCCACTCCATCTGAGGTACCCCAGTCTCCAGCAGCCATTCCCTAATGATACGACCTCGATGAGCTGGAGCATCAAACACCTGATGTGAATTTTGCCGTTAAATTCCTTGTTAGAGAACAGCAACTTGTGCAAAAAGTACTGAAACATTGGACAGTTGGACATGTGCATTCAAAAGTTTACAGAAGGTCACATTAAGTTCACCTGTAAAGGTTTTAATGCATTTTAGGTTCATCCTGAAATTTCACCCGAAAGCCGAATATCCCTAACTTTTTGTGAGTAGTGTATAAGATATGAACAGCAGTGAGCACCACTTTAGTGTAATGAAGTCTGTAATAATAAACGCTGTATTTTAGTTAGGTGCCTATTCATTTATTTTGTTATTTAGAGTGTATAGGGATTACAACATTATAATAGCATATGATAGCCATTACCATTTTTACCATTGTTCCAACATTTTTGGGCTGGTAACATTCGCTACACAGATTTGGTGCAAAATTTATTCATTTTTGCCCAGTTGAAAATGAATAAAACTGGTTAAAAAGTCTCCAAAATACCACATTAGGACAACAAGACCTTGAGGAACACCATAGAAAAATTCATGCTTTTATTTGCTATCAAAAACTTTTGACATTTGGGGATTTCTGTAAGAACTGCATTTTTCGTTGACTGGATGGTGCACATGTTCTGGAAAATGCTCAGAAACTCTCCCTTATTCATATGGCGCACACACATCCTCCGAATGACCTCAGTCTCTAGTTTTTTATTGTTAAGTGTCATGAGGCTGTGATTATCCTAGAGGTCACAATAGATTATTTTATACAGCGATGTCAAGTTCCAAAAAAATGGTCTCCCTGAAGCACTTTGAGCTGCAATTCTTGTATGAAAGGTGCTATACAAATAAAGTTTTATTATTACAATGAAATGGTAATAAATGCTGATATAAGTAATTAAAAAAACATCCAAAATCAGTTGATTTCTCACCTCAGAAAATATTAAAAGTGAATTTAATGATGAAAAAGCATAGGAAATTGTCCCAAACCTAGTGTAGTTGTCCTGTTTATATGCTGTTCTCCACGCCGCCTGTCAATGCCCAAGTTAATTCTGGGATATGGCGGGCCGCGGAGGATACATCAGTTGTGTCTTCCAAATTCTGCCAAAAGAAGCCAGTATTTCTCGGTCGTGTTTGAAGGAGCCTTTGAAATCTCTTCAAATGAGACAGCCTAGTCACGCCACTGTGACATAATCAGTCTTCAAATGCAGTCTTTGTTGTGGTATCAGCTCAAGGGCAAAATAAGAGATTATAGAAGTGTAGAGCACTGTTAATTATTTTATTTTATTTATTTTTGGTGTTGCAGAATTCTTATCAGTGTTACCTGATCTGTTAAAAGATTTAACCACTGTGAGGTGGTGTGTTGTTTCTGTATTTCCAGTTTAGCAAAACAGTTTTCTTGGTGATATTTAGGGTACTTGGACTTGGTTTTCACGTGTGTCAAGTATATTCAGGTCTCCTAGTATACACAGTGATGGGGATAGGAGGAAGCTGAACCTAAAAGATAGTGATAGTTTGGCATTTGGGTGTACATTAATGTACAAATGCACAGTGCAGTTTCCATTATTGTCTCACTGTTAAGACAATAACAATGGTTCCATAGAAACTGAACATTCACATACAGGGTGACCATAAAGTCTCTATTATTACAAAAGCAAATGAATAGACAAATCTGTGGAAATTATTACAAAATCAGGAGTAGATACTGAAGTTGTTTTGCCTCATTTAATACACCTCTATATGGGCACCATTAGCTGCATGAAGCACATCAAGACGGTATGATTTCTTGCGATGTTCGCTGTAGCATAGCCTCATTAATGGTGGCAATGGCATCAGTGATCTTTTGCTTCAAGTCGTTGATGTGCCGTATCTTTGTTTGATACACGATATCTTTAACATAACCCTGTTATGCTGAGTCTGCGTATCCGATTTTGTTTCAATAAACCACGATACACATTGTGCCTTTTCTTGAGGAGTAGCCATTTTTTAGGGGTTTATTTAACAGAACCTATTTCATCAACAGGGGACCTGAAATACTCAAATGCAATGTGATTAAAAACTTTGATAACCACTGAGTACATAGAACAAATCTGATTAACATATCTCTTCAATTGCTTTTGTAATAGATTTTTTAAATTGTAAAGAGACTTGTGTACAGACCTGAATGAATGTGTCACATAATTTGAATAACATATAATATTATATTTTTTATACAGTGTTACATGTTCATTATCAGTTGTACATTTTGTTGCTGGTGTCTATTTTGCCTTGTGCTGGGGCTTCTTTGGTTAATTGATTTTGTCACAGCAGAGCTTCATGGTAAATGAATCCTGCTTAACAGTAGGTCAAGTCACTAGGTTATTCCAACTATATTTCTGGATTTGTTGTCTCTGCTGAGAGGAAAATAGACAGCAAAATTGAGTGAGTGACTACTCACTCGAAAGCTCATATACCCCTTTTCCACCAAAGAGGTTCCAGGGCTGGTTCGGAGCCAGTGCCTGACTTAGCACCGGTTCTTTGTTTTTCCATCGCCCAAGCACTGGCCAAACTGGTTCCAAACCGGTTCCAGGCAAGCACCAACGAGCAGGGGCTAAACAGGGGCCAGAGAAAGAACCGATGACGCGACTCACCACGTCATCTGAACCTTGTCCTTTACACAATTAATATTTAACGAAAGCTATGTTCCATGACCATTACACAAAAAAGATCAGATTAAAATGATTTTGCATTTTTGGCACTGGTGATGTAATTACTCAGTTTCTTTTGCCACAGTGCAGTTTTCATTGTTTGTTGTTTCACTGTTCGTTGTTTCACAACATATACCCCTTTTCCACCAGGGCTGGTTCGGAGCCGGTGCCTGACTTAGCACCAGTTTTTTGGTTTTCCACCGCCCAAGCTGGGGCCAAACTGGTGCCAAACTGGTTCCAAACTGGTGCTAGGCAAGCACCGACTCTGAGCAGGGGCTAAACAGGAGCCAGAGAAAGAACCGATGACGCGGCCCACCGCGTCATTGGTGTGCGGGGTTACAAAACAAAACAGGAACTGCGAACGCTATAAACATAAACAATAATCCCCTAGAAGCTGCGGGTTATACTGATTTTACAACGGCATGGAACGCGGCTCAGGAAATTACATTTAAGGATGAGAAGCACCCGTTTTATAACTAAACATAGCTGTCATTCGTTCCGATCACGAATACGACAGGTAGCCGGCAATAATTGTGTTTTTCGCCTCTGGATTGAAATGTAGGCTTGTAAAGACACAAGCAGTATTTGCATCGCTAATAAATCCAGATCCTGCTCCACCCGGGGCCAGAAACTGTATCGGGAAAGCAGCATTATATGCTTGACTGAGACGCGGCTCACGAACATCATCCCCGACTCACTGATCAGTTTCACCGGCTTCAGGACAGGACGGGCGGACAGAGACAGAGACGCTGCAGCCGCTGGACTGTATGAGTGTGCAGTTTTATGTGTGTTGAAGTGATGAAGCTGCCGTGACAATGTAATTTCCTGCAAAGGATTAATAAAGTATCATTCATTCATTCATTCATGATGGATATTGTGATTCTGAGCGAGCGTCTCGCGCACCCGTCATCACGTTTTCCGAAGACGTCATGACGTGGCTCTGACTTGGCTCCACTTTGCTCTTGACCGGTGGAAAAGCAAACCGGTTCTTCGTTGGCACCAGTTAAGCACCGGCTCTAGCACCAGCTCCGAACTAGCACCAGGTTTTTTCTGGTGGAAAAGGGGCAATAGTAACATAATGCTTAACATAATTTGAATAACAAACGTAGGTATACTCTGATGGCATCCTAATTTGTGTTGATACAGAAAAATATTTTTATATGGCCAAATATTAATTGCCCATTGTCACACTTCAAAGAAACAGGGCATTGATTCCAAAGAAACAAAACCACAGCTGTCATGGTTCAGGGAATGACACACCCAGGTAAAGCATTTGATAAAAAGTGTGAACCAGCGAGGAGCGCCATTTTAGTGAGGGAACACATCGCAGAGAACATTTAACTCACAGTAAGTACAGAGATAATCATATTAAAAAAAAAAAAAAAAAAAATTATAGGTCGGATCGAAGTTCAGGAAACTGTAGGTCAAATGTGTCCTTATGTGTTGTTTTCAGTTATAGCTCCTAGTGAGACTCTCTTTCTACTTTTAGAGCCTCAGTTCTGCTTTAAGCCTGATTTCAAGTCGACAAGAGCAGCAGAAAATCTGTTATGAACCAGGTCCAAGTGTATTTTCCCAAAGAGAAGGCATTCTTCTCCATTTTATTTCTGGTATTGTGGTCTAGTGTCTTTTACAGGCTTCTTTTACATTGCTGCCACTGTTTTTAGGCACTTTTATTTTCAAGGTGCCATATAAACATTTACTTGTTGTACTTACTAAAAATAGTTTTATTTTCACTGACCCAGAAAACACTGAACTGTTGAAAAGCCAAACTTCACAGCACCATTTTGGCCCGTGAAATAAAAAATAAAAGTTATGCTTAGTCATTAATGTTAAGTCTGGTGCCAGGCAGTGCAGTTTTACAGTGAATAGCTGTATCTATCAAAGCCTTGCACCTGTGTGACTTTTTACATAGTACCTGTCCTAGCATATTATATTTTTATACAGTGTTACATGTTCATTATCAGTTGTACATTTTGTTGCTGGTGTCTATTTTGCCTTGTGCTGAGGTTTCTTTGGCTAATTGATTTTATCACAGTAGAGCTTCATGGTAAATGAATCCTGCTTAACAGTAGGTCAAGTCACTAGGTTATTCCAACTATATTTCTGGATTTGTTGTCTCTGCTGAGAGGAAAATAGACAGCAAAATTGAGTGAGTGACTACTCACTCGAAAGCTCATATACCCCTTTTCCACCAAAGAGGTTCCAGGGCTGGTTCGGAGCCAGTGCCTGACTTAGCACCGGTTCCTTGTTTTTCCATCGCCCAAGCACTGGCCAAACTGGTTCCAAACCGGTTCCAGGCAAGCACCAACGATCAGGGGCTAAACAGGGGCCAGAGAAAGAACCGATGACGCGACACACCATGTCATCTGAACCTTGTCCTTTACACAATTAATATTTAACGAAAGCGATGTTCCATGACCATTACACAAAAAAGATCAGATTAAAATGATTTTGCATTTTTAGCACTGGTAATGTAATTACTCAGTTTCTGTTGCCACAGTGCAGTTTTCATTGTTTGTTGTTTCACTGTTTGTTGTTTCACAACATAGTAACATAATGCTTAACATAATTTGAATAACAAATGTAGGTATGCTCTGATGACATCCTAATTTGTATTGATACAGAAAAACATTTTTATATGGCCTAATATTAATTTTCCTCATTGTCACACTTTAAAGAAACAAGGTCTTGATTCAAAAGAAACAAAACTGCAGCTGTCATGATTCAGGGAATGACACACCCAGGTAAAGCATTTGATAAAAGGTGTGAACCAGCAGTGAGCGCCATTTTATTGAAGTCACTAGGTTATTTCAACTATATTTCTGGATTTGTTGTCTCTGCTGAGAGAAAACTAGACAACAAGATAGTGAATGAGTCATTACTAGTGTTATGAAAGCTCATAAATCGCTCAGCCTTGACCTTTACACAATTAATATTTAATGAAAGCTATTAATTAATATTAATTCAAATGATTTTGCATTTTTAGCACTAGTAGTGTGACAAGATTTAAGACGGAGGAAAAAAAACAACATTTTGCTCAAAATCTGAGGTTCCTGCCAACAGATAAACCATCCAACCCTGCCGTTGACAATCTACCGTATTCATGCAGGAAGATGTTGTGGTTCAGTACTGAAGCTTCCCCCCTGCCCTTCCTGCCTCCTGAACTGGCCCAACCAGTAGAACACACACATTTAAGGCTGTTGTGGCAATGTGTTTATTCATTAATTCATAGTAGCCTAAGTGCTGACAATATAATTCATGCTGCCAAAAAGTAATGACTGAAGTGGAGGCTTCTGTAGACCAAATATGTAGCTTTGTTTTGTCCAAGAGGAAGAGGAAGTTTTGTCCAAGGGGAAGTTTTCTTCTTTAATAATCGGATTGTTCTGTTCAAAGTAACATTTGAAGTAGTATTACATGTGAACACTGAATCTGTTATATACTTATGAATTCAATTCATTGTCTGATGTGTAAGTTCACCAGTCAATGCCATGGCTGGTGTATTCATGGGATACTACAACTGACATGAGCTATGCAAAGTGTTAACTGGAAAACAATATTTTCATATGATTTTACTTTAGGTGAAGTTCACACAGAGGAAAGATCACCAGTGGGGACAAGGAGGTACTGCCATATGACCAGCAGCGATTCATGAAATACTGCAGCGCTCCACAAGGTGGGAGTTGTCCTCACCTTTAGTTTAGATGAGTGATGCTTGACAAAGACAACAGTTCAACAATGTGAGCTTTTATTCTGTCATTTGCTGTCCTCAGGACCATTTGTACAACATGGAAGCCAGTTCCTCAAACGTGGGTGAGTATATCACGATACATCTCTACACTGTGTGAGTGCAGTGGAACATGGAGAAATTTGTGTTGCTTTCACAAAGTCTTATCAGCCTGTGATGGTGTTACAATATTACACGATTAGTGATAGCTCTAATTTGGTCTTAAAGGCTAGCTAACAAAAACTTGCCATTTGATCATTATGCACTGCACAACAGCAAGGGTTACTGTTGTCTTTAGTGTACAGTACTCTGATTTCAAAAAGTTAATATAATATGAAAATAAATGGATTTAAAGATAGTCAAACTATTAAAGATTTATTCTCATACTACTTCATGTTTTCACTGTGGCCTTAGACCTGCTACCTAAATTTGATGAGAATCAGTCATCGATAGTAAAGTAAGGCCCAGGTTTCAAATAACTTGGATTATCCTGTCAACTGAAAATGGTAAAATACAAAATATAGGACACTGTATATTTCAGATATTTTCAAAATTAAAGTGCATTTTGTTCAAAATTCCTGTTATATCAGACCAAAATGTATTAGTATGTACTGCATATATTTGACTATTTTCACTGTAATGTCAACAAAAATGTACTGCAGTTAAAAACCTTAAGGGAACAGTAGTGCTATTCAGTTTTTAATGCTCACATTGGCTGGCCCTATCAGCTGCTTGCTATGTTGATAGTCATGCGTGCAGTCAATTCTCAACAGGGAAACTGAAAGAAATGTCCTGGATAATCATTGTCATTTATCTCACAGAATGGCAGGAACTGCCCTATGACCAATGGACAGACTCTCACGTGAGCTCCTGGTTGAGATTCATTAAAATAAAAGAAAACTACATAGAGAAACTGGCACATGAAGAGGTTACAGGACCTGTTCTCATGAGCCTGCATAAGGAATACTTCAGCACCACGATTGGAATGAAAAGTGGCCCAATTGAACATCTACTGAGGAAAAGAGATGAGCTGTTACAGTCAGAGCCAAATAAACTGCAAGATGAAAGTAGATCACATGTTAACAGCAGAGATCACAAACAACACAAAAACATGTCTGTTTTCAGACAAGACTCAAAATCTAATTCACAGAAACCTTCTGAGGGAATGGAAAAGGACAGTATTTATATGGAGTGCGAGGACAACCCAGCTCCAACAGGAGCAGCTTTACCTTCCTGTGACTACCGGAAGTTTGATGAGCCCGAACAAGACTGTAAATATGTCAAACACCATGTGCTACCTGCAGAGACTGGAGTTGAAAATATGATTGTTCCATGCCATGAATACAAGTCACTGGAGATTGCACACAAATTGGACTCTAAACGGCTTCAAACAAAAGTGGCCAGTGAAGTATTAAGATTTGCTTGTGCTTGCATGAATATGCGATCCAATGGGACAATTCACTTTGGGATTATGGATAAAATCAAAGGCGGCTGCCAGCATGGTGAAATCATTGGGATACCTGTAGAAAATAAGGAGGATTTTGTGGATGCATTAGACTACATTGAAAAGTGCTTCAAAGGATCAAATCAACAATGTGATGCTAGGAAGTGCATAAGGAACCCAAGATTTATTGAGGTGCTTGACAAGGATGCCAGTCAGAAAACATGGGTCATTGAGTATGATGTTGTCTCAAAAGCAAGTATTGTTAAAGATAAACTTTACAGCACTGGTGTACCAAAATTCTCTGAGGAGAAAAACAAAGTCATACTTGAAGACAAAGTACCCTATCACAGAGTGGGGGCTAACACTCCACGCATATTGGAGGATGACCTTATCCACTTCATTCAAGGACTTAGAGAGAAAGACCAACAGAGAGAGGAGGCGGAGTCTTCCAGCACTCAATCTACCACTGTTTGAAAGAAGATCAAAAGAGAAAACTCTCCATCCTCCTAACATGTGGTAAGACATACATGGACAACTCTCTTTTTTACATCATTGTGACCAACAAATTTCAGCCTGAACATCTTGACAGCATCAGCTTCTTGGTTCACATGAATCCATTCTGTGTGTTTGATTTTGACCCTGATTCAAAGACAACAGGCCTGTGTCGTAGATACAAGGAACACCGGAATGCAAACCCTCACTCTCTTGATGATTATGCAAATGATGGCAGATTGGCTACTGCTGACTTCATCAAACATTTGCAACTTTTTGACAGAACAAGCTGGATTTTCTGCAATGGACGAAATAACTACCATGGTGGAGAGGAAACCTGTGATGAACAAACCTGGATCAGAACCAGAAAAAAGAAGCTGAAAAGGGCAGTGTCAGTAATCTGCAATGAAATCCTTCCTAAGCGTTCATTTGTAGTTCTCTTCCTGCTCATGTCCCCTGTTGAGCAGCCAATTGTTGAGACATTTCACGAGTTCTATGCAGAGATGAACGGTCATGATGACTTGGCAGTCATATCTGAGTCAAGGGAGATCTACAAAAAATGGTCAAGCCTTGCCCAGGTGTCTTGTAACATGTCTGTACTCAAAGAGATCGGCATCGATGAGATGCCCGAGTCATGTGGATGCCACAATTCAAAGTTTTCAGTTATTAAAGAAACAACCCTCAAGGACACTGCCAGTCTTAAATGAAGGAGTGTGCTTCTTAAAATCTGTTGATGAGGATATGATGGACTCTTTGGAAATTATCAGCCCTGACCAGTGTAATGATACAAAACTGGATCTCATGGACCAAGATGAAGTCAACAACATTGAGAAGTACTTCTACCGAGGTGGGAAGATAAACTGGATCAACTTCTGGCTTGCTGACAAACAAAAGTGTGGGGAAATTATACAGAGAGATGCCTACAAAGATGCAAACAAAATTCTAGACAATATAACACACAGAAGCAATGTCATACGCTCCATAGAGAGTGTGAACATATATCATCATCCTGGCAGTTGTGGAAGCACAGTAGCACGGCAGCTCCTCTGGAGCTGGAGAACAAAAGTACGATGTGCCGTTGTTAAACCATCTAAGGAGATCACGACTGTGTGTGAGCATGCAGTACGACTGAGGGAATATGAACAGAGAGACAAAAACAATTGTGTGCCAGTGCTCTTGCTGTTGGAGGACTTCAATGCAGACTATATAGATGATCTCAGGCGGGAGTTTTACAATGTCATTGCAACCAAAAAAATAAGTCCCTCTGCGTTATGCTTTATCCTGCTCATCTGCAAAAGGTCACACAATCCAGAAAGGATGTGCAGAGCATCACCATCTCAAACAGTGGCAGTCACACATAAACTGTCAAATGCAGAAAAAGCTTTGTTTACAAAGAAGCTTGAGCAACTGCAGTTTGAACCAGACTTCATCCTCACATTTGTGCTGATGAGTAAAGAGTTTAAGCGAAGTTACATTGAAGACTTTGTCAAAAACCTTTTGGATACAGTTGATCATTCATCACTTACCACTCGCCTCATGAGATTTGTGGCTCTCTTGAATTGGTATGTTCATGACTCATACATGTCTGTGTCACACTGTGAGGCATCCCTTGGTATAACAACACATGTGGATAGAACTCAGTACCATACCTTTGTGGAGCATCTCAGCGATGAGGCTAGACTTGTTTTCATCCACCAGAGGGAAAGTTCAACAAATATGCCGTCAATACGGATAATTCATCCAAAGGTGGCGGAGGAAATTCTGAATCAGCTGCCTACAAATATGCCACAAAGCGCTATCACCTTGGACCTAATTAATGACAAACAACTAATCAATCACAGGTTTGGCAGAGATGAGTTTTTGATGTTCATCAGAGCTCTTTTCATCAGACGCAACAAAAGAAGCAAAGGAGATCCAAAAGACACAGCATTCTCCCCTCTCATTGAACATGTCATCACTGAAAGAGATGGCGTTCAGAAAGCTGTGGATCTCATGAAAGCAGCTTATTTGGCATTGAGGAAAGATGCATTTGTGGCACAACAGCTTGCCCGTCTGCTTTACACAAATTTAAGGTTTGAAGAGGCCTTGCAATGGGCAGAAGAAGCTAAATCTCTTCTTCCATATGATACATTTGTTCTGGACACACTGGGACAAGTTTACAAGTGGTGGTTTTACCATTTGTGTGACAACCTTGAGGAAAAAGAACCAGCACCTGAAAGGGTGGTTGAAATCATTGACACTGCTGTCAAAGGAATCTCTGCCTTCCGAGCTTCAGAAAACACACCAAAGAAAGAAACAGTCTCAACTGTTCGTACTATGGGGAAGTAGATGTTGGATGTAGGTTGTTAAACTTCTTGTCGCTGGTGGATGTTTTTTCAAACACTACTGGCAAGTCTCTTGAGTTGATGAACTACTTGTTAACAGATTACATACCACATGAAGTCAACAAACCCTGGAAGAAGTTCCATTGTCACTTGAAAGGACTGCAGAAGAGCTTGTGCCATGCACTTGAGTGCACTTCTGAGCACCTGAGCTACTTTCAAACAGATATCAGTGAAGAGGATGAAGAGCTTGATGCCAGGGATCCAGAACAAGTACACAAACCTAGAGAGTGGCTGACAAGGAAGAGTGCTGTATATGCTGGCTTTTTTTGTAATGTGCCAGATAAGCGCAACCAAACGACAGACAGCAGAAATGCAGAAACGGCTGGGGCAGCTGAAACACTTACCCCATTTCAAAGACAGATGAGGACTTACCAGCTTGGTGGAGGAAATCTTACATCCATCTTCTCATTACTTTACAAGGAACCTCAAACAGCAGGAAAAAAGCTTGAGACAATAATTGGCCTGTATCCAGAAAACCTGGGAAGGAATGACCTTGACCAAACAGAGCTTGTGAACTTCATCTTTTGTCAAATAGCTCTTAACTGTACTTTACCTGGATCCTCAAAACTACTGCCCCTTCAAAAGCTTCAAGACCTAAGTATGAAATTTAATGCAAGTGGGAGAAATATATCATCAGCAAGTGCTCTCTTTCTTATTTCACTTCTGTTTTGGCCTGAGACAAACAATGAAGAACTTGATTCTCGTAGTAGTCAGATCCTTCTGTCAGCCCTTGATGCACTCCAGAGACTCTTTGAGCAAAAAATCCAGCATGTCTCTCTAAGGAAAAGCAGAAAAGCGACCCATTTCTTTCTGGCCAAGGCACGAGGTCTGAACAAGATTGTCCACAGAAGTGCTATCGAAAAGCTCATTAAAGGCACACTAAGTGAAAGAAAACTTAAGTGGCTCGGTGGAGAAGTATGGAAAACCAAGGAAGTTGTCCAATCACTGAAACGTGTTGAAGGATGGACAGAAAATGGAAACTTATTTGTCAGAGGTGCAACCAGAGACAGCAAGATAAGGGTCTTTCCTCGACATTCTGCCTCCTTGCCAAATGCAAATGAAAATGTCACCTTCTACCTGGGCTTTTCATTCGATGGAGTGGTTGCCTTTGACATTCAAGTCATTGAATAAAGTTCCATTAGTTCTTCTCATGCAAATTAGCATCTCCAAACCAATGCCAATGGCCATTACATGAGCATTTTCTTCAGACTGTTGCTGCATATTAATTTAACATTTGCATCAGTCACCACAGTGTGAAACTTGGAGGGAATATATTGATTCATATTACCCTAAACTGAGGATGGCTCAGCACAGACGGTTTCTTTGATTGAGAGGTTGTGTCCTCTGTCCCTCATGTGAGAATCATGGTATTAGAAGCACACCAGTGGATCTACTGCATGGACCAACAGAAAGCTACAAAATCTATTTCATCATTGTATGGATTGCCATCGACTTGAGAATTCATCCAGTGACTCCCAAAAGTGGCTGCTTCATTCAAGTAGGATTCTCACAACTAGACGAGGCTCTTTACACAGTTGAAAGACTGAGATTATGTTTTTAAAACACACTTGAGTCCTTAATATGATGTTGGTAGTTTGTATAAACACAAGAGACTGAGTGGGAAAAAAAACAAAACCTTGGGCTAATGCAGTGGAAATGTACCAAACATCCAGGGTAAGAGCAATGTTAAAATTATCATAGAAACTGCTCATTTATACTTTTTATACATTTTACTTTTTTACTTATTATCCTACTAAATAGATTTTTAATGTTTCATTGTTTTTCATACCAAATATATACCTGGTGCAGACTATTCTATTTGTCAGCATCAACTGATATACTCTGTTGTGCACTGTGAAAATGTTCTGAAAAAATGGCATTTCTTGGATACAGCAGTGCAAAAAAAATCTATAAAGATCATTTAAAGTAATTTTTTAAAGTTTTAGTGCTTCAGAATTTTATCTTATTTGTTATGGATATACAATGTAGCTTATGTTTTGTGTAAATATGAGCATTGTGGGGAAAAAGGAAAGAAAAAAGATGGCATTTATGATGCTATAATGTCCTTATTCATTTTTTGATCTTTTGTTTGTATTTTTGGTAATTTTGTATTTCAGTAGTTCAAGGCAATGTTATATATAAATCTTACAAATGCAAATGACCTATTGATCTGCCTACCATTGGCATTTTCATTATCAAATTATTGATTCTGTGTAACTGATTATATCAAGAGTTTCAAGCTTCACAATCTTGCTAATGTATTCCACAACTGTTTACTCTTTTTTAATATGTGTATTTTTTTCTTCCATTAATAGAAATATGTTATGAAATAAATAACACAAAGACATACCAGCGTTTATGAACTGGTTTATTCACAGAATACAGTGAAGACCTGGGCATATACATCACAAAATCATGTAGCATACCATTGGAGGTCAGATCCTAAAACAAATACTCAAGGCTAAACAGTAGTTGCCATCCTTGCTAACGCTCTGTCCTGACAATTAAAACTGTAAAAATATCCCTGTCATTCATCTTTTCCAGTATCTATTCCAACATTTTCAAGCATGCCTAAAATATCATTACAGTTGTATCCTCAGACAAGATATGAAACAATTAATAGCAACAGAGAAGGTAATGTTTGAAACCTTTTCAACACAATGCACTCTTCAGCAGGTTAACGCCAGGTATGTCCTCGTGCAACATCTAGGAAATGTTACATTACTGGTTTGTCTCATTCAGAGGAGAGACTGCGAAGAAACTTATGAAATCTGACTGGCTTGAAGTTGCACTAAGCCCATACTTACCAATGGAGACTCTGCTTGTAAGACTCATAAGGCAATGAATGATTTGATTACTATGAGCGCAAAATGCTTAACACTGGTAGGATAGAGGATTTACGTTCTCCAAAAGACTATAAACCACCCTTTAAGTGACTGAGGTTAATATCTCACATGATGTGTGCACACAAAACAGATGTCTTGGGAAATTCTAGCAGTGGTACTTACAGCTTTAACTAACCTGTTACTGGTAGGGATTCTCCTTCATGTAAGTAGTTAAATTCAAATGATCAAGTGAGGAAAGCTGATGAAACAAACAGGATTAAGTGGTAAAGCCATTTTACAAGGGTATGAAGGCTCATTTTACAACACAAACCTGCCAACACACATTGAATGTATTTCTGGCTATAGGTGACAAGCTACTGATGGTGTGCTTCATGTAGGAATCCAACAATTATTTAACGTTGAATCAACAATGTTTAAAGTTGTAAACTGAACAGACTGTAGGAGTAGACTCCTGTAACTTTTGATTCAAATCTATGAATGAAAACAGAATTTCTTGGTGCTTTTTCAATCAAGAATGGAGAAAGCAGATTTAATGGCACATAGGAACTTTACAAAAATTAATAGATTTTACATGAGCTAACATGCCAGAAGAAAATGGTACCTAAACGGAACAACACAAACAAGGGCCTTCACCAAACTTGCTGCAAGTTTGGGGACATTGAGATCCAACAGCGTTTAAGCTGTGAGGGCCCCTGGTAATGAATGAAAAGACAGAAAATGGTGAGACTTGCCTCAGGCTGAAACAGGGCTACACTGAGACAGGGCCTCAGCCAGTCCCCCATGGCATTGCTACAGGGAGAAGAGAAATCTGGGTTTTAGCACTACAGCCACTAGTACCCGGTAAGTTCTGCATCTATACAATGCACTTCATGTGTCAAAGGCCAGTAGACTAGTGCCAGGTACAGAGCATCAATAAAGCAATCAATGAATATATTTATCATACTGCTTTTAATCAAATGCAAAGAAAAAATTATGCATTTACCAACATTTTTACAGTCAAAACACAAAAACAACTTGCTGCCGAGTTTGGTTTTCCCCTTTAACCCACAAGACAACAAGATGCCCAGCCACTGGGTTTATGTAGCCATGTACATGACTGGAGTACAAACCTGCTGTAACGTGTCTCTCTTCCTGCTAACTTCCCGTAAAGAGGAGTCTTAAAGTTTCGGCACATTTTATTACAATACAGTTTTACAACATTACATAAACCAGTTCATTTAGTAATCAATTGTATTTCATGTAGTCAAGGTTAGGACAGCATATCCTAAATAAATTTCAAGGTGTATAACAGAAAACAATGAATAAATAAACAGTTCTAAATCTGAAGCCCTCACCAAACAAAGTTGGGGACACAAAGTCCAACAGCACCTAGGTGCTGTGAAGGCCTCACTGCTTTTCTTAGAACGATAATGTATTTACGAAAACTTGCCTTGATAAAAGGTGGGTACTGCTCATGTAAATCCAGCGCCTTCACAACACTACGAACCATATCTACTACACTTCTACACACCTAAATGAAACATGAGAAGGAAAAAAAGCCACAGAACAAGGATGGTTTACAACAACAGTTCATAGTCTTGGTTAAGTACAGTGTAAATATTATGTCCCATGCGTTGTGTGATGCTTTTATAGCTCTCTTTTGTTTGCTGTTTATTCAGTGTCTCTTCCTCATAGCACAGTAGCAGAATACTACTACTAGGTACTATGTTACCAATACTTGTTTGTCTACTAGCAGTTGAGGACATTAGAAAAGGGTTGAGTGTCCAAACCTATAGAAGAGAGGAGGGCAGGCTTCAGTAGCGGCTTCCAGGAGACATGACGGGGGGTCGCATGCCCATAGGTGGCCGTGGAGGGGCTCCCTGGTACCCTGGGGGAACCATTGGGGGGCCCTGCCCATATGGAGGCATCCCTCCTGGCATATAACCTGGCATCCCCTGGGGTGGACCACCATACTGGCCTGGAAGAGCACAAATTTGTTGACTTTTGTTGTTGTTTTTTTAATCCAAATAATATGAGCTAGGCTGGTCAGTAGAAAAACAACATATAAAAACCATATAGTCTTTACATTGTACAAACATTCTTATATCTTGTAATGTCAGTTATATCAGGTGAAAATTAATACTAGGTATAGTACTAGGTTAGAAAGACCATCCTATAGCACATGGCTGAGCCCCACAACAGTTTATAAAGCAAAGCATTCTTGTCCTAAAATTTGACATGTTAATGAACTAGAGGCAGATGGTGCATACCAGGCACAGGATGCCTCATACCAGGCTGCTGAGGGGCCATCATGCCCCCCAAGGGACCCACTGGTGGGGCAGAAACGGTGGCCTGACCTTGGCGGGGAATATTGCGTTGATACCTGGGCAACTGTGCCCGCAATTCTTCCTACAGCACGGAGAAACAAAAAGCAAACACAGCAGAGATAATTAGACATCGAAATTCTACAGATCAACAGGATGAAAAGCAAAAACAAAGATAGTGCATAAGCAACGTGCTAATCAAACAATTAATACCTGATTAAATAAAAGTGTTTAAGTAAGACAAGTGCTATGACTATCAGAACATTTTTCTGAACACATGAATAGCCACTTACTGTAGAAACTAGAAAGAGAGACAGTTCCAGCTGGGCTACTTACCAGTGAGATATCCTCATCAGGGTGGATCAACTTACTGGTTGCACTGGAGGTGGTGAGAGTGGCAGGCTTACTGGTCACAGTGGAGGGAGGTTTGGACACAGTGCTGCTGCCAGCACTGGGGCTGGCCACTGAAGCAGTGGCCTGGGTGTAGGCTGGGAATGTGGGCTTTGAGGGGTCAGAGGAGGTAGAGGGGGTTGGGTGGGGGGACCCTGATACTGTCTGCTGGCTCTGAGGAGTGAGAGAGGAAAACACATTAGAGACTGTGCTAAAAGACATACATTTTAACAGGGGGAGAGGAACAATAACCCTTTTATCATACTTTACAGTTACTCCCATGACTGTGTGAGGATAATGTTTGGTCCCCTTTATATCTGGAATTAATACCTATCTCTTGTTTCTAGAAAGAATTTAGCTAGATTACATTTGCCCCTAACGTTTTTGTATGTCCAGCATACAAACTGCAAATTGACTTCTTGTTCACTCACTGCCAACTGCAGCAACCATAACTTCATCTTTCAAAATTTGCATACTTTAAAATACAGTTAACACCTCACCTCACTTGTTCCCCAACCATCAGTATCCTGTCAATTTATTTTTGACAGGTGTGTAATTACTTATTGTCTTTATTAGACAAAGCAGAGAAAGCCAGAGAAGACTGGTATGTGCCTGAGCCACAAGGACAACCAGACACATCACATTTATATATTGTTGCTAATCCATCCAACTTAACACCACATATATAAAGGGGGTGTGCTGTTGCTGCTGTTACACAGTTAAAAGAGCAACTTAATAAAGTATGATGCAAGTTAGGTATTCCTTCAAGCCTGCAAGATAAAAAGGCATGCTGTGTTGTATTCCCCTACACCAATTAAGAAACTACAGCTCAAATTACAAATCTGCATAAGAACAAAACTTTTGGTTTGGCCAAAAGGTGACAAAAACTGACTTGATGTTCTATAAATGCAGATTTGTAGGAAAAGAAAAAAAGCAAACAATGGCATGTAGCATCAAATCACAAACGCCTTTGAAAAATCATTCCTACACACATAACTGGTTGGATCTCAGCATCCCCTGGTAAAACAGCCTCAGCACATAAATAAATAGAAATAAACTGTCCAATCTGCCCTACTACTCTATAAGCAAACTATATACAATTGTGTGCATGCCAATTGTAAATCTGTAGTTTGTCAGAGCGGGGCAGGCAGACAGCTGCGTACTTGTGAAGTGCTAGGAAACAGAGCTTTAGAGGAGGCGGACTGAGAGTCTGCACTCGACGAGCCTGTACTTGTACTTGTGCTTGCAACCCGACTCCCCATCTGCAGCACAGGGAAAGAGTAAAAAATAGGAAAGATAAAATATCCTGCAGTTAAACGAATTGCCAGGTCAGGTGTTTCTATATCAACCTGTGAGTACATGGAAAAATACTCCAACATCCCTGTTCCAGAAGACAGGAATGTAGTACTTTATCTAAAATGTCACAACGCCCTGTCAGAATGCTGGAGGTTGGAGGGAGATTGTTAATGTTGCACGTAAACCATATCTCAACAACAAATATTTACCTGTCCAGCACTGGGGAAAAGAGGCTTGGTGACAGCAGGCTGGGCTGAGGGGGCAGTGGCTGCAGGCATGGCAGGTCTGGTCAGCATATTTGGTCCTGCAGCGGGGGGAGCCTGAGCCATGTGTGCCATGCCTGGACGGTGACCCACGGGAGGAGGTATGCCTGAATGGGGTGTTAAGATTAACATGCATTTAAAACACTGTGATGTTAGAAACAAAATTGTATTGTCAATCACAAATTCACATCAAGACTTGACCCAGGTTGAGAGGGACATTTTGTGAAGGTTTGCTTATGTATGGGCAGGGCAGCAGGTACCTGGTGGCATGCCGGGCATCATTGGGGGCATTCCTGGACCGGGAGGCATCATTCCACCCATTGGCATCATGCTAAACACAATGAAAAAACATATTTGTAGAAAATGTAAAATATGATGTGAAATAAAGCATTAATGTGACATTAAAGATGGGAAATTCCAAGCCCTGACCCTGGTGGCATTCCTGGGATTACAGGGGGCATCCCTGGCATCATTGGTGGTACGCCCGGCATCATTGGAGGCATTCCTGAGACAAGGAGATGATCAGTTACCACAAACTTATTTACTAATTTATTACACGTACATGAAACAGGTTTATATAAACCCACTGCTGTTCCCTACCTGAGTAGCTGCCCGGAGGCATTCCTGGGGCACTGGAGCCTGGAGGCATGCCAGGCTGGGTCATAGGGGGCATGTAGCCTGCCTGGGGTTGGGCAGCAGGCTGCTGAAAGGAGGGACCAGGCTCTTCATCCTCATCATACTCGTCTGAGTCGTCCTGATTCTGCTTCTTCTTCTGAGATTCTGGCAAACAGAAAACAGCAAAGAATAGAAAATTTTCAACCAGCAAAAATAAGTACATCACACTGTCAATGCGGCACTGTTGTAGTTGCAATACCTTGTGTTTTTTGTTCAAGTACTCTTCTTCTCTCTTCCATATCTTTCTCTGGAATACCCTCCATGCCATAGATTTCCAGTTCAATGTCTGTTCTTCCAGGTATTGCATTAGGAACTCCGTCGATGGTCTCTTTGTGTACCTAAGAATGAATTAAGCAGCACAAGGTGACACTGTCAGTTGGCTGGCTGGTAGTAAATACATTGAATGAGTACCAATACAGCCTCATTTAGGAAAGGTGCATTATTTTCCCTCACCTGCATACAGTGGATCGCCAGCCCAGGACCAGTATACAGCTTTTTATGACAGATGTGACACTTAAAATGTTTGGCCTTCTGATGCTGAATGAGAATCTTTTCATCGTCAAAGTCTCTGTTGCAGTACCTGAGTCCATGGTTAAGGAAACTGTGGTTTTATGCTCACACTCAGTCACTGGTATACTGGAACAATGTACTGACCGCTCAATCAGACTTACTGTGAATGTGTTTGTATGGCCGCTTGTTGTAGTTTCTCTGCTTTAACCACTTATTTAACCAATGAAAAGTGTAATTATTTATACCTGTAGGACCTAACAACAATTCATAGTGCAGTACCCCTGAGTATATCTTATTTCTGTGTTTATTGTTGTGATATTTTGTAGGATTAATACATGTTTAGACATAATGCACTTTTTTTTTTTTTTTTTGCAAATTTCTAAGGCAAATATTTTAATATTTCTTGATTCTTTTTCGAGTGCTTACAATTTGATTCTTCTCTTAAGAAGTTGAGCAACTGCAGCTGAACCCAGTTTCCCCTCAGGGATCACTAAAGTATTTCTTATTCTGAAGTGCTAAATCAGACTTAACCCTCTTATTATCTTTGGGTTCAGTTTGACCCAATTCAGTGTTTAACGTCTCTAAATACATGATTAACATCTTTTTTTCATGATTTTTCCTACTTTAACAGGGACAATAAATAAAATAAAATAAACATGACATGTTTTAAATTTCCTGGACACATTTTGTACATTTTGTGTTTCTTCGAGGTCGGTTTGACCTCCAGGCTGTTTCAGCTGTATAAAACATATAACAAAATTAAAAATTTTACACACAGTAGTTTAAGTTAAGTTTTGGATGACACTGAGGAACTTTAATATGTCATTTATAATCTTCAATAAACTTCCCTGTGCTTTAGAACCCTCGCCACGCAGAACCAAACCTGGAGCAGTAAGTATGTTTTATGTGAAGGGCTATTTAGGTAGTCAACAACAAAGCACCTGTTATATAAACTTGAGTAACAATTATTACCATAATCATTTTCGTTGTACAATGACAATAAAGGCTATCTGATTTGACTGATTTAAATTTCTGAAGTCAAACTGACGTACATGTTAGTACGTTTGAAGATGACAAGAGGGTTAAAGGAGTTTTTAACATGGAAACACTAGTAACAGTATTTTTCATACAGAATAACCCTGTGCAGCTGTATTTAGTCCAGTGAAGCAGTGAGCTGGTGTACGGCTGCCGACAGGAGGCTGCTCCGGGCGGCCTGGCCTGTCAGTCCGCCCCGCAGTGAGCAGGCTCCGGGCGGCCGCTCCGCTCAGCCACCGCTGCCGACCGTTAGCTGCCGGCGGTTACCGCTAACCGACATCACGCGGTGTTTTGTTTTGTTTTGAAAAGGATACCAGCACCAAGGCTTCATCTGCTTTTTCTTCTTCCTGCCCATGTTTCCTGCTCCGCTGAGTAACCGCTACAGCTGACAAAACACAACAGCCCAGTCGAAGATGGCGTCGGCCCGTCAACATCCCACAAGACATTGCGGGGTGGGCTTCATGGGTTTCCGCTGAAGTGTTGCGCCCCCTGGCGGCGTGAGCGGCAGCCGCGGCTCTGAGCCAGCGGCTGAGGGAGGACCGGGATTTACCCAGATTATAAAAATCATCTGGATTAACCTTCTCCAGTCATTTAAAACTTCCAGAAAATGATTATGATAAATATTGTTACCCAATTTTAAGTGTTGGGTACTTCATGTGTCTTGTTGACAACCTAAACATATCTTTAAACAAAACATAACCCCTCTGACTCATCCTCCTCTTATACATCAAAGTTATTGTGGGAACCATGTTTTCCTTCCAAATGTCACTTTACATATCAGTGGTCTTCTCACTGCTGCAGGTGTGGTTATGTTTGGTTATGAGCATTATGGTTCCTCAGTGTCATCCAAAACAACTTAAACTACTGTGTGTAAAATGTTGATATTTCTTATATGTTTTATACAGCTGAAACAGCCTGGAGGTCAAACTGACCCCAAAGAAACACAAATGGGTACAAAATGTGTCCAGGACTTAGAAAACATATCAACAGGTTAATTTTATGTTCTCTTGCTTCCACTGAATCAGTAAATGATGTTGATCGTGTAAACATGTTCATGAGTAGTGATTCTTTTTGGTTTGATTTACAGAATAATTTCTCAAAAAAAAAGACAAAGATTTCATACTAACAAAGGCTGATATATTAATATATTACTCATATTTAACAGTCCCAATTTTTCATCTGGAGATTCTTATATGATTACTTTGATTACTATTGTGGATAAATACTATATCCATAAAATTATTTGACTTAAAAAAAAAAAAAAAATTATCCCTCCTTTTACATTTTTCGAGTTTCCAGTTATAAAACACATTTGACTACCTTTGAAAATTAAATTATTTAGACATTTCAGATTTACTTTTTTCAGTTTTTCCTTCCTTCCTTCCTTTCTTTCTTTCTTTCTTTCTTTCTATTATTTGTTCTTCATGGTAATTCACTGTAATTTAATTTATATAACTTTTACACTTGTGTATATGTACAGCAGCTTTTCCAGTGTAAATGTGTATATTACATGTGTACTACATGCACGTGGCTGGAATTTTCTCAAATAAAAGTGAAAAAAAAAAAAAAAAAAAAAAAAGCTTAATACACCATTCACTTTTATTGAAGTAATAATGAAAGACTGGCTCACACATTAAGACAGGCCTGTTTTTTATTTATTTATTTATTTATTCATTTATTTATTTATTTTTAGTTTTTTAAAGACTGTTTTCATTTCACAAAAATCAATAATATATCAGGTAAATTAGATAACACAAAGACAGAGTTACAAATGGATACGTATGTAATTTTTACATGCTTAGATGGTAGTAGCCGGGTTTAAGTGTTATAAATTTAAAAAAAAAAAAAAAAAAAAGAGTCGAAAAGAGTCGGTGTAACATCAGTATTTCAGTGTATGTCTAAGAAGCATTTCAGTGGATGAACCAGCCACATGTGTTGGATATACCGTACTTATACAGGTTAATACATGTTGGAATAACATTAGAGATTATAATGTATTCATTGGGACATTTAGGCATATGACTTTTCTTGTTTGTTTGTTTGTTTGTTTAGACACTCCATATTCTATTCAGTTACACTCCCTCTTCAGAAATAAACTATTTAACCAACAAATAGTTATTTTCAAACATATTTTTTTTTACAACATAAGTTCTCTCTTCTCTGTCATTAACCTATATAAGTAGGTATTACTTGCAGCAGATAATAATCACATGCACACAGATGTAAACAATAACTTGCACTTATGAAAACCCTTCAGAGGCTGTTTGACACCGGAACCAAGAACGCGCGACAAATATCCTAGTCGGACATGTTTTTTTAAACGTACAGTATCCACCAACAAGAAGAGGGGCCAGTGTTCACTCCATTCGAGCTTCTGCACCAAGCGGGGAGCCGGGCGTCAGTAACACATAATAAATCATTATAAATATCAATAATTTGAGACGCAGCACCATGTTCACCTCACAGACCTCCTCCTTCCAAGACTCGATCGACGTGGAGGACCGAGACGAGCTGGACAGCGAGGAGATCTCCGGCTGCAGCCTCAGGACCCAGCTCAGCTGCTACTACACCATCTACCTGTACCAGGGCACCAGGTAACCGGACACAAAGTCGTCCCGGGACACTTTGATGACAGCTGAGGCAGCGCCACCACACATCCTCACAAACCACACCAGAGGCCCCGAGCCATGTATCGGCACCGTATCGATATCTACACATGAACAGGCGTTATTGATACCTCAACAGGCAACGATATGGATGAGATCAAATGTAGGGTTAGGGTTAGTCTAAGACAGTGTTTGGTCTGTCCTGATCAATAACTTTGCTGGGTTTTTTTGTTGCAAGAATGCTCAATTTTCACTGTTTCAACACTAAAATATTGTTGAAGCATTGCCTCGGGGCAGACGATTAAAAAAAAAAAAAAATCACTACAGCCTGTGTTTGATCAATACTACACTTAGTCCATGTGGTATCATTATGCTGTTTTTATGAAGAGTGCTTAATTCACACTTAAAATTTCAAATAAGTGTGAACCGTAATAGTTAAGGTGTATATTGTATCGCGATCAAATTTGTCTGGCATAAATATTGAGGTTTGATATTTTGCAGCCCCACCACAGTGTATGTCTCAGTCATCTGTTATTCTCTGCAGGATGTGGCAAACGTCTACCTGAACTAGTTAGTCGATGTGTGAAGCTGTGAGGTTTTCTTTGTCATGTTGTTTCTGTCCAGCAGCCGGTCCTCCGCCCCCTGAGCCGCTCACAGTGACATTCATTCACACACATTTTGTTACATGAGGAACTAACCAGGTGATGAGTAAATTGTCAATTGTCTTAGATCTGAGGCTACTGGGGAAAATGTGGCATGGAACCAGAGAAGAGCAGACTCCACAACCAGTCAGGATGACTTTAGGTACTGTAACAAAGGAGCCGTCCACCCACCTCTCCTTGCTTTCAGTGGTTGTTCTTCCTTGGCTTTCACTGTTGTGCATTGGTGTTATCCACGAGGCTGACCACAACAAATCCTGTCAACATGGAAATCAGTGCTGTTTCTTTCTTCTCTTGATTACTGTGCACACTGTTTGTCTGACTCTGAGTTACATGGCCTTTCACGCCTCTCCCAGTGTGAATGGGCTCTCCATTGGCACGTGTAATTGGAAACTGGAGTTGAATAAAATGAAAGAATGAGATAATGGATTGGATTTGAATGTCATGGTGGACTGTCACAGAATAACGGCAATAAACACATTCTCTCAATGATATTAGAGGCAAAATGACACGACTGATTCGAGGCTGTGTGACTCAGTTGAAAAAAGACAGTCACTCTGTTGCTGTGCTGTGTGGATGTGGCTTATGGTCATCAGCTTCTTCCATCTCCTCTCCATTACTTGACTGGCCTCCTCAGACCTCATCACCCCCAGCGGTTGTTTGTATCCCTAGTGACTCTCTGTCCCACCCACAGCCTCACGCTGGTGGACAGCAGCCTGCCGTCCGAGGCAGAGCCGGAGCTGCGCTGCTACATCTCAAGGAGACTAAGCAAAGGAGCCCTGCTTGGGGGCATGGGCAACATCGCCACAGTGGAGCTCAGGTGCTACTGGCCTTTTCATATTCATGTACACTACACGATTTGAACTCTGTTTCACCTCTTACCTTTGAACTGATGCAGGACATCTTCATCATTGTAGTACACGCCATTATTGGGGCATAGCTGATATGATTTAAATATAGTAGGGTGGACAACTTTGATTTTTTTAATAACACACCTATGTGGTTGATTCACTTTTCCCAGTGTCCCAGAGCAAGCGGTAGGCTGCTACTGCTGTCTCTTGGAGCAGGAGAGGTCACCCGAGCAACCTGACGCTGATGGCAACGGATATGTCATCTGTTTTATGGGCGGCTCTGAGAAAGGACTGAACTTATATCCTTTACTGACAGTGCTCTTTAATATAATGTTGTCAGGCTGTCTGTATACACAGTGCACGCTGTAATTGCTGTTTCCAGCTTTGTTACATTGCATCCACAGTATTATCAATTTGCTCAGAGAAGTAGGCAGCCTCTCCAGTTCCTTGACTTGGTGAACATTCAGACTAGAGCTGGATAAATATGTCCAAGGCCTGCAGAGCAGCCTGCAAACCCCAGAGGTTAGAGAATACACTAAGGGCCCACTCACATTGGCAAGTTTGAGCCCGTATCGTGCTAAAGCCAAAATCCCCCCCTCCCCAGTCCCCGGCTGGCCTGCACTCACATTACCTTTTTCCCAAACGCGCCCAAGCACGATTGCCCCCGGTGTGCACGTCATCACGTTGAAATACGACAACAGGCATGGCCCGACGTCATTATAAATAAATGTAGTTCAAATACATCATGTCTTCCTTTTAACTAAAAAACGTTTTTGGTCCTTTTAATCAGACATGGGATGTTTATTTACCTTGACAGTTTCGGAGGTAACTTCCTCCTTCTTCAGAAAGGTCCAACTGACAGCCGGAGCGGCACCTGTCAGATCCGGCAGACCGGGTGACCGCACACCGCGCGGTGCCGCGGCCAGTGCCGGCCGGTGCCGACGCGGTGCCGGCCAGCACCAGGTCTGCCGGATCTCCGCACACAGACTGCTGTACTTTCATAAACCGACTTTTGTTTATACGCGGTTGCAGCAGCACAACGGACAATGACACAGACAACATGGTTGATTATTGATTGCGCAACGTGGCCATTCGCCGGTAATCGCGCTGCGCACATTAAACAATTTTGCAGAGGCAGGAGGAAAGTTGCATGATTTACATCCGCGCACCGCGTGCATGACCGTGCATGTGCTCGTGTACGCGCCCGTACCGTGCAGAAGCACACCCCTTCCAACCATGCCAGAGCGGGGGAAGTGTACTGTATTCAAGCACGATACGGAGCGATCACACTGGTCAAAGAATCCGGATTTTAAGGGCAATCGTGCTTGGGCGCGGATCAAACTTGCCAGTGTGAGTGGCCTCTAACAGTGCAAAGGAGCTGTCTGTACTGTATCACACTGTGTTGTTGATACAAGATTGTTGTCTGTCCTTCCTTGTGTGCATCAGCTGCAGAACCTTGAGACGGAGGTGCGTCCCTACCTGAGTCGGTGGTACGAGGAGTCTGTGATGCACATTTATCGGGTGGTGCAGCTGGTCCATGACAGCATCAGCTTCCTGCTGCATGCCGTGAGTCACTTTGGGAGTCCTCCTTCTTGATTTGCGCAAGAACTGCTCACATTTAGCAGCTCTCTGAGCGACCCAGTCAAACTGCAAAGAAATCATATGCAACTGCCAATTGAAAAAACTAGCAAAAACTCTGAGTCGCTGTGGATTTGTGTAACCTGCTGTATGTAAGAGTTGTCATTTTATTGAAGGTTTTCATTCATTTCAAATCGCCATCCCAATACATCATAAGATAAGTAGCAGGATCATTCACCCCATGCATCAAAATATCCCTTGTGCGTATTTTGATTCAGTTTACTTTTTGATATCAGTCAAATTCTGTGCATTGCAACCAAAATGTTTTCTGTCTCCAGGCTCTGAGCCACACACATGTGGAGGTCATAAACTCAGATGAGAGGACAAAGGCTGATGTGTCCAGGTGAGTTCCTTTACAGTACCTGTTCTTACAACGCCACATTACCTGGTCTTACCGCTGGATGTTCAACATGTGTTTGGCACCAGGTTCATCAAAGCAGCCAGTCTGCAGGGCCTGTCTCAGCAAGACACTACAGCAGCCTCTCTGTGTAAGGCCATCTCAGAGGACACACACTCCGACTTGATCATAGACTGCTCCACCAGCCCGCCCACGCTCACCAACACCGGTAAGCTGCAGGGCTGGCCCGGCCTAATCACAGGGTTCCTACGCAGCCTGGAAAAGTATGGAAATGTACAGAATATGATTTTGATCATTTCCGGGTCTGTAAATGTATGGAAAAACTTATATGTAATATATAAAATCACAACAAATAAATCCAAATTTTTTTATTTTGAAGAAGCCATGTTTTACATTGATAGAGCACAGAAGAGAACAATTCAGATGCCGCCTTTTGACTGTTTTGGGCTTCTGCACTGTGTTGTTGGACTCTTGCTTAAGTAAGGTTTTGTCAGGCAGGAAGCTGATTTTTCGTGAAGCCTGAGCTTTAAAAAAAAAAAAAAATCTGTGTCTGATAGAGCGGGACAGCAGATCAAAGGTACAAGTACAGCCTAATGCTAGGTGCAACCCTTCTGAAAATAACATTCCTCTATGATTAGTGTTTTTAATGAGTTAAAATAGCAATTACAAATCATGCCAAATATCCAGTAGTGTCAGTTTTTGATGAAATATATTTTTGTCTACAAATGTGGTTTGTAATCAAGAAAATTCTGACAATAAAATTGAGAAAGTCTCTGCCAGTGTAACAGGAAAGTGCTGTTCCCTACACAGTTTGTAGTCTTCTGCTTCGAGAAATGCCTTTAGAGACTAAAATGCACCCCTAGGTGTATTTTTGAATAACCATCTGCTGCAGTGCCTTTGTTGCATTTATCAGAATAATGTCTGCTATATAGGGGTAATTTGTTCTTTTAATTATCAACTGATTTGCTACAGTAGTTTTCACTCTGAATCTTACAGTGTCCTAGACTAATATAAATGTTCTCTTCCCTCAGTCAGTAATCGTTTCTGTGATGACTGGATTCAGGCATTCCTAAACGCTGCAGAGCGTTGTAATCCCTTCCTGCTCAGACAGATCCTGGAGAATTTCAAACTTAAGGTGGGAAAACACACACACACACACACACACACACAAACCGGATGACTTTCCACTCCTCATTTTTTGTTTTAACGTGATTGACGATTCTCTATCTCTTTCCTTTTATTGTTTATTTGTCCACAAACCACGACTCCCACTCTGCAGGCCATCCAGGACATGAACAGCCTGAAGCGCTATGTGCGTCAGGCCGAAATGAGTCACTACGCGCTTTTCCGCTGCTGCCAGTTCCTGCAGGGCTGTGGAAACGGAGACGTGTTGCTGCAGAACGCCAGGGCAGAGCACAGCGACCTGCCGGAGGCCTGCAGCATCATCACTGTCCTGGAGGAGTTCCTCAGGGAGCAGTCCCAGGCCCAGTCCTGATTCTCTCACTGCACTCCTACCAAGGTGGGAAATTCACCGCAGCCACCCACCAAATTATGACACAAGGTCACTCTGGCAGCAGTTTTTTCTGATCATGAATCAGTCAAGCATCATTCCTACCATAGCATTACATTCTAAGTTAAATATCAACTTGGCAGGTAAGGATTGAAGTGGCTGGGTCTATTTCCTGCATGTCTTTCCCAGTCTCAAAGCTCGACTGCCTCCTACAAACGTGTCTTTATTTTTTGTTGTTTGACATAGTTTACTCATGAAATAACATTACTGTAATGATCTTACCAACTAAAGCTAGTTGTTAATTGCAGATGACAATGAAATGTGCTTTCGGGTGTTTGGAAAATGACCTCTTTTTATCCCACTTTGGCTGAAAGCTAATTGGCAGAGAACCTGTCTGATTTCAGTGCAAGAATCATTTAAGATGTAGGAGATAAAACTGGAGCATCCTTTCTAGAATCACTCAGTTTTATTCCTGTGTCTGGCACTTTCTCCAGTACTATGTATCTCTAAATATGTCACAGTGTTGTCATGTTGTTCCTTCGTAATTTGTGTGTTGAATGAGTGTCAGAAATCAGTGTTAACACTGTGAACCAAAAACAATTATTACTACTTTGTTGCTAAACTGACATTGACTGCAACACTTTAATTATTCCAATGTACAGAGATAATACTCATCCTGACTAAATTATGGAATTATCAGTGGATTTTTCTGTGCCTGTTTTAATGTCCAAATTCTCTTTATTGTTTTGTATTTTGATTTTATCACGTTTTTGTTTTGAAGAGAAACACGTGTGAGAATGCACAAATCACTTTTATCTATTGCTTTTGTTACATTGCTCTTGATTCTGCTTCCATTTCAACCCAATAACTGCACTACTATATTTTTGTCATATGGGAATTTTTATGTTTTTCTATCAACTGACATTGCATAGTCTTATTTAATCTGTTTGTGGGAATGCAGTGTTGTAGATACAGTGTAATTTTTTTTTAATATCAAGGAATGCAAAGTATGACATCATCTTTGCAGCTTTCACCAGCCCAACAATTCACGCTAAGAACAAAACAATAACAGTTTTCCATTTCTGTCTAGTATGAAGCCAGTCTGTCCTTAGAATAAAAAAAAATTAAGTGTAGAATAAATGTAGGGTTAGGGAAAAAAAGGCTGCACCTGATGAAGTGCTCAGTAAATCTTAGCATGCATGTTGTTTTTCCTGTCATTGTGCATCTGAATCTCAGACAGTTTGAAATTATAGATCACAATATGAGACTAAAAGTTGTATTTTTTTCCCCAGAAAACCCACTAATGGATTTCAGATTTAAGAAGTATATTTGGATAATTTTATGAAAACAATCCAAAGTGTGTAATAAAGCAATACTAATGTCGGTGGTGTGTACTTTAAGCTGTGAATCCAGTGATAATGTGGGTGCGTCAGTTTACTATAGTGAACCGTACTGTGACTGACCTGTGTGTGTACAGTTCTTGGCTCTGTCCAGGGCAGGATATAATGTTATACATGAAAATGTGGCTCTTAGTCTTGTATATAGGAGCACAAACAGATATTGATCCTCTTTATTGTCAGTGTGTGTGTGCATGTTGTCTGTACCACAGAAAAGGAGAGCTCAGCAAAGACTACATGTATTATGAACACTGATTTTGTATAGAACAAGATGTCATAATAAACATATTTATCATACCACATCGCAGAAATACTGTTTGTTTTCAGTAAAATGAGTCACACCCACAAAGGAAGGGAAATGCTTGTGCAGAAAGAATTGAGTCTGTGATCCTAGAAATGCACAGGCGTGTACAGTTCCTCAGAGTCGGCCACATTTCCCCCACAGTCTGTCGGTTGTCGCCCCAAATGCAGCGTCATGTCCTCCTCGTGAGTCGCCCCGTCCTCCAGCTGGTCGTCTGCAAACACAAATAAAATGTGAGACTGTTATGCTTGTGTCGCAGAAATTGTTTTCATTTTGGCTGTTTGATGGCACAGTTGGAGATGTGAACATCCTCAAAATAAGGTCAACAGTGACAGTCACGTTAACGCAAAGCCAGACTTACCAACAGTGTGATCAGACATTTTCCTTAAAAGAGAGCTGGGAACGTCATAGATGCTCTCTGTTTGCACTTGTCTGCGCTCTGAAATGGATGCAATTCTCAGTAAACAAGACGTTTGTATCATCGTGGCACAACAAAGTATAAAAAGGCTGCATTGCACTTTCTGCACAAAATGAAAAGTCTCACCCTGACGGTCAGCAGCCCTCCTGTTAAAGACGGGAACGTCATACGGGTTTTCTGTCTGATCCAAGTCCCTCTCTGGCTGGCTGACCTCATATATTGCTAAAAGAGATATAGGCCATGTCAGAATCAATTCAGACATTTAACAGCCACTACATGTTTTTACATTAACACATGAAAATGATACTGACTGTTTCGAGGTGGTAAAACATCGTAGTCTCCCTCTTGTTGCTGCTCCTTCTCGCTGCTGAACTCACTGTACCATGTAGCACCGCTGAGCCTTTCATCTGAAAACAGAGTCTTGTTGGTACCACACAACCCAACCAGTCATAGGCAGACTTACCTACAACTGTAATGAATATGAGCTGACTTTGTCTTTTTTCAAAACTTACATTTCTATATCTCATCTTTGTCTCCTTTCATCTTATTCATACCGTTTCCCTGTCCAATCATCTCTTTACTTACAATTCTTCAATTACAACAATATGGAAAAAAAAACAAAAACAAAAAACGAAGGTCTTGACCCTTGCACTCCCTATTTACTGTTGCTTGTAATTTTGGTGATTAAGGGATATAATATTATCCTACAACTGCACTCACTCTGGATGAGAAGGTCACCTAAATGCCTAGAATGGAAATTTACAGATGAAAATCTTTAACTTCAAATGTTCTAAAGGTTTTTTTTTTTTTTTAATCAGTTGGGGTCAAACTGGTAATTCTGGGGAAGTTAGGGAACTGTCTTTCCTCCTTTCCCAGAGTCAGGTAAACTAATAGTTGTTAATGCCAAAAAGCACTATTAGGGTAGCTGGAATATGGGATCAAATGTCAGCTTAGATTAGGCTGAGACTCAGCTTTGTCCAAGAGGAGGCCCTCTGTCTCACACGTCCCAAAACCGACATGAAGCACTGAAACTTTACCGTTGTGATGCTCATGCTGTCTTTTACACGCTGGCAGTGTGTTCAGGTAGGTGGGCTCCTCGCCATCCAGCTGCTCAGTGAAGCAGAATGAGGAGAGGGCCGTCCTGTCCTCGGGGCGGGGCTGGTCTGGCAGAGCCGGGGCAGAGAGGGTCCTCCTGTCCTCGGGGCGGGGCTGGTCTGGCAGAGCCGGGGCAGAGAGGGGCCGAGCGGGCAGCGAGCCCGACACACTGTCATTGTCTGAGCAGCTGTTTGTGCTGCACTGTAAACTCTCTCGTTGCTCACACACATCCAGGCTGAGGAACAGAACAAGAGCATCACCTCTGGTTAGCATGACAGAGACTAAAAAAAACTGCTCTGTAGCGTTCCACCTCTGTCCTCCTGTTATAGATAACGTAGCAGAAAGCAAATCACCCTAATGCACGTCTGCGTTAATGAGCCGTTGTGACTCAAAATGAAACATTTGAGCCTGTTTCAGATCTGTAGTGATAAAATAAACTTCCAAAGACGTACTGTGTGTTTCCATGGTCCAAGGCCCCGGAGCTCGAGAGGTGCATGGCCTGCCACAGGTGTCCCATCCACTCCCTCCTCAGAGCAGCTGTTTCTGCTGCCTACACACACACACACACACACACATGCACACACACGCACACATATGGCCATGAAGCAGTTATGTAACCACTGTTTAGGTGCATGGTTTCATCAGTCATATAGAGGCAGGAAATGTCAACCAGGCCGACTAATGATGCAACAAAAAAAAAAAAAAAAAAAAAGTGTTTTCTCCAAATATGAGACTGCCTGTAACCTTTTGACTTTTTCCACTAACCTGTGAATACCGCCTCAGCTACCAAACGTAAACATCAAAATTCAATATATGTGACAGCTTAAGTTGCCACTTAAACACCTTTGTAATGAATAGTAACAATAATTTTAACTGTATTGGCCCTTTCTAAAAGTTTTCAAAGTGCTTCACAAGGCGGAAGAGATGAAAGAGAGAACACTTTAAAGCAAAGTTAAAGTTAAAAGTAACAATGAGTAGATACTGTATGTCAAATGTAAGGTATATGATATATAAATGCACAAAAACTATGAAACAATATATAAATAGGCCTACATAAACAGTAACTGTACTTAAAATACAGTTACTGTTTATGTAGAGTGGAGCTGAAGAAAATCCCAGCCTATACAAGTTTGTTTCATGAAAGCATTTAAAAGAAGATGCTGATGTCTGAGTCAAGATGCTTCAAAAGCAAAGGCCTGATGACGGCTTCCTGCACTAATATGTGTTCTTTGTTGAACAACATCATCAGATGAATTAGCAACTAAACTGGGGAACATGTCAGAAAAATGACTGCAGAGGTGTACAAGGTGGCACAGAGATGCTTATACCTACTCACAGTTGATTATAAAGGCTGAGCAGCTTTGTCATATATTTCAGAGAGCGTGACGTGAGCGACCTGACTGAGGCACAGTCAAACAGCACAAGTGACTCACCAGCACTTTTCTCTTTCCATTGGTCATGATGATCTCAAACACAAAGCGCTTGCCAGTGTCCCTCTGGACCTCTCGCACCGCCTGCACCTGGCCCGACAAGTAATAATTCATAACAAGTAATTAATTAAGATCAATAACTCATCAGAAATACATAAATAAATATGTATGTATTAGTGGGTTTAAAAACAAACAAAGTTTGGTGCAAAATGTAGGACAAGAGGTTAGAAAATAAATGACTTCTACGAGCAGTAACAGCCTCATAACAATAACAATTCGTTTAAGCAGTAATAAAAAATGTATTATTTAACAGTAATAAAATCATTAGAGACAAGGTTATGTGAAGTCTACTGGCTGGTGTTGGACTCACAGTGTAAATGTAGTACAGGCCTCTGAGGTGTGACTGTGAAAAGAGCAGAAATATCTTCATCATCACCTTCGATTCACTCGGATCTCACTTTACAATACACACAGGCACTGTCGATATAATTTCTTCCTCGTGCTGATAATGTGTGATGGATGTGAACAGGACGTATGTAGCTCAGGTCAGGAATAAGTGAGCTGTTCTAGCCATTGGCTGATTAAAAAAAATAAATAAAAGTTTTCAGGCGCTTGGTTGGCTCAGTATGAAGTTAATTCACCAGCGCTGAGTTCAAGGAGCGTTTCCACCACGGGAAATTTGTACTCACAGCACTGCCATCTTTCTTGGTGTAGAAGAACAAGGTTGTGTTTTGGAGCCTGAACCAGTACGTCGCCCACCTCATTTTCTGTGGAAAGACAGATACCACCCGAGACATTTCACTTCAACATGTTTCTGCTAAAGAATTAATACAAATTGATATGATTCTCTGTGTCTCACCATCGTATCTTTTCTTTTTTTCAGGAAGCCCTCGAACAATAACGTGCTCTCATCTGGTGACATGCTTATCTTGCAGTGGATAATAGGTTAAGCACTGTGGCTAGTTTTAATTCTGTCTACCTGTGTGTGTGGTGGTGTGACTTCCTCCTCACACATACTGAGAGCAACTGATCCACAGTCCCCAGCACGTACTCACTTCTCTATTCTAGTTCACAATAAGCCTGTTTGTGTAGGAGATGTTACATGATGTCAGCTCAGAAAAACACGAATGAACACCGTCAGTGGGTGCTTTCCCCAGATAGAGTGAAACGTATTTATTTGTTGTCAGTAGCCGTCTTTCCCGCAATAACACACGTGAGGCCGTGCCAGATCATACAGTTCTTTATTGTAAATGCTGGAAAAGTCAATGAGAAGAAACATTTCCATAACTTTAAGGTGGAAGAGGTGCATTGAATGGCTGTTGTTAATAGCATAATCTCTAGTTGTCGTGGTGTCTCTAAACTTCATAAAAATATAATACGAGAGGGACAAAGCTCTATTTGAAAAACAGAAAAAAAAATAAAAATGGAAGCAGATAGTCATGATGTACACCGTAATGACAGCTTTGATAATACTAAATACAAAAATACATGAGAAATGTAAAACCCCTCCATCTGTTTCATGCGGTGCAGAGTAAACCACTCAAAACAGACAAGAAAACACAACAGGTTAATAAATTAACACAAACAAAAACAAACAAAAAAAATGTGTATGACATTGATGACCTTTCTTGTGTTAGATGTGGCTTTTTTTTTTTTTTTTTGTTACATCTCCAGTCGGTGATGTGTGAAGAGCTGCACTCTCATCAGTGTGGCGAGCTCTCCTGGCGTGTGATGTCACAGGTCCGATCTAAAATACCAGAGGAATACATATATACGCTATATACACATCTAAAAACAGATTGTTTATTTATAAGTCCCTTTTGTGGTGTTTCTGAATATGGCTGCCTCTTTTCGCTCTCTGGTCTCCAGACGTCTAACTAGTAATACTGACCTGAGACTAAAGAGGACTGCAGTACGACCATCCCGGGACAAACTAGCGTGTAACCTGGACTAATCTATACCAATACATCCCAAAGTGTGCAGCAGTTAATTTGACATGTGAGAAATAATCCACTCTCCTTCCCCTGACGACAAACAAACAAAATAAACTGAATTGCAAAAGAATGACACTCTTCATTTTCAAATATATATAAAATGCATCTATGATTTTGCTCATTTGTTCTTGCCCGTATTGCAAAGGGAGGAGGGGCTCTGGATGAGGCGGGACAGAGGCGATGGGCCTGGTTGGCTGGTTGGTTGGTTGGTTGATCGGTCAGTCTTTAGTTTTTCAGGTGGGAGGGGCGGGGAGGGGAGGGGGGTGGGCGTGGTGAACAGAGGAACCGGGGGAGGAAGTTGCTGTTGCATGCTTTCGGCTGTCTGATCATCGCTGTTTGAGAAGTGCTCTGTACATGGCGAAACCCAGCACGGCAAACACGGTGGCACCGACGCTCGCTCTCAGCCAGAAGGTCGAATTCTTCAAATCTGCCTGAGCCATGTGCCTGCGAGGAGGAGGGGAACAGAGAGACAGGGAGATTCAGCGAGGAACAGGCAGAAAAATCCAACATACAGCACAGTATTGACTTTTCCCTCATTGTTCAGTTGCCAAATGACAAAACCAAGTTCTCTCTCAGTCTCTCTCAGGTGGAAACTACCTAAAACCTGGCTGGCAGCTCAGGCTTTCTACTGGACACACCAGGCCAGCACCGAGAGGCTCAGGCTTTCTGGGATCCTGAATGACTGCCACGCTAACTCATATGCCTGCATCTATTGCTATTACTATTTCATGTTAGCTTAGCATAAACACCTGAAGTCTATAGGAATCATTAGCGTAGCTCCATCAAAGTGAAAAAAAAAAATAAACCTGACAGCAGCTCCAAAGTATTTACACAATTCATCATATGTATTTGAAATACACATGTTGAGATTTTTCAAGAGTGATTTTAGGAGGAGTTAGATTGTGGAACTGTAACTATTGAACATTTATCCTTCCGTCAATCACAGTGATCTGCACTGCTCAAAGTATAGGAAGATCTGGCACAAATTAACTTCTCGAAGTGACTTTTTTTTTTTTTTTTTTTTTTAAATTCTAGGATGTGTATTTCAAATAAAAGTGATATACTGTGTGAATAAGACAGCTTCAGAGTTGGTATAAGGTTTATTTTTCACTTTGAACGAGCGAGGCCATTTATTCCTATAGACTTCAAGACTTTATGCTAAGCTAACACAAAATGCTACTCATAGAAACCGAACCACTGAATGTGCAGAGGTGAAAATGGTATCAAACATCTTGTCTCAGTCTGGTTAAGTTGGAAAAAGGATATTTTATCCAAAACGTATTCCTTTAATGCATAAATGAAGTGAACTGACACAATTACATTTCTCTGTGGTTGTATCTCATGATTAGATGAGACAAACAAACTTGATTGATTGATTGATTTTCCCCCAGACTGTGATGCCCTGCTGCTCCGGCATCGCAGCAGTATTGAGTTGTGATACCAGCAGGGGCCAGGAACGCAGGATTTCTTTTGTCATTTGGCTTAGGGAACAGGGTCAAAGGACAGGAAAGCAATAGAGCAGTTGGGTGAGGAGAAGAAAAGGTGATGAAACTAGGAGAAGCAGCACGGGGGCCGTTCTAAGAAGCAACGTGAGGCATGAAATTAGAGGAAACATTTCAAACTGCACCTGCGCTTCTTGTTCAAAATGTTTCCTGCAGTCTCATGCAAACCTAGTACAAATCCAGCTGCGTTTGTCAGAAGCAGAAACAGCAGGGAACAGTGATGAAGTAAAGATTGTGAAAATGCCAATGAAGGAGAAAGCAAAGGAGAAAAAAAGAGTGAAAATTGTCTCTAGCTCTTGACACCAAGCTGACAGTTTGAAAGGCCACTTGTGCCTGGAAAATTAAATACTTCCAACACTTTTACAACGAATCAACATGCACAGGCAGACGTACAGACTGAACCAGCGACCCAGCATGTAAGCTGAGCCCAGTTGGTCTTCTTTAGGGTCTACAACACACATTAGATGAGTACTGTGGTAAGATCAGCAGAAAAATCTGAAACACCTCTTCCTCCAACACAGGTCAACCCTGTCCCCTTCTCTGGAAAGACAAACTGACCTACAACAGTAACTCCATCTAGCCATCCTTAAACACAGGGACAACAATGAGTCTGTCTCCACAACCCTAAACCACAAGTGCCCAGTTGGCTTGATGCATGTTGGGGAATACATTTTACATTTTGGCCCGAGGGTGGCGCTACAGGAAAAGGTCATAAGGTCATCATAGGTGGCAGGCTTCCTCCTCTGGGGAACATGAGAGTTCTCATCAAATTTCATGGTAACCTGCCAACACAAGATATGTTGCCTTGAAGTTTAGTGGACGGGCACAGCCATCCTTTGGTCCTCAGGGAAGGGAGGCGAAAAAACAATGAAAAACAAAAAAACAAGAAAATACTATAAAACACTCGGCAGAGCACATATCATCCCAAACACTATGCAATTGTAAAAATATGCCAGTTCCAAATTTTCACCAAAAGTTAATCATGCCCACCCCCACACCCACATTTGGCCAATCAGTGTGAAAAATGATTTAGTTTCAACTTTTCACAGAGTTTTATGATGGTAAGTCAGTTTCCTTGGATGTTAAATGAGTTTCAAAGTGGTTGTTCGGATTCATAACCATACATTCATATTTGCTGCTGTATGCGAGTGTAATATGTCCTCTAAGTTTACATCCTTTCATGATGCAAGAATGGGAGCCTCATTAGGAGTGTCCGGCTCCAAAACGAATGAAGTAGGTACAGACTGGAAAACAACACGATTTTGAGCTGTGACGTTGTACTTTCCCAAAAGCAGCAAACACTGCGTCACTGTGTCGTAAACAGCCATGCTCACTGGCCCATCCGCATACAAACGTGCACGCTTACACACACCTTTCCCCCTGCAGACGCTGTTTCTGCTTTTACCTGTCTGAGGCCATCAGCTGTTCAGCAGAGGCCTCCATATAGATGGACTCTTCCACGTTGGAGACGGCTGTAACCTGCTGCATCAGGCTGCTTTCCTCCTCAGCCAGCAGATGAGACCCCACACCCTCCACCCAACCCAGCAGCCTTACACACCCACACATAACCACACACACACCCACACACAGAGTAGGAAACTTCAGCCTTCACCCAGAGTCGAATGGCACAAACTCAAACCACGACAGTAACCACACCTGGTCAAACAACAATGCACACGACACACAGTGAAAGGTCATACACACCACATATGTAGACTATACCAACTCCATGGCAGCCAAATGTGAAGGCTGGTCAGATGGTGTAGCAGTTGCCATGGTGACCAGGTAAAGACTATTTTCAAAGTTGCCTTTTCCCCCCTTGGGTTTCGAGTTTCTTTGGACATACAACTCCAATCTGTCTCCAGTTGTTTGTCTATTTTTTTTTGCCGTCTTTCTGTGTTGTTTGTCACATCCTTGTGTATTTGACAGAGCTTGTTTCACATCAGTAATTTACAAGCCACAGCACTGTTACCATAAACTGGCTTTTGGATTAAAGGTCTTAAAACTGTAGGTCTGCGCAGTCTGTTTAGCTTTAGTAAAACAGGGTGAGGAACCAAGATTGCCCATTAATGAAGATTTTTGGATGTGAGCTACAAGGAAATTCAAATCAAAGTGTAAACCAAAATGAGTCAAAAGAGACTCTTAATCTACATTTCTTGCCAGTGGCTTTCTTCAAAAAAAAAAAAAAAAAAATCTCACAAGCTGATCTGGATAAGCATGTCAGATTGATGCCCAAACATAAATTTGCGTAACATAAATAGCTAAACCCACATTGGGGAAAACAGACTCAGAAGTCAATGTGGTGTGTTGGCCCCTTCCAGTGCCTAAGCCAGGGCTAACTCGTTTAGTGACATGCTGTTAATGGTATCAGAAACTCCCAACAACTCACCAAAAGAGTTAATATTAGACACAACGCTATCTAGGTCTGCCTGGGTCCATGAATACACATCCATCCTGAACCCCTGCTGTCTATCAGGCCGCTGCTGGCCTAATAATCACGGCTCAATACACTGTAATAGATCAAAACCAGCAATCACATAACACACTACACCCCAAGCACAATATCCACCATTAACAGCCATTCAATCCCTGCACAGAGGTTCAATAAATTTTCCCCATGTTGTGAAAAAGATCAGGCACTAATCTTCTGTATCGTGATGTGTGGAGGAGACACTTATTCCCCAATGCCAGCAGATGGTGGTATTTCACTAAGGACCGAGGCGTTCCTTAGCCGGAGGGTGAAGAGTTAGAAACAGATGAGGCATGCAGACGAAACAAGAGGTGGATCAGCACAGGGTGAACACATGCAAGAGGAAGAGAAAGAGGGGCAGCCAAAAACAGCTGTGTGAACACCTATAGAGTGGAAGGAAAAAAAACAAAAACAAAAACAAGATAGAAGACAGAAAAATGGGATGAAATTACAGGGTGATTGGCAGGTACAGTAAATCAATTTAAACATCAAAGAGAAGCATTTTGATTTTAAACATGGCACACCAAGCAGTCAGTGGAGTGAATTCATTAAGTCTCAACACACAAGAGAAAATTTAAAAAGACTGTCATGAGTGACCACAAAAAACTGAGATACATATTGTTTTTGCCACCCAATAAATAAATAAACAGCATGTGGTAAGACTTGACTTTTCTCTTGTAGGTGCAGACTTTGGGAACAACATCAAGACAAAACCAGAGTGGAAACTTCATAGACAATCGATAAAGCACTCTTTGATAATTGATGAAGGTCAACACACAAAAAAGGGATGGGTAGGAAAACATAACACAGGAAATAAAAAAACAAAAAAAAACAAAACAAAACAAAACACAGCCATGCAGACTGCAATGAGGTTTTTCAGTTTGAATCATGCACTATTACAGCATGATGTTTGTCACATATCATTACTAAGCACATGATATGAGTAATAGTGCAGATTTACATTTTGCATATCCACCTCACGTGACAGGAAGGAGCACACGTCACTCCAGATGTGACCCACATACGCATCAGCAAGGTCAAAACTCAGATGCAGAATTTAAGAATATGAGGTGCCAGAAACCCATGTTTCACTTTAATAACTTGCTATGGCTTCAAGATTCTTTTTGTTTACATATACAGTTTCTTTGCCCAGTGCATCTTGACTGATCTGATGTTTGGTCAGTATTAGGGATTCGATGATGTGCTTAGTCTCACAATATAATTCGATACCTGACGTGGGGTTCATGATTTGAAACAACCATAATCTGATGTCATAAATAAAAGTTAAACAAGAAGGTATGACTGTGTTTCTAGTGTGTTTCAGTGGCACTGGCTGGCTAGAACGTAAACAATTTTGAAATCTCTTCACAAAGTGCAGCTAATATAATTTCAATGGCAAACATGTGACAGGCAAGCAATTCCAACACAATAAAATATAGTGAATACTGTGATTTTTGTTCTCCCCCATGATGGAAACCTATGTGTTTATGCAGTGCTGCATTAACAGCAAGACGCATGATGCGTACCAAATACTGTTATATATTGTCCTCAGTGTTGCCAACTTGGCGACTTTCTCGCTAAATCTGGCGACTTTCCAACTCCCCATGGCGACTTTTTTTCTCAAAAGCGACTAGCGACAAATCTAGCGACTTTTCCTGGTGTTACTGGAGACTTCTGGTATTTTGGAGACTGACATGAAAGCTCGTATCGTTCCTCTGCAGTTCCTGTTCTCAGCGAGCAGCGGGTGGTGCCGCGAGCCCCTCCCCCGCCCCAAAGTCCTCACAGGTGGTCACAGCCTCGAGCCGCGCGTCAGGAGAGGAGCAGAGAGGAGACCCACCACTCCGCGGCCAGGCAGCAGATGGATCGCGCATGCGCAAAGCCGCCGTTGGTCCCGACCTTCCCGTAAATTTGTAGTTCTAAAACATACTCCTACGATGTTATTCCTCTCCTACAGCGTCCATTACAATCACGTGCAAATTGCCGATTATGCAAATTAGGCGATGACGTCATTTGGCGACTTCTAGCGACTTTTAGGACAGCCAATAGCTACTTTCCTTACTGAGGAGTTGGCAACACTGATTGTCCTATCCGTGGTCAGTATTAATTATTACAAAACACCAACAGTAGCCAACAGTGGGGTTTATTACATGAGAGCATAAGACTATTTTGTATAACAAGAAATATTACAGTTTGTAACGTGACTGTGGTTCCATGAAGTCTGGAGTCAGATATGAACAAAAATTCTCCAGACTTTTCACTGTTGGTGCATTTTGCCCAAATTGTCCAGATATGAAAATGACAGAAATGCACAATATCCGATACGCCAATATTTTCAAACTCTTTTGGCCGATACTGATATATGCTTTTTTTTTGCCCCTAAATGCAGCAAACATCACGTCTCTCCTGTAGAATAACCAACATTTTATTGCGGCTACTCTTCATCATGATGGCCCACTGTTAGATGCAGACATGAAATACAATGGTTTTCAAAATGCGCAACTTTCTCTTTCAAACAAAAGCAGATCCATCCTACTGAAACAGGCTTGGGTGAAGCTCTCCCTGGGACAGTCCTGACAACAGCCACAACCAGGGCAGATTTGACCTATTTCACATCTCACATTGGCAGAAATCTTCATTTAAGGCCGATACTGATCTTTCACTTTAAAGCCGATATCGACTGATACCTGTGACAGTCCATTATTATCATGCATCCCTAGAAAATGATTTAATTTTGCATATTTGTGTATTAGGAATTCAGTGAGCACTGGACAAGCGATTAATTAGAGGCATCATGCACCGGTCAGGCAGATCCCAATGCAATCCGACACACTGTTACCTCCCTGGCTAGCAGCCGAGGTGTTAGCTGGCACAGCACGGCAGAGAGTTTGGTCACGCCTCGCTGTGTCAGGCTGTACAGAGCGGAGGTGGGCGGGGCGGGGCTGGAGCAGAGACCAAGACACATCATCACAACCTGACCCAACAGCTGGGCCTTTTTTTTTTCCCCAGCATCTCATGTGAACGAAGCCTCAGCTCAAATTTGCTTTGGTTGTGAACGTGTCATTCAGGCTTCTCAAACAGATTTTCAAACAGACTGAGTTCTGACTCTACTAATCAGTTTGAAAAAAAACAAAACAAAACAAAACGAAACTAACAAACCAGCTGAAACAACAGACCAGTGGTGGCAGGGTGACCGACAGTTAGAGACAGTCCTTCAGCTGGTCAACCTGTGATCCAGTCCCATGTCAGCAAGCGTGAAATCACCATATCATTATTATTGTCCTATAGGAGAGCAATCTGATGGGGCAATCTGTGCCGCCCGTCTGTGTCCTGTATGTCTATATTTTCACTTTTATCACTGTCTGTATATCCCCAAAATCTGAATTTGAAAGTCGGTTTATCAGATCAGAAGATGGATTTACCGACTGTGGGCACTGTATAACGGTAAGGATGTGATCAACTATTTTGATTTTTTGGAAAATAAGTTTTGTGCAAAATTAAAACCTACATTGTTACGGCAGCATAGCACAGGCGCCGATGTGGATGGTTACACTTACACTTACACTTACACTTACACACACACACACACACACACACACACACACACACACACACACACGCAAAGACACACACACACACACACACACACACACACACGCAAAGACACACAAAATGACTCACACTTTTCTCACACACAACAGAACAGAAGTGACCAGCTTATTAAACGTAGGCCTACAGAACAGCTGTTGTATACATTCAGAAAAGCTCGCTAGGCAACCAGACTAAAACAAATTATTGCTTTGAATGAGCTGAAAGTTATTTACTACAGGCAATGCATTTGAGTTCAGTTTCTATTCCTGACTACAAGTATAATTTTTTCAGTTGAAGGGCTCTTAAAAACTTTGAAATGGGAGTTGGTATCTTGGTGGGCACCCATGGTATTGAACTTATACGGGAAACTATATTGCTGCATTATTTCACAACAAACCACCAATTAATTGAATTCCATCTGTGCATGTTCCCTTTCCTGCTGGTGGATATGCAATGTAAACCTCAACAGTAGCCAGCACTGAAGGAAAGTGGAGGAACCTTCACCATCATCAGTGTTAGAGAGTTTAGGTTAAACAGGAGCCTCTCTGCAACCCATCCTGGAGCTCCACCCCAAGAGCAGGAGGCAGAAAGAGGAGTGAGTCTATGTTAAAACACTAGTGCTTATTCTACGTATGAACCTGTTGAAAACGACCCTGTGGAGTTGGGCCTTAATACTGCGCAGCAGCTCCAACTTGAGGATTTTCTGACACAGGCAATAGGTGCACCTGTTGCAGGCACACATGCAGCGGAGACGGGTGTGGCTGCGGAGAGATACACAAAAATGTGTGTGTACACACATAAGCATACACACAAAGACACACACGCCCCAAATATGCAAGAAGGAAGATGAGGTCAAAGCCACACTTATGGATGCCAACCTAAACCAAAAAAATTAACTACTGGGCTACATTAATTCAACTATTTCAAAAAGAGTACTCTTGCGGGCTGAAACCTGCATTGCTGCCATGAGCTTCCACCTTCTTCATTTTGTTAATTTAGTCTAGGCTAACAAAATAAGACAAAACATGAGAAAACTTCTATAGTGTTACCTTGTGAATTCTGTGTGAAATTGAAAAACATCTTATGTGATTTTGTCCATAAAATGCACAAATATTTCATCAAAATGAAATGAAATCAAAGCAACACTTCGTGCATCAAGGTGCCACAGGTTTACAGTGGCCCAAGTGAAGATTTCAACCAGTAGATGGAGCTAGGATGCTACAGAAACGCTTTGTACCTTCTGGCTGTGTCTGGCATACTATACTTTGTGTTGTAGGAACAGGTTACAGTGTAAGTGGTAAATGTGTGGTCTGTAAAGTCAGTGAATAAACTTTCTTCAGTGTGCAGATCAACAGCTTCATGGGGCCTTTAATCAACATATTTACTCAGCATTTTGGCAAATACACCCCAATTTTTTTGGATATGATTTTCTTTTAAATCATAAAATCTCATAATTAGTAGACATTTATGCTCTGAGTGCCTGTCTCTTTCTGATTCTGGTTACAGAATCAGCTGTATAATAAACTAATGTAGAGAGGTTTTTTTCTTTCATATTCCTTTTCGTTTCAACAATACGTAACTTCTAATTATGCGACATTCGTGTAGCAGCTTCTGCAATCTAACACAGAGCTTTAAAAACAAAACAAAACAAAACTCTGCAATAGCTATTCCCTGGGTGATAAGCTATGCAACTCCATTTTGTGAACAAAATGAAGTGTTGTTTCTGCATTTTGAGGATGAAATCAAATAACATGTTTTGGAAATTTGTTCTAAATTTGTTTGTATTCACAAGGTAACAAGTAGCACCCAGTAATAATGAACAATGAGGTACAGATTAAATACAGGAAATTTTAAAGGGAAGTAAAGGAATATAAGGAGCAGCAAGCCACAAAGAAAGAAGGGAAGAGCAACAAAAACAAATGGCAAATTCTAAGTGCAGCAAAACGCAAAAGCCACCAGAATCGCTTTGGTCTCAATTTTGTTGCTCATCAGTGACACATCGACTTTCACTTTTTTGTTTTGTTTCACTTTTTTGTTTCTTGTATTTTCTCATTAAACCCTTATAAGTTAAAACTGATATATTATGAATTCACATCATGAAGATTTATATCAGGCTAAACATGTTTTTCTACAGTAGCAAAACCTTTTCAAGCTTCATTTTAACCTCTTTTCCAAATACTCCATTCAACTTTAAAATCTGTCCTTTAGCTGATAGTGGCAAAAAGCTGAGTTACCTACTTCTCTTTAAATCAACCCCCCTGCCCCAAACCACAGCAGAGCCAACAGTTAAATATCAGACAAAAGGATTAGCTTAGCCTGTTAAGATGAGATTTTTGCAGAAACACTATTAAATGCAAATTCCTCTACTCTGAATATTAATCCAATCATAAATCCCTGAGGAACCCAAGACAAAAGCTTTATAAGATCAAGACTGACCTGGCAGAAGGCCAGTAGTGCACACACAAACACACACACACATACAGAGACACACACACGCAGGACCTGAGTCTCCTATGCAGTGTGCATTTAAAGGCAGAATGAGAAGGGTTTTCCTAAGAAAAAAAGATTCATACAAAAATAATGCCTCATTTTAATCATCACTTATGACCCACTAGAAGTGTGTGTTGGTGTGTGTATCTGCAGAAACCCTGCCCTCTGCCTGGATTTTCTTGTTTTGCCAAGCTCGGGACTCTTCTGGGCGTCAGCCTTTTGGCAGTGGGTGTGAAGCCCCAGCCAATAACACCATGAAGTGCAAGACTGACATCCAATAGAAAGCTACGAAAACTGCAGACGTGGACTGCAGAAAAAGTAAATCTAACGACACAAAACGCCAAACAGACAAAGCTCATTCCACTATGAGAATGAATCTGGGATTGGTTTTCACCCGCTGGCAAGCACTGAGGGAGAGGATGAGGATGAAGGGCAACACAGTGTTGGCTTGTTTTATGTCGGACAGGTAATTTACAGCAGGCCAGATTTCCTACGATGCCGTTCATTCTGTCACCACCAACTAGGACTTCTTACCAAAATGCCAAAGTTGAAAAAGCAACATAAACAGGGAAGCAAATAGGGCAGGAAGTTCTCCATCCACTGATCAAAGCGGCTGCTGGATTCCAAAATTCAACAGCCACTTTCATCCAGTTTTTAATTTGCTGAAAGATCGAGGAGAATAAACACGTTTACCAGCCACAAACAAAATTTGGCTGGTATTAATTTCCTGCCCTGATAAGGGAAAAACGTAAATGGCTGCGGGCAAAGCTTCACTGCTGGACACATACAGTCTAAAGGAGAAGGGGAGATGAATGGGCACACGCAACACACACACAAACACAAACACACACACGCAACACACACACACACACACACACACACACACGCACACAGAGCATGAGGACATGGAGCAGCGGGAGGGATGCAGTTGATGCACAGGTGGATAAAGCATCAGGTAAATGGGACAAGGTGGTTAGTTGAGCACAGAGGATCAATACTCACGGGTACATGGCCATAGTGGTGAGTCTGGTGTAGATGTCCTTGTTGGGTGCGTCAGTTGTGTTGCAGGTGAAGGGCTGGGGCGGGTGGAACTTGTGCTTGCGGCAGAACTCCAGTGGCGAGAGGCTGTACTGCTGCCGCACTTCATGCAGGTCCGACTTGGCAGCTATCAGCATGCACGGCGTCTTGCTGTCGATGAAGTATTGCTGCCAGACAAACACAATATTAAATGTTACTACGGAAACAGTTCCCATTCAGTCTTTCTGGTCCCCTTAAATAACAAAACTGTGGTCAATGGTATGGCATAATTTGAATGAGGAATGCAAACCAAGCAAACACACTGATGCCAAATAACTAAGCCTTTCTCCAGCCACCTTATTGCTGCTGATGTTTAATGTAAATGTTCCTACTTGCTAGCATTATAAATAAAACAAATTAGTTATATGAATTGGTCTCAGTGCAGAGCAAATAGTTACTCACTCCTGGATGTTTTGGATTTGACCTGCTCGTGTAAAAAGAACATTATCGCCTTTACTTTATGTCAGCGGATCTCTTTAGTGCTGACAAGTGCTCTTTTTTCATCTCACTGCCACCCCATCGAAGCAGAGTGGAAGTGCATGGAGGTGGAAGTGGCGCAGTGGCTGACGCACCTTGTAGACCCGGGCGCAGTATTCAAAAGAGCTGGGGTTGTTGACGTCGTACACCAGGCAGACCACGTCACATGCCAGGTCCGCCTCAGACAGGAAGTCGAAATCTGGCATCACCTCATGGAGCTGGGAGAGAAAAACAAACAGAGAGAAACAGAGAGGGAGAGAGAGACAGGGAGAGGGAGAGGGAGAGAGAGAGAGAGAGAGAGAGAGAGAGAGAGGGAGAGGGCACATCCAGATGGCAGGATTAGCAGCTGTGTAGAGGACTAATGCGGCCACACAACACAGGACTGTAATTTGCTCAGATTATATAACAGTAATGCACAGAGCAGAGGAAGGCCCAGGTCGGCTGTGTGAACGGTCCTTACCAGAAGGTATTTCTCCTGCCCGTACACGTAGGTTGTGCTGATGGCGTAGAAAGACTTGTGGTCTTCTCTGATCTTCCTCTGTCGCTGTGGGGGATAATACACAAGATTGGCGACATCTACACATAAAAAAAATCACTCAGGTGTGAGACTATTATGGGTCCCTGGCTTCATCAATCTTTGCTTCACCAGTGGCAGCTGACTGAAGCACAAACTGGTGTCTCACCACCTTCCTGAATTTATTTTGTTGCATTTTTCCATTTGTTTGTTTAGATTCACACTGTTCAATTACAAGCAAACCAGACTTGTAAACATATGGACACACATAACTTATTTAGTTTATTCTGATAGAAATGTGCGTAATCTTTGCTTGAATTTACCCTTTGTTGGTGTTTGTACATGAAAGAATAGCTGAAAGTCAGTCCAGACTGCAGCCTGGCCTTTGATTCTTCTGTTATACTCTGCTTTCCCAGCATGGAGTTAAGTGTTGGCAATCAGATATCAACATCTGTCACCCTAAATTCATAAAACTGCCTATTTTGGGGTCATTTACTGCAGTAGATACTGTCTTGCTGAACCAAGCCAAGCCTCAGAAAAGCTAATGTTTTTGTAACTTACACTTTCTTACACTGCTAGATGGCTTATATAGCAATTTTTTGCTTTAGTGGAAATTTGGATACACCTTTTTTCTCCACTGCACATTGCTATTTCACTGGCCATTCAATCTCATTTCATACCTGATACAGCTGATAGGCGAAATGTCTCCCTTATCTCTTAAAACCCGCACCATAACCCATGTTAGCATCTGAACTCATCTGAAACTCAGGGAAAATACCAGGAGTGTGTGCAGCAAGATAAATTATGGAGGGAAAAATTCATAGAGTTCATACAGATCACTGTCCAAGGTGTCCATTATCCACTGACCTGCAGGTTCCTGCCCAGGAAAGCTTGGAGGAAGCCGCTCTTCCCGGAGCCCCGGGCTCCCAAGATGTTACAACGGAAGACGCTGCGCTGGGTCTGTTTCTTCTGCAGGTCGATGCGCTTGTTGCGTGTCACTGAAGCATGGGAAAGAGGCTTTTTCATTCAGCAAGAACATGCATGTATAATGCGAGCATACAGTAATAATCAGGTATCCCATATACTTAACATAAAAAACAAACCTCAAAGCACAGTGCTGTTTGGTGGTTTTTATTTTGTTTTAATTAGCCTACTAGTTTTTGTGAATTAATCTATATAAAAAAACTGCATATAGAAAGAAAGAAAGAAAAATTCTTGCAATCATCAGGTACACGGAATAAAAATAACCCCTTTGTACCTTGTTTTAAGATGATTTTTTGGGTCATTTCTGCTTAATTGAATAGTGACAGTAGAGAGCAGCAGGAAAGGCATGGGAGAACACGTAGCAAATGGCTTGGCTAAGCATCAAACCTGGGCTGCTGGGCTGCCCCACCCTTATGTTTATCAGTAAGTTATGGAAGTCAAGGTCAAGTTCATCTATAACCTTTAATAACTGTGTACAGTCTCAAAGCCTCAATTCATTAAAACAAAACAACAACCCCTGATATTGTCAAAAGACACTGTACAGTTGAAACACCCCGTCCTGTCAGTATTATGGGGCCCAAACTCTGCACAGAAAGAGACAGAAAAGAGGTCCTGCGTGTCCTCTTACCTGTGATGGCAGCTGCTTGGGACTCCTGCTCATAGATGATAGAGTAGCCCAGGTAACCGAGGTACTCCAAACTACGCTGTACGTCTAGGTATGTTGTTAACCTAGCACAGGAGACAGAGCAAAAGCCTGAAGTCTGTGTTTGAAGGGATAGTTAATCCACGTACCAAACATCCTGATATGTATATACCCTGCTCAACATCTCCCAAACATGTGTGAGTGTGTGTATTTGTAAGCAAAGTGTGTCTGATGTCAACTCACGTCCACTGGGAGAGGTATCCCTGGTATGTGATCCAGCCCTGATCATTGGTGCACACTGTGTTGTTGACATCTGGGCCCCAGGGCATGTAGGGAAAGACCTTGAACAGGTCCTTCACCTCCTCTGGTGACAGCGCACAGTCCCTGTCCTGCAGCGCACACACACAAAAACACAAATATTTCTGTAAACCTCTGATTCTCTTTGGGTGGACAATCAAGGCTCATTTACAGAGTGCATACATGTCAACTGACAGACACAATAACATATCCATCCATACAGTAATTTAGTTGGATGCTTGGAAATAAAACACTTGTTACATTGGAACTGAGTGCAAAATTTTTCACCCCAGGATAATACAAAAATATACCCAATTTTCTTCAAAATAATTTAGGCTTTATCTGACCACGCTCATTTCCAAGCCCTACACACACACACACACACACACAAACAAAAAAAAACTGTCTCACAGAAATCTGTCTCACAGAAATTAGTGCCAGGTGCATAAATGTTCAACAATTTCAAAGTCCTGAGAGAAAAATAAACTCACTTTGTCGTGTTTGTCGAAGACACTCTGCAGGAAGAGGTAAGCGTTGTGGTTGAGCTCTGTGGTGCAGTCTGGAGGGATCTTTATCCTGACAGACAGAGGCACACAAAAGAAGTGAACAGATCGTACACTAACCCATCGCTTCAAGTCACAACAGAGTGGAACCATGTCACTGAATCATCTCAGCTCAGACTCATGACCTCACACACATGAGGACAGCCCAAATTTGGAGGCTGGGGTGGACGCTGAGGAGCAGTGTGTGTAACCCTCAGATCTATAATAAACTATAATAAACTAAACTATAACTATATATTACAAAACTCAACTCTACACTGGAAATGTATTTTAAATAATACACTCTAAAGAGTATCGTACCTTCATGATCAAAATGTCAAACAATGATGTGTAGTCAATGAAGGTTGAGAGGACCCTCCAGACACACAGCTGCCATAAGTGTTGCTATAATAATATTTCTAATTTATTATTATTATTATTATTATTATTATTATTATTATTTCTAATAATAACAAAAAAATCTCTGCTGCTGAAAATACTTACACCTCTCAGACAAAGTTGCTTGTGCAAAAACATTTTCTGCGGGAAAACCTGACTCTATACTACAGGTACTTTTTAATATAGATGGGCGTTGTAACCTCCAGGTGGAGGAGGTAATCTGATTTAGGAAATAAATCTTTTAGACATGAATAGCAGGATAAACACAGGTGTTACTAACAGGGTCAGGGTCCAAGTATTGTTAGTGCTGGCTCGCTCGTTGGTGCTGTGTTTACTCTGCTATTTCTATTTCATGTCAGAGTGACTGCTGTTGAAAAGGTCAACTAATCTGGCACTGGCTACACCACGCTTACATGTTGCATAATTCAAGGAAGTTTTTACAATCAATATTAGGGCATGGTTTGAGAAGTGGGCACTGTTACAGTCCTAAAATAAGTACAATAATTGCATACATGTCAACATCCAATTAAAAAGTATACAAAAAAGGTAAAGTATAGTTCTGTTAATCAAAATGATAATCACAGTTACACTATCAATTAATTAATTGGCAATTATCATTTTTGTGATAACCGAGAAGCCATAGGTACCTGGTGCTAGAGTACAACAGCCTTGCTGGTTTTAACTGCAGCCATTTAATCAAGGTCGCATTTACACTTGGGCTTGCTAGTGAAGACAATTAACTACCAGCTCACCAGCAGTGCTGTGAACCACAACATAATGTTTAACTCCACACTCACAGGGGAAACAGGTATTCCTGTGTGAGCTCCAGGTCGTCGTCGTACCCAAACCTCCTCAACACAGTCCAGGTGGTCTCGTGTCGGCCCCTCTGGATGAAGAGGGTGTGCAGGAACAGGAAGCCTGCGCCAGAGAGCCAACGAGAGAGAAGAGATGGGCCACAAGTTGGCATTGAATAAGGGATGTATTGATCAAGAAAAGGGAAAGAAGGATTGTGAAAGGGGGGCGTGTGAAGGAATGATGAAAGAGAGAGGGAGGAGAAGGGAAGACTGAGGACAGCTGTACAGTCAAGTGTCTGACCTTTGAGTGTGAGTCCGTTGTCCTTGACTCCATCTGTCATGTTCCTCCTGACCACATTCTTCACATCCTCTAAGGCCTGAGGCGCCAGTGGTGTATTAAAACACGTTCTCTATGTACAGACAGAGCAGAACACACAACCAGTGACACACAACCCAAAGAAACAAAAACATTTCCCACGGAGCAGCTACTGTTCAGTGGCAGTGTGAGACAATGCATTTCTCACTCCAAGAAAAGCAGCTGGCTGATATTACATTTAGAAGTAAAACAGTGTTATGACTAAATCATTTGTCCAGCAGACTCACTTCTTCACAATATATTTACAGAAAGGTTGACTGTAGTGATTGTGTAAAGAAGTTAAAATGTTATTGAGAACGAGCTGGCGGGTCAAACCCACCACAGAAAAAGGAGCCTCTTTTGAGTTCAATGATGCCTCTCAAAAAAGTCTACAACAAATGGTTAATGAGCCATGGCAGGGGCATGCCTAGATATAGTGGGCGGGGCTAACTCACAGCACTGACCACTCCTTTAAGTGTCTACTACAAACAGGTCATGAGTTATGAAAGGGGGCGTGGCTAAAGCATAGGGGGAGGGTCAAACTGTCATGGATGAAAGTGTTTGTGTGTTTATGTGCATGTCTGTCTATCAGTGTACGTGTGTGCGCGCATGTGTGTGTGTCTCTTTCTACCTTGCTGTTATAGGCCACTCCCACTGACACACACCCTTTTAGTAAAACAACAGGTAACCAGTTGTCCTTTGGCTCATGACCAACCTATACACAAAATCTTGTGCAAGTCTGTGAAACCATTTGGACGCTATGTGCCGTTTTGGGACAGGGCCACTCCCATTGCCGTGCCCTGTTTCAGCCAATGGGGCATGAAAACAAACACAAATGTTCACACACACACACACTGTGATCACCAAAGTCTACAGAGATGCTGGTCACAGCTAAAAATATCAGTAAATAGATTGTTATCAGAAGTTTTTTACTCCCAAATATCAATATAAACCCCAAAATCGAGTATGGGTTGGCTTTCATCTAAAGTAGCAAAGGTTTTCCCAGTTTGTTTCAGGTCTCAACTTGTCTCCCACACCAGTTTCATTCTTCTCTCTTCCAGTATCATGCACAGCTTGAATGAAGTCACTCCAGTCACTCCAAGCAGCACTGCTGGTTAAAGCTGTGAGATAACTGAACTGAGGAATAACTGAGGAAAGGTTGGAAGATGTTACCTGGAAGAAATTGAGTTCATTGTCGTTGAGGATGCCATCATTATCCAGGTCAGACACTTTAAAGATTCTAGTTAAAGCCTTGATGCAGGAGGACTTCATCTGTAACAAACAAGAACGTTATTCATTCAGCAGATTGTACACCACAGTGCTGTTTATTTAAGTTATGCAACAAGACAAAGAAAATTACCAAAATGTCACGTGAGGGGATTTAGTGGCTTGTCTTGAAAAGAAAAAAGGTACTGAAAACAGTGTCAGTTTGCTAAAACATGACCTCTTCACACCACTGCGTTATTACAGTGTAACCCTGGCGGCCACAGACGTCAATGGCCCCAGTCCAAGACAGTGTGCACTTATAGGCCTCACCTCCTTCTCCTCTGGGCAGTAGAGGGGTCCTGTAGGATGGAGAACCGCCTTTTGGGCATAGTAGAAAAGCTCGGAGATGTTCTTCAGGTTTTTGGCAGAGCACTGAGGAAACAAGAGCCACATGTTCATGTGAGAGCCCTGGGCTAGAAAAATGAGATGAAGTGATGCCAATTCTAATACAGTGAGATTTGTCTGTAAAGATCTGAATGAGTGAAACTGGGTTTCTATCACTAGAAGAAAAGGAGGTCCACACTCAAAGTTTCCTTTCTTCATTCATCTATTGGCGCTGGGGCCAAATTCACACATATGCCAGGTGCTTAAGGTGCCAGGTTCCCACCTACCTGTCTATTTTGTGTTGGTGAATGAGCCTGAGCATATGACCCTTTGTTAATGACAACTAATGGCATCTGTGATATCTGTGGTCTTGACATGTATGGCTTCATCAATAAGCAAATAATGAAAAGAAAAAAAGATTATGCTGCCTTTGAGCGTACACCACCTTTCCCTCTAGTTTTGGAGAGTGTGGTGATCACCTTTTTTCTAACAGTGGAATTTCACTTTAAAGATACCAAATGTAGTTTGTGACCCCTACCAGTGCTGTAGTGCACACTAGGAAAACCTTGTGCCAATATTATTTGTATTTGTTATTGTAAATGGAAACTATATAACTTTAAAATTATCCAAGATAAAGTTTTGTAAAAGTCTTTTGAAGTAGAAAAACACATTCAACATGCTTATTAGGTCTCAAGGACACACACAATAGGTTTGGGAGAAATTTTGATGTAAACAAAACATAGTGTTTACACTCATTGGGTATCTTTAAATATGATTTTGCTGTAATTGACATATTGATAAAGCAAAACTGATAATATGGGTCGGGTAATGGTATAGAAGTGTTAATGAGATCAGGGGAAATTAAATGTCTCACTGTGTCAGTGTCATATATGAAACCTAGATTTTGTAAGATTACAAAAACAGGATCAAGCAAAAAACAGATATCTTAAATCTACTCTATCTCAGTGCGACACACATACAGCTAACCCTGACCCTGGAGACAAACTGCCGGCTCATAAAAGACTGTTTGGCTTGTCTTTCACATGAGTCCAGCTCTCACTGGTTTTGTGTGACTGTCCCCAGACTGTATCCACTTCATGTGTTTGTGTGTGTGTGTGCGTTCCCTCACGTCCTCCGCCTCTCCTTCTTTTAGCCTGGCAGCTAATCCGCCCAGGGAGGGCATGACTGAGCCATCACATGGGACAGAGGGAAATCTGAATTCAGCAGAGGCGCAGACAGCAGCCAACTTCCTCTGTGACACCCACGCCACTCTGCAATGGGCGACCTCGGCCTCAGAGCGCACGGCTGGGTAACATAAACCCATTAACAAGTCAGTCAGTCAGCAGAGTGTAAGTGGAGTCAGGAGCTGGGCTGTAACCCAAGAGCAGCTTGGGGCCTGTCTGTCCCCCACACACACTGCCTCACTCAGACAGCCAAAGCACCTATTGGATTTTCAATGAGCTTTTTATCTTTCATTTGCCATTTCATCGCCCTCAAGCACCTCATCAGAGTCCGCTTCTTCATTTAACTGAGTGGGACTTTGTAACAGCCCTGTCTGTGTGAATTTAAAAAAAAAAAAAAAAACCTTAATAAAAAAACTGCTGGCACCCAGGCAGGGCACAAAGTGTCCACATGGGTGTGTGTGTGTGTGTGTGTTTGTGTTGATCTCTTACCTCTACACAGGTCTCGATGTCCTGGTATTGGTTCATGATGGGCAGGATTGTCTCCATGCTGCTGTGTTCCACCAAGTCTGACTTGTTCCCCACCAGGATCAAAGGCACCCTGCAGGAACAACACACATTAATATACTACCTTCTCATAAGAGATTAAACTGAGCCAGAGGCAGCAGAATGCATTAAGGCAATTCAAACTAATGGAGCTCATTAAACAAACAAAACCTTCCATATTCATCATTTCAGAAATCTCCTGAATAAGCTGATCAAGGACAGGTCTAACAGTTCAGTGGCATGCAGTCTACTCTCTGTTTTGGCAGTACAGCAGGTTACAGTTAAACTTAATAAACATCTAGAGTCTGTTATGATGAGCCTCGTCTGCTGTTTTAGAGCTACTCAAAAATATAAGCCTTCAGGTTGCCACATTGTGACATTAAATCAATAACCCGACAGTAGACACACAAGCTGTCATGTTATTAATATTCAACTTACAACCAACAGGTGATAAAAGCGCCTTTCCTATGAACATTTACCATACCACAAACCCTCTGTCCTCGGTGTAATATACCTTTTCCTCCTGTATATGTCTATGATAACCACACTCAATAATACACTGGGTGGGATCTATACCTTTTTGGCAGTAATCGTACAACTGATGAGTGAATATGCAGAGCAATGCTGAGTGCCTCACTAGTAAATGTAAGAGGTTTGCTTTCAGGGTGAATCAATATGCTACTCAAACATAGCACCCTGTGATCCCTACTGCTCCAGTGCAGGCAGATCATTTATCAATACACAGGGTGTGATGTTGTGGATTATGTGCCATAATCCAGGGGGAGCATTCAAACAGAAGCACATTTGAATTGTCACAGGAACGACGTATTAAATCACAAATAGTGACTACAGAGGCTAGTGTAAGGTAAGCTCAAGACTGTGGGGTTACATTATTCTATCAAGCATATCACAGCTAATTATCTGTGATATGCTTGTCTCACTGCTGGTTTCAGCAACAATTATCTAATGGCACTGACTCTATTGGCTTGAACTGACATAATCAGCAGTTTAGAAATGCAACTGTATGCTGATCCAGCTGGCTTGAAACACCACGCTCACAAGTTGAGAATTATACCGGCACTCACTACTATCTTATGAATTAATACTATCATATGAATTTTCTTCTTCACACTTCATTATGTCTTAGTCATGAGATTTTGGACACTTTCTGATATCCTTTCTCTTGAGCCAGAGCAGCCGAGCTTGCAGCCACTATGTCAGCTAGCATTCCACAAACACATAAAAAGGGAACACATCAACACATCAGTGTGCTAAGAAATCAATGCACCAGCAAGCACACTCGTAACAAACAGCCAGTGACAATGATACCAGCAAACCGAACCGTATGTAAGCTAACGTGTTCCAAGTTCAAATCTGATGTGGTACTATTTAATCCCACTGGCTACTGAGCAAAATCTACCTCCAGGGCAGAGCTCCAGGAGACAGCTGCCTTTAACCATTTAAACATAAACAAGACTAAAGAGGCTGGCCTGCTCAGCACCCTCAGTCCAGTTGACCCCACCCGAAGGCAATACAGACTCTTCAGACAGCCAGTAGAAGGTGACCTACATCTGATTACTACCTTAAATGTGACACATATCTGATTTCGCTGTGAAAGTGTGAATAGCAAAAAAACAACAACAAACAAACTAAACTGAATCTGACATTTTTAATTCTGATTTGGGCCAATTTCATATGTGCTCCTAAATCAGATGCTGATGCGATGACTGTGTGAACGCTCAGATCTGAATTCACGTGGTTTTCCTCCCGCTGAGCACGCTCACATCTGTCCGAGCGTCTTTATTCACTGACTGTCAGAGGGGGTGGACAACAGCAAATATGGAGGATAGCAGCAGCATTGACAGAGCGACAAGGGGGTTACAAATTTAATCGACAGATGTGAAGACGCTTCAGTCAAATCTCCCTCCTCTTCTTGCCCTCAGTCTGAACAGCTGACAGTCTGACACCCCACCACTGTTGCCACAGCAAACAACTCAAGAAGTAAATGCCTGCACCACTGTTTAGTTTACTGTGATGATAGACTGTCACACTTATGACATTTCTGGTTGTTCAGCAGCATGCTTGTTGTAAAAATCGGGGTCATGGTACAGATCTCTTCACGCTGATATGGGTCACATACAAAGATGAATGTGAAAAAAGATCAGCTATCCAAATTAGGTCACTTTCACCTGCTGTGTGAACGTAGCCTTAAAGGCATGCACATGCACGCACAAAATGATATGAACACACCTGCTGTCCTTGTCCGTCCTGTCATTTATGAGGGGAATCCAATGGCTTGTCACCTTGGAGAGAAAAGCACAACATCAAACACTTCAAACATAGACCGTCATAACATAGCCAAATTAATGACTCACAATGACACACCACAATTATCACTTGAGGTGAAAAATGAGCTCCTTAGAACAGTGAAGTTGATTGGCTGTAGAAAGCACAGAGAGAGACCGTGCTCACCTTCTCAATGGATTTCTTGTTGTTGACCGAGTACACTATGCAGATGACATTTGCCTGTGGAGAGACAGCCATGTTAGCTCTGACAGCAATATACACACACAAAACTCAGCAGGTATGGATAATTTGATAGCAGATTGGAACGAGAAGTCCAACCAACCTTTGATATTTCTTGATACAGCTGCTCGTCTGACTGCTCTGCCTCTGTGGTGTCAAAAAAAGGTGAATTGTTTAACATGTCATTACGCCTTGCTAGGAATTTATGTCTGTCAGTTCCAGTAGGTGGTCATCAACACCTTCAATCAACTGGTGTAAAGCATCCAACAGTTCAGACAGATGATGATAAAGAGGCGAGGGGTGGTTTACCTGAGTAGTCCACGATGTGTGTTGGGACCCTCTCAGGGGTGACGTCTGCTGGGATCGTGATCTCCTCAGCCCGCAGGGGAACCTGGATCACATCACACAATAATCAGGATTAATGACAACATGATCAGCACTAAGAAGTCAACCAGCTACTGAGGTGAGAGACAAGAGCTGCACAATTATAATGTATATATGACGGTTCATCTCTTTTTTGTTTCTGTGATTAATAATCACATAATTTTGCGAGACTGAGATTACTATCCTTCCATTTATGCAGTGCCAGAAAGAAAGAAAGACAAAACCAGCTTTAGTGAAGCAGAGTGATGAGCAAAATGAAAAGACTGTTTTGGCCAAAAGGTAGCAAGAAAAAACAGTCGTACAGCCATAATTTTCCAATGAGTGATTATTTATCAAAGCCATCATGAATATTAACTGGTCAATGTACCTGATACCAGCAGGAGTTGAAATATCCACTACACAAAAGCCATAACCCTTACTAGATCAAGAAAAATGTTATTGCAGCTTCGAGGATTTATTTCTACCAAATCAATGTGCTGGCTGGTTGATACACACCTCATCAGGAAACTCCTCGCTGACCAGAGACATGATCAGCGACGTCTTCCCCACCTTGGCTGTACAGAAACAGGAGAAACAGAAGAAAATAGATTGCATAAGTTTTCATTAGAAGCTGGAATGATACGGTTCTACTGACAGATACCGGGAGATTAACAATTGACCTCACTAACACTCTGACAATTCTGGGTAATGTGTTAAGCGACGGGGCACAGATAAGAGTAGCTGGAGAGGGTGATGAGGTGCAACCGAGTGCCACAGTGCTGCGAGGAATGCTTACTGCACTTACTCAATGTCATCTCCATGCAGGGGTAACTTCCTTTTTTTAACAGGGAAATAGAGAATTCCTATAACATGCCTACTTTTTTTTAAAATGTCTGTGTCATTGCATGACCCTGGCGAAGGCCACAAGCCGAAACATTCTGGTCTGCTAATAAAGTTGTTGTTTATGCTACAGGTGTTGCTGAAGGTTTGATCTCTGTAGACGCGCTCTTCTCCCTGCACCTTGATAGTAGATGCAGTTGTGCCAGAAACCGCTACTCTGTTTTAGTGTATTCCTCGTTCCTCCAGTGGTGATGGGTCATCACAAAATCACATAACAATACTAATACTATGAAAGATGATTTTGCCTTTTTCCAACTCAAATTACAGCCAACAAGAATCCTCAGCCTGCACTGGAACCATGAGACAGAAAAAATGATGATCAAAAGCAACATTACCCATGATCTACCACCGCTCCCATATAATGAGAAAACTACATGCAATAACAATGAAAAAGGCTGGGCTTGGATGTATTTTAATGTTATTTAATAGCTAGAGCATGCATGGCCTTGCCGGCTGGTAAGTTGCTTGCAATGTCCCCCAAATACAGTCCCGCATAACACCACATGAGCATAGGCACGTAGCATTTTGGCTGCCCTTCTCCAATGAACAGGCAGTGCCAACCAGCACAGAGAGGCAATGTAGGCCAGCCTGTGTATAAATAGTCTTGACAACACAAATGCTTTAAAGAGAACAACAGACCAGGTGAAGGAAAGAGAGACAGGAGGAGAGCAGTGGTATTCTGGTCCCTCAAACACAGTCACTGGTGAAAATACACCATGCTCCATACATGACACAAGTTAGGAGTCAACACACTGGCAACAGTGAGACAAGCATGGGATAGCAAGGAACAATGTCTAAAGTAAAAAATGTATTGGAAAGATGATTACACACATTCATTTATTATCTAAGCCAAGGGGGATACAGTTGTACTGAGGTTATGTTATGTATGTTATAGTGAAGTGGTGGATGCCATAGCATGGAAAACACCAACACACATCACAGGATGTCAATTAATAGGTAAGTCTAAGCTTGGCAATTAACACCAGCAAAAAGAAAGACCCGGGGTTTTTATTGTAACACAATACAGAGTGACCTGGCGAGCGCGGTGTAATTTAGCCACTGGTATAGCTGTATTTTTTAGCACCTCCATGCACATCACTGCTCAGTGCTCACTGTCTGGTTCAAGGTTCATTAAGAGCATCGGCTAAAGCCACAGTGCTAGCCAGGGGCTGCTGCCCTGCTCGCTAGCAGCCCGGCTAACGCAGCCAGCAGCCCGCACCGGAGATTAGAGCAAGCTGCCACTTACGTTCCCCCACTAGTAATATCCTCACGTCCTTCCTCATGTTGGAGCTCGCTTCTTTATCCACAAACTGGAGCCTTTACTCTTTCATCTAGTCGTGTGGATGCCGTCCTCCAGCAGTTTATCTAATGTCAGGCCTGCGCAGTTGCAGTGCTGCCGCTGTCAAAGTCTCGGCGCCTTTGTAGGACAAAACGGACGGGCCGTGCTTCTGCGCGCCTCCTCGGCGGTTTTCGTCTCGTTTCTTCTAAACTGGCGACTCCTCCGCTCGGCAGAAATGGCATTTAAGAGAAAGTAGTTCGGGAAAGGTCTCTCTGTGAATTAACGCTAATCACTCTCCTTTTGGCACTTCCACGGCATTTCGCAGTGGGTGTTTCAAGAGCATGCCTGACCTCCACTACCCGGCAACTACGGCAAGCCGGAGGAAGTGAACTTCACTTCGCATTGATGAACGCCTTACAGCGCCCCCCTGTGTCGAGAAGGAGGAACTGCAGGTCCATCAGTCAACCACTTTAAATTCAAGGGGAAACTCACACCTAAACCTAAAAAAAAAAAAAAAAAAACGTCGTCTGCCTCTCTAACCACAACCACAATTAAAATGCAGTTTTTTGTAAAAACTTAAGTAAACAGGGATCTCATGACACATGTTGACAGTCCAGGTTAAGTTAGTAGTATTGTAGTGACACTGTGCAGTGGTGGATTTAAGGGCAATGTCGAAATAACTATTATGTGCATTAACACTGATCAGTGTTGACAATGATTCGGTAGTGAAATGTTTGTAGTGCCAGACCTGCTTTGATGTTTACATACTTTATTATCATATCAATATGACAGCCATGTAAAGAAAAAAATCTTGGCAGCAAAAGGTTATAAGATTTCATCATTAGCACATTAGAATTAATTGCCTGTACCCAAAATGCAGTTTAGTGTAAAAACTTTTCTATCTTTTGTAAAGACTTTTCTATCTGATAATTTCAACTTTTTATCTCGTTTTCGCCTTTTTTTATCTCAGAATTTCTACTTTTTATCTCATGATTTTGACTTTTTATCTCCTAATTATGATTTACCATTGGGATTTTTTATTTTTTCCCTGGTGGAAATGGGCTTCCATAGGATTATGGACTGAAACCCAAAATTGACAACAATGGACACTTTAATGGAAGCACAATTTTAGAACATAAATCTATAGATGTGTTGTAAGATTACATGCATAGTCATTGCTTAATCTGCTGTAAAGGTTTCCAACCCAAAGGGATGATTCTGCAGCCATTGTAATCAATAAATCAATAGTCCATATAGTTACTAACTATATTAAAATAGTGTTAAATTAGAGTCAGTCACTCAGGATCACTGAGGTTATGTGGGAGATAAATGTGAATATCTCTGAAGGTGTCTCCTGTGGTCTCTTCAAGCTCAGTATGTCACTGTTACCCCTGGGAACAGCTTTTGTCCAAAATTAACAGCAGGTTAGGCAAGTTGAAAATAAAAATGAAAATAAAAATAAGGCACAAATAACTCATGGTATTAAAAAATGGCAAAGACTGAGTTTTTGAATTCATGTTGCATATTCAATGCGGACACTGCGTTCATGGAGTTTGTGGTGGCATAAATATTGAGAGCACTGAAAATGTTCGGGTCAAATATGCTATAAATGGGTGAAACATGAAAATGGTCGTTTTTTTAACCATCAGTGTGACTGTCATGTATCTACAGGACTACATGAATTATTTAAATAAAATTAAAATAAAAAAATAAATAAATAAATAAGCTCCTCTTTTCACCACATAACAAGGTTAGTCCAGTGACATAGGGGAACTTTATTGGTCACATGACTGGATATTACATAATGATAATATATTTCCTCAAATGTCAGGAATTGCTCTTGAATAATGAAAACGTTTTATACAGTTTGAAGATTTTTCGGTCCTGCGCAGCAACTCTGAAGTAACTCCGATGTCTGATACAGCCAGCGGGGGAAAGAGCACCAGATCCAGTCGGCTGAGTTGATGGGAGTCTCTGGGCCAAACTGAGGCACAGAGCAAAAGTCTGTGTCACGTGTCAAGCTGCTGTGCTGCGACGAAGCAGGGACAGTCAGTACTGAGGAAACAGTCACTGCTGATCTGTGGTGCTGCAGGAGTCCAGTCACTTGGGTCTTCACACAGTGCAGTCCTCTCTCTGTCATTCTCTGCCCTGTCGGCCCTCCGCCGTTCATCTCTTCCACCTAATGTTCGCTTCAGCTGGAAGGAAAGACAAATGTTCGTCAGTGTGTTTGCTTTAATCTAACAAACGTCTGTGGCTCTGTGTGTTACTGTGCATGCATGAACGTGAATACTGGAATAATTAGGCTTGAATGACCTTTAGCTGGTCAAAAAAAAAATATATATATATATATATCTTTATATCTATATCTATCTATCTATCTATCTATCTATCTAGATAGATAGATAGATAGATAGATAGATAGATAGATAGATAGATAGATAGATAGATATAGATAAAAACTTTTCAAATCCAATAAAATACATCCACAAAAATACATGGTGATCAAGCTAAAAACAAAGCTGCTGTTCTAAGTGGGAGTGCACATTGGTCTGAAGGCCCTTTATTCTGAAACCCCAGTAGTCACAAGCATGTCTGCTCTGTAAATTTGGTGAAGTTTAGGCAGGGATTTCCTCAGGTTAGGGTGCAGATAAACAGGGGTGGACGCATTTCTTGGCTTACTGAACTCCAACACCTCCGGAGTGTGTATTTTCAGAGCCATGGGCGTTTGCTTTAAGGATAACAGGCTGTCAGAATAATGGGCTTTCAGTCCAGTGGGACATATTTCAATTTTTTCTGGAATAACAGGCTGTTGGATCAAAGGCATGGCGCCGTTCTAAGTCCCTGAAGAGATGACACTTCAGAGACACGAGGCTTTCTCTTGTCAGGGAAAGTAAGCGTGTGTGTGTGAGCATAATTTCTGCAGCCTTGCTTACTTGTGTAGTCCTGAGGTGCCATGGGCCTGAACAGCACCTGCCGGAGGGCGTCCAGCCACTCCTTCTGCTCCCTCTCCTGCTCGCACATGAAGACAAACTGGCGCTCAGGGGTTTCAACCAACACGCCGCACTTCCACTTGTTGCCTCGCGCGTTCTTTGGGACACACTCCTTCACCGAGTAACCGTTGCTCTCTGTGCCGATAAACACCACCCCCAATTCCTCTGCATCCTAAATTCAAAACAAGGACAGCACATAAAGACACACACATACACACACACACACACACAGAAATCGGTGGTTAAAATGCCCTGAAGAGCTCCAGCTGACATGGGAGAGGGAGTGATGGAGGGTTTCTTCCTCACCAGCTGGCCTTTGAAATACAGCAGCTTCCTGTCCTGAGAGTCCAAGATGAACCATCGCTTTTTGAACGTCTCCTTTTGCTGTTGAAAACACATGGAATATAAATCCTTGCTTCATAAAACCTTCTTAAGAAATAAAATCTTCTCCACGGTCAAAAAATATTCTCAAAAGTAGTTTTACATACACTACTCACAAAAAGTTAGGGATATTTGGCTTTTGGGTGAAATTTATGGAAAATGTAAAATGTTCACGCTACAGTGATATTATATCATGAAAGTAGGGCATTTAAGTAGAAGCATGCACTGGTGATTTCCTCATCTCAAACAATTTCTTGAAACAAAAGCCAACAACAGTGGTGGATATACCACAACAAAAAATGTCAGTGTCAATAACTTGTCATGTGCCCTTGAGCATCAATTACAGCTTGACAACGACGTCTCATGCTGTTCACAAGTCGACTTATTGTCTGCTGAGGAATGGCATCCCACTCTTCTTGAAGGGCGGCCCTCAGGACATTGAGGTTCTGGGCTACAGAGCTCCGAGCCTCTACACGGCGACTCAGCTGATCCCATAGGTTTTCTATGGGATGCAGGTCTGGAGAAAGTGCAGGCTACTCCATCTGAGGTACCCCAGTCTCCAGCAGCCGTTCCCTAATGATACGACCTCGATGAGCTGGAGCATCAAACACCTGATGTGAATTTTGCCGTTAAACTCCTTGTTAGAGAACAGCAACTTGTGCAAAAAGTACTGAAACACTGAACAGTTGGACATGTGCATTCAAAAGTTTACAGAAGGTCACATTAAGTTCACCTGTAAAGGTTATAATGCATTTTAGGTTCATCCTGAAATTTCACCCGAAAGCCGAATATCCCTAACTTTTTGTGAGTAGTGTATTTACATATATACTGTGAGCAACTCCACCATATTAGTGTCATCAGTTGGTGCTGAGTGCTCACACTGCTGCACTCGGCTAATAAAATCATCTACAGACAACACTGGTATTAGGGTTGCAAAATTCCGGGATTTTTTCAAAGTTTTCAAACTTTCCATGGGAGTTAATGGGAATATATGGGAATTAACAGGAATTTACAGGAATAATCTGGAGACTTGCAAAATTGCATGTTAGCCTTAATGTAGTTGAAGAAAAACCATCTTGCAGCATAATCCTGGTTAAAACAACCAGATTTAATGCAAATTCAGTTGAATTTCTGCCGTGCACTGTGCGTTCCTTAAACCCATGCACAGACCATTTCTAGAATCCTGCAAACTGCAGCAGGATGCCTGAGGCCACGGGACTAGGCCTACATTTTAGCCCACCGACGACATCCAGTCAAGAACGTTTTGATGATATGATTGGGGTAAATATATTTGACCTATGGTATAAAAGTTTAACTGGAAAAAATAGTCAAAAATCAAAATGTGTTTACACAGTAGCTATTTAAGAGGCTATCTATCATGGTGCTAGGTAGCTCAACTGTGATGCTGGTTCTTCTGCTGGCCAGTTTTCATACAAATACAGTTATCATACAAGAATGTAAGTTATAGTTTGATTTAGCTGCTGACTGAGGAGTGTTCATTTATTCATTGAGCCTATTTCTATGTCTGCTTATGACAAAACAAAATTTCCAAAATTACCCAGCTGAACTTCCCATGGAAAGTTTCCGCAATACTTCCGGAATTTTACCAGAAATTTTCCGCCCTTACTGGTATTAATGTCTAAAAACAGAGGCAATGGCAGTATCCACCAAGACTGACTGTTTTTACATCCACCTACCAGTGGGCCGGTCTTTTCCATGAATCCCTCTTTGAGGTAGTTTCTTGTGATCTTTGGTATCAGCTGACAAAGAAAAGAGAACAGAGGAATGTACGGCTTTAGAATATGAAAGAGAAACCAAATGTTTTTTTTCCTCTATAATTATGTATTAGCTAATTCTGTTCTCAAATGCTGAAGCTGATTTGTTTGTGAGAGATGGAGGGGCATGATAATAAAATGTATCACACTTATTTGCAGCGCATGTGTTTTGCAATCAACTTTCCACTAATTTAAACATTCCTGTTTGAAGCGTTGATGTCTATGATACATTTTCAAGTTATCTATTTAATTAGAATTTTATCAATCCATGGAGGAGCATATAATCCTTCACTGAAAAGCATGAAAATATAATCCTTTAATTTTGCTTGAAAGCTCAAAAATCACCAAAAATGGAGTTACATGCTTTTTCACCCAATGAGAAGAATCTGTTTAATCAGTTCCAAAGCCAAATGCAATAGACAAATATGAGAGTACTGAACTAAATGTTGTAGTAGAACCTTTCCACACTAGCCTACATATTAGGGAAGCGTGATAATATCAGCACATCATCTGTATTGGCTGCTATCGGCTTTAAAATGAAATATCCTAAAATGAAGATTTCTGCTGATGTCACATGCTGATATGTGAAATAGGTCAAATTGTGGCTGTTGTCAGGATTTTCTCATGCAGAGCATCGCCCAAGCCTGATTCAGTTGGATGAATCTTACTTCTTTTAAAAGAAAATGTTATATAAAAATATAAAATATGACATGTTGTGCATAATCTAAGTTGAAGTGGTTTTCTTATTTTGCCCTGCACTGTATTTTATGTCTGTATCTGCCAGTGGGCCTTCACAATAAGAGCAGGCATAATAAAATGTTAATTCCACAGCAGGAGAGACTTGATGTTCTCTGCAGTTAGATGCAAAAGAAAATAGGTGCATATATTGGTATTGACCAAAAGAGTTGGAAAATATCTGCATATTGGATATCAGCAAAAAAAAAAAAAAAATCCAATATCATGCATCCCTACATATGCACAGATATGATCTACTGAAATGCATTTTTGAATACATACTTCTTCATTGCTTCCAGTAGGGTAAGCTGTCTTCAGGTAAGCATAGCGAGCTGCACGAATGGCGTTGTACCATGTGACTATTTCCTATGGGTAGAAGAAGAAACAATCAGATTAACCATGACCACCAAGCTGTGACTCAGAGTGAGGCCTGGCAGAGACCGATATCAATAGTTCAGTCCCACCTCAGGGCTCTCGTGGTAAACATAGAGGTTCCTGATGTGGTTGTCCTCTTGGTAGGTGAGCTGTAACCCGTGAGGATGGCCGATCCTCTCAGGCTGAAAGGTGGCGTTCAGGTCCTTGATGGAGATCACAGCCTTCGGGCCTTTAGTCTCCTGAACCAAGAATAACACATGGAACTAAACACCAAGCCCATTTTTTCCCCCAGATTTTGCCCAGAGAACCGCAGCGGCCCGACCCTAAAGTCCCTTGAGCCTGCCCCAGTCCATCTCCTGAGGTGTAAAAGTGTGTGATGCATTAAAACAGAGGGCAGTTGTGGAGGGTGAGAGGGAGGTGGGGGCTGCACCACACTATGGCACCATAGCACCCCCTATCAATTTATATTGAAATTTGTTATATTACAGTGTGTCGCCCTCACACCAAATTTGGCTGTAGGAAGATGAATTTTTAAATGGGTCAAACCAGCGGGGAACTTACGTCTTCCTTGTTGTAGTAAGACAGGGTAAACTCCCTCTCAGACAGAACAAACTTCCTCTGCAGAAACTGCATGTTCTCCTTCCCTTTCTTCCACAGCATCCCTTCATGGAAACCTGGAGTAAAACCGAGAGAGCCACTGAGTCACAGGTGCCTCAGTGTGGGCAGGTCTTTCTTAAGTGAAGCATGTTTCCGTTTCTTGGCCAAACATTGCAGCAAGGAGTGACACTTCCTGCAGTTTTCACTTCCTACATCTTAAAATAAAATTCAAGTACAGAAAACAGGTTTGTTGTTTGCACAGTTCTGCATGTGCATATGAGGAAGTACATTGTGCATGTTACTGTTAAACCAATGAAAAGACTAAGGGGGAGACTGCAGCACGTTTTAGATTGACGATACGGAAATAAAAGTATACACAATGCAAAATTCTTCAATAAATGAAAAAACAGGGTCAAATCCCCTTCACCTGTGGTATAACAGAGTGGTGGATATTTGGTGTCTCCTATGAATTCCATCCTCTCGTATTTAGCTCGTATCCACTGCTCTCGCAACACACTGCAGAGACAAATGTTATGTTTTCAGGGGAATCCATACACGCTGCACGAAAAAAAAAACAACCAAGCATGACTCTGGACTTAGTAGGAAGTTAATTCATTTTCCACTTCCATGATCAGTAGTTGCACTTGCCTCATGGCAGTGCCCTGTCAGCAGACTGTGATTTCTCAGAAACACCAGCACTTATTCCAACTGCTGGACACTGAAGCCCCATGAAAGAACAAAACCAAATGTCTAGTCTCAAAGACGCAGGGAGATCAGGTGGCCAGTAAGCAGGAGGGTCAGTCTAGGGTCTTTTTGAGGGCCATGAGTGAGGGGAATGAACATTCCCCGGCTGAAAAAATACTTACGCACAGTCTTTTTGCTGAGGTCGATAGTAGTACACCGGAACAGCTTTCTCATACTGAGCTCGGACGTTGGCATTGCCTTTGGATTTCATGAACTGCACTCGTCACGGTTCCCAAAAAGACAAAGAGACACATAAACGTTACACCTGATGCTGGCAAACTCTGTTCTTGCATGGCTGAACCAGTCTATCAACATTACCGGCATACTTTAAAGCCATGTCAACTGCCAGACTAGAGTTGAGGAAACAATCAGGCAAAATGGTCCTAACCTCCACCAGGGCGTCCTCCCAGAAGTCCAGTTTTATGGATTTGACCCGGCTGGAAAGGTTGCGGTGGATCCCAGAGCAGTTCAGACATACAAACACACCCAGCTTGTAGGACGCCCAGTCTGGATCTAGGGATCATGATTCATACACAATGATTTTTAACTTCACAGCAAGCAAAGAGAGCCACTGTTTGACCAGATGTTATAAGGAGATGAGCATGACTTAAAATCTGGTCATGTGACACTATGACTGATAAAATCACAAATTGTAAAAGTGTTTCACAACAAAACTAAACTGAAAGCGGGAAAAAAAAAAATCGAATGCAAGTCTATTTTACTCAGGTGTAGTTTTGCTTTCTACAAGCCTTTAAGCAAAACAGTGATTAAAGGCTCTAAATAAACTTGAAACTGCTATTTTAGGGTAGATTGCCTGTCTGACTCATAAATGTAAAAGAGCAAGTGTGTGGGTGTTGGGCAAAGCTAAGAAGAAAATATAAATATTGTTACCTAATAATGGTTTTCGCACCTTCCAGCCCTGTGGTGGTGAGGCAACATGTCTTAAAATTTTTTATTTTATTTATTTATTTATTGGCCATTGATCAGCCTACTCACCCGGAGCGCCGCAGTCTGCACATGTACTGTTGTCCGGCTGTTTCACCAGTTCCAGTAAAATCTTTTTGTTTCTCTCCCGGTTTGCCATGATGTTGAATGAAACTCGACTCCGGTGTCAAACCCTAGTGGAGCCGAGCATGGTGGTTATGTGTATTTTTTTTTATTTTTTTTTATTTTTTTACACGTGGCGAAATAAAAGCGGTACAAGTGAAAACTGGAACTTGAGATAGCCCGCCCTCCGAAAGCCACAGCAATCATATATGAGACACTCCCTGCCTGCCTGCCTGCCTCCGGCCGAGCGCACTGCCGGAGACAAGAGTGTCGCTGAAATCAGTGTGACCTTTGTCGCTGTGCTGCACCTTTTGCAGTGACAGTGTGATGTGATGAGCCATCTCTGTACACCGCCTGTCCCCCTGCCTGCTGTTAAACGCTGATAATGCACATTTACATGGCAGGTGTTGCGCCAAAAAGTGTGCGCATGAAAACACGCACCCATCTTCACTTTGTCACCCGACGGCGCAAACAAAAGTCTCATTTTTCCCAACTGCTGCCTGACGGCTGGTCCCTTTGACACGTTACAAAAAAACATCTAGTATAAAATGTAAATAGTTAACGTACCTACCTCCCTCCGAATGAGTCGAGAACAATTGTTTGCGTAATTATAATCCCAAACCACAGACGTCCATTTACTGTGAAGGCAGGCGGTCAGACTAAACGAGCCCACATGTTCAAGCGAGTTTTCCCCTCGCCATCACTTCCTTTTTTTTTTTTTTTTTTTTTTTGCAGTGGTGAGACACAGCCCACGCTGTCTGGGGGATACAAATCTCAGATACAGGATTTGCATATCCGAACACATTTCTGAACCCCTGTGTTGTATCTGCAAGTGGAAATAATTTTGTTTTTTAATGTCTGGAGACTGAACAGATTTGTTCCTCCCCCAGTACACTAGTGATGCCTATTTGTGCAGCCACTTCACTCTGCAAATATTATGTTTTTGGTTATTCTCTCAGGTTATGATGTCCTCATTTCCCCAGAGGTAATCTATTATTATTATTATTATTATTATTATTATTATTATTATTATTATTATACTGCTACTAATAAGAATTAAAAGCAGGGGTAAAACTGCATTGACTAGAGAAAAAGATATTATTTGCATTGGTAATAAACCTTTATTTTGGCAAAAAATTACAGTGTGAATAATGTGTAAATATTTACAGAAATGACAAAATCTAACAAAAAAAACCCAAAACAAAAACAAAAACAAAAACGTTGTGATCAATGTGAAAATAACATTTTGGGCGGACAAACTTCAGAGATTCATGGCTAAAGCTGCCTGCGTTGTGTTGAGTTTATTTGAACACTAGGAACCATGATCCTGAGTGAGAGTGACATCAAACACATACAGATACAGATAAAGTCGTAGTAAAGTGTTAATATGATCAGTACTTCCATGACTGAGCAAACTTATAAAACAGGGCTAAAAACTCCAATAAGCATAAAACTCTATTTTACAACAAACTAAGTCACACACCAATACATTTTATATTACAAATGGATATAGATAGTAGTAATTAGTGCATTCTTTGAAAGCACCAGAAAGATGTGCTGTAGCTTTTAACAATTAACCAACAAACATTTCAAAAACTTGTACTCTGTGATGCATTTATGAACATTTTGGAAGAAATACATGTACAATTGACTGGAGTCTCCTCTGCAGTGAGCCCTTGCGTGCACACACACCTGTTTAGCTACTGATTGAGCTCACAAATTCATCACCAGGATCACAAGAAGCAGAGTATTGCCAACAGTGATACATGGTGTCACTAAAATGTCCGTCTTTGCATCCACAACATGCTCTTAGACACGGTTCTTTGTTCCAGTTTTATGATGGGTGACTGCCCAGGCTGGTGGACACTCAAAGGACAAATCTTGGTTAAGGCCTGAGTGATCCTGAGGACAAATGCTGTAGTAGTTTAGGGAAAGTCCTCAGCTAGGTGTTGCAGAGTGCTCCTGTCAAGACCCAGGTGGATCGCATCGAGGTAGTGTAGGAACCTGAGGAAAAACAAAACCTCTGAGTTTTCAGGGGGACAGGCCAACATTTGGAGGGCCCATTTCAACACACTGAACTCCACTTGCATGTTGCATGCACACCGTGAGCCTACTGCATGCAAAGTTAGCTTGCACTTTAACCCAGTGCTGTATGTCACTTAATATGAGCTTGGTCTAAACATCCACACAGGACATTCAGGTAGTTAGAGGCATCACGTTATGAGTCACCAGGTAGCATTTACAAGAGGCACTAAACCACATCCTGCTCATAATGCAAACCAAAGCCTCACTTTTACAATAAATAAAAACAACCTATGGTTCTGTGTGCTCACCTTCTTTTAATCTTGCCCTGCTCCTTGAGCTGCTCTGACTTGCAGATGATGCGCAGGGCAGGTAGATAGTCCTGTGCAGCTGCTGGCCTGTTGCCCAGAGTGCCAAACACTCCTCTGAACAGCAAGTTCTCCATCACCTCACGCCTCTGTTGGACCCGCCTGGAGCAAAGTGAGAGTCAGTACTTCTGTCTAATGTGATTAAAAACTGGTTTAATGTGTATAACCAGGGTTAGGGGGAAAACAGCCTGAATAACAAAGAATTTCCATTCTAATGTTTATGACCAATAGGCTGAAAATCAGTTTTCAGTATTCTACAAAATGAAGAGAAATGAGACTCACTTTGGTTGACAGGGGCTGTCCTGCATGAGGCTGAAGCCTTCTCTGTGTGGGGCAACAGGCAGGGTGAGCTCCGCTATAGCCTCTTTTCCCAGCTCTCCCTCTAGTGCCTGGGCTTTGTCCCAGGCCTCCACCACTGCATCCCTGCACCCGTGGAAGCTGAGCGCCTCCACAGTGGCCTGGATCTCCAACACCTGCTCTCCCCCTGCCCAGCTTGATCTGTCAAACTCCACCCTTGGCTCATCAGTCATCCCGTCTTTCACTGCAGCGCACAGTGGGAAGCTGAACATCTTCCTGTGCTTGTCGCCCCCCTGAGGTGATGGAGGGAAAGACAGTGAGGAGTCTAGGTAGGACATGTTGTCGAGAAAGCCAGCCAGAGATTCTAGGCAGCAGGACACTGGGAGGCTCTTCATGCGCTGCTCAGGGTTCAGAGGTTCCCTCTTCACCTTCACATGAGCCAGGGCAGCTGCCATCTTCCCATCTTGAACTGGACAGTCTTTGACCTCTGTCGTTGCCTCAGCAGCGTTCTGCGGTTTACGGAGAGAGAGGAAGCTCTCCTCTGAGTCTGAGTCAGAATGTAGATGGCCCTGATCAGGTAGACGGTGCTGCCTCTTGTGCTTCTTCATACTTTTAGAAATTTTCACTGGACTTCCGTCATCCGAACCCTCAGCCAACTCCGCCACATGCAGTAGCTGGGCATGGGATGGCAGGACGTCAGGCTGTGACCCGGTGGAGGGCAGCTCTTTTGGATCGGTGCATGCCTGGTCTTGTGATACAGAGAGAGACTGCTGTGGTCTGTGGGTAGACAGAGTCAACTGTGTGAGAGGTAGAGGTAGGAGGGTCTCCATGTTGGAGTGCAGTAGGTCCACTCCCCTTCGCCTGATGTCTTTTAAGAGTTCCCAGCATACTGCCTCCTTCAGTGGACCCTGCTTCTGTGGACACAACACATCATTATCTATTATACACCAGCTTTCATAAAACAAGTGGAATTCAAAGCATTCTATCAATCAACAAGAAAAAAAAGTTATCAAGGTCATGCTGGTCGTCTACCTGACATTTACTAAAAACCTCACTTCCTGCTGTTCCAACTTGTATGTGTGATGTATGAACACTTTACCCTGAGCAGCTCCAAAATGTCTCTCTCAGGCTGGATGTTCAGCAGACCCAGCATGCTCTCAGTGCAGCTCGTGTCGACAGGAGGTAGAGTGGGTGTGACGGTCACTTCACACACAGATAGGTCCACTGGCTCTCCAGGAGTCTCTGGCTTCAGGCCGGCTTTTGTGGTGAATAAAGAGCAAAAAAATACTTGCATAGTTACTTGTATAGTTAATTTCATACACAGAAGCAATTCAGAGCTCTTTAAAATAGACACAAAAGGCATTTAAAACAAAAATAACAGTCTTTACATTTTAAAGAAAATATAGAATAACAAAAACAGCAAAATAATATCTAATTAATAAATAAAACCAATGAAAATATAAGGGAAAAGATAAAATATAATAACATGAGATAAATTAGTTACAAATTTGTTGTCTTAACAAAATTCTTTGTGGCACAAAGAGATACACAAGTTCAATAATTCAGTGGCAGTGATCATCCATGAGCAAATGTGGGTCTCAGAACCAAAACTATCTACACCTAAAGGAAAACTTAAAAAACACTGATATCTGTACATGAAGAGGTAATTATTAATAAAAATAAAACCATGTTATTGTTCACATCATAATCCAAAATCTCCCGCATCTTTTTATGCCTAATCTCCTCACCGTTACTGTCCGAGTTTGTTATTGGCCTGGTTTGGCGGCGACCCCCACCACCACGAGTCCAGAACTGCAGCTGCAGAAGGCTCTGCCTGATGTCGCAGCCATTCAGACCGAGCAGAGTGCTGACATCCCGAGGGTCTGTCCTCATGTCCTCAGCCAGACACAACAACCGCAGGTAGCTGCCCAAATCCAACTGGACCAGGAGGAAGTGGAGAGTGGAAGAACAGACAAACACTGTCAAGCACTAAAATAATAACTGAGATTTCTCACTTGATTAATGTCTCAAAATCAGTAAACATTATGCACACAATTCTATCATCAAGTAATAAATCAGTGACACTGGACTGTGTTTTCCATACTTATATTTAAAAATGCTCCACTCACCACCGAGGGTGTTTTAAAATGTATTTCTTCGAAGTTGCCGTCAAACATCGTGCTGAAAGCAGGGTCTAAAAAGTGCAAAATTAGATTTAAGCTCAAAGGACACACACAGAGCATGAGACTGAGTAACATCAACACAAGCTACACTGTTAGGCACTGTTTTGGATTTCTGGCCTTCTACTGACCGCTAGTGGTGAGGATGACTGGTCTCTTGGTGGTGGTCATGAAGGTCTTGATGGCGGCCAGAAACCCTGAGTCATCATCAAAAATAACATCCACTTCCTCAAAAAGGATGAGTGAGGTGGCTGTCTTCTTGCTCTGTTCTTCACTGGAGGCCTCTTTGGGCATGGTGGTTGAGGTTTGTGAGATTTTGGCTGCAGCCTCTTTTGGTTTAACTGTTTTCTTGGGAGCAGCTATGTGAGGAGATGAGGAAAAGTAGAAAAGCTGCTGTTAACAATACTGCACACCTTTAGGCGACTGGTCAAGTCATTGACATAAGCTTTCATAACCATAAGCTTTCTCAGAGTCTTTAGCTGAAAGGTAAAAAAAAAAATGACACCTGTTGGTTGAGTTTTATCAGCGTTGGAATGCTCCTTGTTCGTGGGTCGTCCCATTTTGAAGAAGTTAGCTAAGGAGGTGGGGGCGAGGCACCCTCTTTTAGCACCTCTTGGTGACTGGGGATGTTTCCTGGGAGAGGACACCACCCTGCGAGGAGAATTAATCTTTCCTGGGAAATGGAGAGGAAAAATGAATTTAAAATTATTTTTGTTCTGTATTCCTACACTGATCCAGCCATGCAAGTAAAATCTGTACGACATGTACAGCTTCTACAAAGGAGCGATTGAAAGCATCCTGACTGGAAACATCACAAACTGGCATGGGATGTGCACGACCCAGGACAGGAAGACTCTGCAACGAGTGATTAAAACTGCCCAAAACATCATTGGCACCCATCTACCAAGCATCAGTGATATCGGGGAGGTGAGGTGCCTGCGCAGAGCCAAAAAGATCCTAAAAGACAACACCCACCCCAGCCACAGCCTGTTCACCCTGCTGCCGTCAGGCAAAAGATACAGAAGTATTCGCTGCCGTACAACCAGACTACAGAGCAGCTTCTTCCCTCAGGCTGTGAGACTACTAAATGCACCATCTGCACTCCTCCATGTTTAATAATTTTATTTTCTATACAATCAATTAATCAATCAAGAGGGAACCACACTTTAATTTCATTATTCAACCTGTTGTATAATGACAAATAAACTTCCTTGTATCCTTGTATCCTTGTATGTCTTCTCAATTGCAAATGATTGATAAAAATACTACTGATGTGAAAATGTTTTGTGCGTACTGGGCGAGGATCCAGGTCTGACAGCACCAGCACTGCTGCTGCCGTAGCTGTTGAAGTAGGTGGGTTTGTGGGCGTTGACCCCCTGAATGTCCACCTGGTGGGACTGGGTGGCCTCCTTGAGCTGGGACAGGATCAGACGGCCACTCCGCAGGGAGGAGGCGTTCACCTCAAATACCTTGTGACACCAGGAGAAATTGGGATATGGTTAAATCCAACAGAGTTCAGTCCTAATACAAGTATTATCCTCATTTATGCCAGGCCCAGACTACACAAACTCAGCTGATCTTCCAGACCGTTTGAGCCGTACCAGATTCTTCAACATTTGAGAGCATGTTTGATATTACTGGCACAAAATTTGAGACGCTCTTAGTTTGTGGTATATGATAAAATCCTTAGAACAGCGATGACAGCCAATTAGAACATAAGAGGTAAATACTACAGGGTACAGACAAACAAACAAATAAATAAATAATAAATAAATAAATAAATAACTGGTTTAGACTACTGATGGTAGTCTATTGTTTGCGCTAAAATGTTCTCTGCAGAACAGACGGTCCTTGATGCCTGTGCCAAGCCAACCACTCACTTTCTCATATTCTGCGTTTACTTCTCTTTTTACTACATTTTAAAAGAACAAATGAGTGCAGCCACTACTTGATCCTCCTCATTTGGCATCTTTTCAACAAAGTCGCGTGAAAAGGAGCAATGACTTTTCACTTGTTTTTGCTTCTCGCATGTGCCTTTGTATCAGGACCAGACAGTTGTGGTTGGGGATCCACCCAAGTGAGGATTTTGCAATTGCAGAATCTTGTCTGTGCTCAATTGTGTAGTGTCCACACCACAATGGTGACGTCAGACTACAAGAAACAGAGTTGAGTAATCTAAGCAGTTCAGCGATTTTGTAATTTTGGGAGCGTGCACTTGCCATTATTTTTTCCTCTAAGTGTTAAATGCTATGACAGATAGGTTAGTGCCTGTGTACCTTGAAGCCTAGCTCCTGAGCACAGGCATAGACAGCAGCAGTTTTTCCCACTCCAGTGGGTCCGGTGATGAGCAGCGTATTACACAGCATGTCATCTCCATCCTGAGAGTCTTCCTCTCCGCAGTCCCAGTCAGAGTCTAGACACAGAAAGGTCTGTTAGCAGGTCAGAACACCAAACTAACAGAGGAAATTACAAATTTAACAATAAAGCGAGAAAAAAAGTTGTCAGCATTCTTCTACTCTCCCACCATTGCTGCCTTCCCCTTGTTTCTTCTCTTTCTGCTTTTTTCTCTCTTCTCGATCTGTGCGGAGTTTCCATTCCTTGAGCCAACTGTGAGAAAAGGAAGAGATTAGATGTTTTTTTCTTGAATCTTTATACATGATGAATTTAGAGAGGAAAAATGTCGTAGTCTTAAATTAGACCCTAATGAGTTATGAGCCTGTTTCTAGCCAGTCTCCACATGACAAGAGGTATGGCTGGTTTAAATGGTCTGTGTCAAAGGGCTAAACATAGTATCAAGCCCACAGACTGTGTTCAGGTGCAGTGACAGTAAAACAGATGCATTCCCCTACCTGTGCAGCTTCCTGACTGAGGCCGTGTTTCCTATGATGTCACTCGAGTGCTGGGGCTGATACTTGTCTGTCCACAGCACATCCTCCCTCCCAAAATCTGAGAAACAAACAGCAGACTGAGTTTCCATGCAGGGAACAACACCCATCATCCACTGAGCAATGGACTGAAGAGGAACAACCTGCTATCTATCCTGTATGTGATAAAAATCCAGCTGCTGTAGTGGACCTACTTATGTGTCTTTGAAAGATGAGAAATTCTCTTTGCTTGGCCGCCTCCACAGAGTGGTGTTCAGTGTCGTACTCAAGGATCATTGAGCAAGGTGGATGCTTGCAATCACAGGGCTTGCCCCCAGGCATCCCGGTTAAAGGACAGCCTTTGGAATGGATTTTGTCAATTTACTGCCATTACCCAAAAAACTAATACTATGAAATATGGAGAGCTAGAATGTGTGAAGCACTTAAACATGACTGCACTTAATTGTGGTTTTACTTATGACGTCATGAAAATTCCTGTAAATGCTGAAAGTTGCTTTCTCATCATGAAGGACAAAAAAAACTGGCATATATTTATAGAAAAGCTTTTCCTAATTTGTTGTATCAACTCTGAAGCCAATTTGAGATGAATGATGTGATCTCAAAGTGGAATTTTAAATGAGTCACAGCTTGTCAGACCCAAAATTGCAGTGAGATGGATGGTGGCTCTCAGTCAGACTCAAGTGTCAAGTCAGTTGGTGAGGTCATTTGAGCTCTTCCTGTTTCTGACCAACTGTATCTATGATACTCAAGTTACAGTGAGACCTGAAACCGTTAATATTTTTTGATCCCAGGGCTGGCACCTTGTCTTACTCAGGACAGATTTTAAGTTCATTAGATGTCATTTATGCCCTGTCCTTTTCTTAAGTGGCTTTTTTTTTTTTTTTTAAATGTGTGATACCAAAATTGCATAGAGTGATTAAATTCTTTTTTCCTCTGATCAAAAGTGTAAAGCTGACAGCTTAACAATAATACATTAAAATGTATTTACAATTTATTACTCAAAAGCCTAAGAAAATAATTGCATTAAAAAAAATTCTAAAAAATGTTGACAGACAAATTGTGAAAGCTGACATTTATCTCCACAAATTATCAGTTTTGTTTTTGTTTTCTTTTACCCCAGAACATCACAATGACACCAGTCAATAAGTTGGTAGTAGGTTTCACTCCAATAAATTTGATCTCTCACCTGATTTCTCAGCGTTGACTGTTACAGGAGAGTCATCTAGCACAATCACAGAATCATCGTGAGAAGGGGCGGGTGCAGTTTGGACTAAAGACTTTGCTTTCTCTTGTTCCTCTTCTTCCTCCTGCTTGCGTCTCGTCGCTCGGCTCACACGGCCTCCCCTTTTAGTCGACTCAGGCTCAGGTGTGGAAGCGTTACCGCCTGACCGGTTGGACCGCTGCTTCTTAGCCACCTTCACTGTCGATTCCTCTTCATCAATCCTCTTCCTCTTCCCACCTGCCGGGTCGGCTGACAGCAGGGCGCCAGTGACTTTGGTCACAGCCTCTGGTTCTAAGCAACATACAGGAATGAAGGGTGTTGACCGTATGAGCCACAATGATGAAGATCTCTGCAATCACAAACTGTTGCAAAAGACAGCTGCCTTCAATATTTCTGCAGCAGTGGTTGCTGCAGGCAATTTTGATTACCTTTACATCCATCCATCTCAAAATGGCTAGGACCACCTTTTGTAGCCCAGAAGAGATATGTTGCTCAAACACTTGTATGTTGCAGGAGTAGATGTTTACCAGTAAGCGTGACTCAAATAATTTAACAATATGTTAAATTATTATTTGTTTTAAAAGTGTAAATTACTTATCAAACAGACCTAACTATTCAACTACCAATGAATGAGCAGTAGAAGGCATGTGATAACACAGATAAGTAAAAAAAAAAAAAAAAGCCAAAGTGATACCGCTTCTCTGAATAGACAAGCTAAGCCAGTGTGCTGCTGTTAGCCAGTGAAAACAGAGCGAAGTGGCAACTCTTCGCTTATATATATATATATATATATATATATATATATATATATATACACACATATACATGCTGTTTTTGTGTGTTACTTTATAATAACCATTACCTTTAGTTTATTAATGGGTCCTACCAAGACTGTTCTTTTGCATTTATACAGTGAAAGCGAAGCGTGGAGAGGAGCGGTTGTTTTAGTTAAACAATGATTTTCAATATTTTTCAGTTGACACAGTTTAAGTAACTACAAACTAGAATGAACCCCAACGTGACACATCTAACTGCGTGATGTGTCCTTGTCAGTCTGACCTGAGGCTGTGCTCTGCTGAAGGTGCTCAGTGCGTCTCTTCAGGAAGCGAGAGATAAACTTCTGAACAGGGAAGGGAGGGTTGGAGGCGCTGACCTCCTCCACGAGAAGCCGACGAACACATTCAGAGAACTCCTGCCTCCAGCCCGAACCCTGAAAAAAGGATAAATATCATTAGTGAATATTGTTACCCCTTAAAGTGAAAGAAAATTTCAGGAATCCCTCGCGGCGTGAAGAACACGCCTCTGTAGTTGAGCCTGAACTCTGACCTCCCCGGACTGCAGGTCTAATAATTGTTCAATAGCGAACTATTCAACAAGGCCAGAAAATTTTGTTCTGGACCCCCCAAATTGAATCTCATTGCTTGCCAGTCTATTAAATACAGGCCAATAATTGTTTTCTCTACACACTGGCTAAAAACAGACTAAAATCACAGGCTGAATCAGTGTCTTCTTTTGAGTCTCTCACTTTTATTGGAAAGCAAATCCTGATTTTACTTGAGTTGCCTGTTTATCATATTATATTATATTTTATTTTATTTGTTTTATTCTTTATTTTGAATTTATATTATTTTGATTGTAATTTTTATTATTTTATTTTTCTTTCTCTATGAACCACTTTTTAACTTTGTTTTGAAAAATGCTCGATAAATAAAGATTGTTATTATTACTATTTCTTTTACACATCCCTATTACCATCATCATAATCATTATTAAAGACACGTCAATGTACCCTGTCAGAGAAGGCTCTTGAGGCTGGTTCTGTCCTGAAACAAAAGGAGCCACTGAGAGATGGAGGTGGGTTGGATGTTAGGCACCAAAGCTCTTTTAGATGATTTAGGAAAGAGGATTCGGGCCACGGCAAACTCCAGAGAGGACAATCTGTGGACACAAATGCACATCAGTCAGAGGAAAAGTGGTCTTGTATCTGTGCCAACATTAAAATAATTTACCATAGTCCTTCAGAATAAAACAAACTGAATTATCTACTTCTATCTAAACCTATACGATTAAAATATGGCTTATGTAGTGAATGAAAAGCCTACCCTGTGGTGGTTGCTGCATGTGTACAACTGGCTGAAAGGATGAGCCAGAGAGGGAGTAGGCCTCCTTTGTGGCAGCAGTCTTGGCAATCTGCTTCCTAAACGACTCGGGGAGGCCGCTCCGCAGGAACTCTCTGCGCGCCCTGAACTGCTCGTCATCCTGGGAATTCTCTGATCCCTCACGGCTGCTGTCATCGAAGATGGACACCACTGTCGATGCTCTTCGAGATGTCTTTTCTTTGTGGGGGGGGGGGAGACAAACAAACATAACACCATTTATATTTTTCTAGACATTAGAAGGAAATCCAGAACATTTTACAGCACAGAAAAACTACCTAGAGGAGTCTTGGCCTCTTTGTTAGCAGGTGTGGTTTTCCCAAGTACATCATTTAGACTGCGCATCGGTTTCTTGGATTTACTCTCCTCTGGTACTGTCTGAGAAGTGGCACTCTGGATGTCCTCCAGGCAGATAACAGAGTCCTGGCAAGAAACAAACAAAAATTTATTTAGCTAAACCACTGAAACTCACAAGCACACAAAAAACACAGCAGTAAAATTTTCTGTCATTTTCACGCCATGTCACACAGGCTGCTTACTGTAAATTAAATTATTTAGCACAGTCAGATTAAATGGACTGATTGAAATTCTGCTTCCAAACCCAAAGTATAACAAAAACTGCTCACACTACACCATTTCATTATTGTGTTACTGCAATACCCCGCATCAAAATATGTCCAGCCTCCAAAAAGAAACACATCATATACATACATGCGTGTGCTTGAGACTAGTGACAAGGCGGTTCATTTCATCATGACATAGTGAGCTACGGGAGGGGAAAAGGAGTGTGTGTTCAGTTCTATGTAGCAGGGGAGAAGTTGTTTGTTTTAGCTGAAGCAAAGCACAGCAACAAAGAGGAGAAAATAAACTCTTAAGTCACCACTTTAGTCTCTAGAGTCTGAATATAGCCAGCTGAAAACATGATTTAAATAGAGACAGGATTAGACAAGGGTTGGTAATTTACTTAGCAAAAGGTTATGACCCCCTAAAAAAAGGCTATTAGCTCTACTGTGGTCATGATAAATCAACCTAGTTATTAAAAAGGCACTACAACATATATTATATTTATCCTTTATTTAGCCAGGAAGGTCTCACTGAGATGCAGGATAACCTCTTCCAGGGAGTCCTGGTCAAAACAGCAGCACAGCAGTAATGAAGGTTATCATATACTGACTTCTAACTTGGATACTTCAAGCATAGAGGAATATTCAAGAGAGTGATTTTCCCAGCAAAGGAACACATTATTTCAAATGCAGAGGAAGTACCCACTCAACTCACTCTAGGAACATCTGTGTCTAACATATAATTAGCTACTGTTTCTGTTGTTAGCCTTTAACTGTACCTCATCTTCACAGTAGCTCTTCTTGGTGGAGGCCTGAGCCCGCGAGGACCGTCTTAATGTGCTCTGAACCTCGGTGACAGCAGTTCTCTTGCCCTGCTGGATCACCTTGGCTTTCTCCACCAACCTCTTGGCCTGGTTCCTTTTCTTAGAGGCATTTGATGCCTGAAAAAGAGAGAGAAAGAGTATTTCTCTCTCATCTCACAGTCACAGTTATGCTTGTGGTTATTTTGTGCAGAAATACAACACTTACCTTAATAGCAAAAGGACTGTGTGTTTCACAAGAACTTCCATCCACAGACACTGACAAACTTTTATTGACTCTCTTCAATTTCATCCTTAAGAGAAAGACAGCATGCTGAGTGGAACATTTACAAACTACACAACACTGAAGAAAAACTAAAAAATGCTTTCCTCAGGATAGTCAACAGCATTAAATCATGACCATGTGCATGCCTCACCTGATTGGACTTCCTCTCTTATCAGCTGGAGAGACTATTTCTGCCATGAACACTCCATATCTGGACTTGTGTGTTTTTGGTGTGGACATTTGCAGAGGGCTGTCCTGGGGTAATGCAAAATCAGTTGATTTTTCTTGGTTCCTCGTCTTCCGGACAGGGGTCGCTGTCACAGATTCAGGTGCTTGCCGGAGGGCAACTTCTCTTTTCGACCTCCTCACAGCTGGGGCGGAGGTAGGCTCCCCTGCTTTAGCATCAGCTTCAATACTCACAGCCGCAGGTTCTTCCTGACTAGCAGCTGGTGAAGAGGCAACGACTGCCTCCTTCTCTTCTTGGACCTTCTTTCTGCCTTTCCTTGCTGGTTTCTTCTTAGTTCCCTTGTTTTCTGGAGGAGGAGCATCAAGTTGCTCCACAGAGGGCACAGCTATAGCGTCCTCTCCAGCTGCCTTGTCTCCAGGTTCTGAAGTCTTCTCTGCATTTTTCTTCAGCTTGCCCTGGATCTTACCAGGCTTGGATTTCGACCCGTCCACGCTGGGCTGCTTGAAGGCAGCCATGAACTGCTTCCTCTCTGCCTGGTTACATTTAGGCGTGGATTCACTCTCCACCACATCAAGCTCTAGATCTTCCTCCTGGAGAACCACATTGGATTTCCGCTTGACTGTCACAGAAGAAGAGGGTAGCTGATGTGTAACCTGTGACAGTGTCACCTCTTTGGGGCTCACTGTACCTTTTCTCATGGTAAAGATGGAGGCCATCTTTCCACTAGTCTTCACTGCTTCTTGTTTGGGTGAGACTGCATGCACTTCAGCCTGGATGGTGACAGTCCGGGGTGACACTTGAATGGATGGCTCCCCAGAATCCACCTTTTCCTCCGCTTTCAGAAGACCCAATTGGTCTGTCTCCATCTTTTCTCCCTCAGTTGAACTTTTACTCTCCTCTCCCTTATCTTTATTCTCTTCCATCTTCTCTTGGTTCTGGCTCTGCAGGAAATCCTCAAACGAGATGGTGATTGTGCTGGTGTTTATCTGAGAGGACTCATCCACATTTACCTCCATGCTAACATCACTGAAGGATTTCTCCACATCGTTCCTCTCTGCCTCTGAAGGCTTTGCCTCCAGTGGCTGCATTTTCTTAGAGTTTCTCACAGCAGGTTTAGCCCGTCTCACTTTATCCTTCAAAGGTGCACCTGGAGATAATGCATTAGAGTTTAATTCTGGTTTAAGTTTTACATCACCACCACAGCTGGAACCTTCTGCATGGTGCTCATCTTTTTGTGCGTGCTCAACACAGACAGTCACAGTGTCTGTCTTCTCTGAGACTTCATCAGCTATACAAGCATCAGCACTGAGCTGAGCCAGCAGAGCAGCTGTATCGCTTCCCAGAATGCCACAGCTGCTGACTGGCTGTCCTGTTGAGTCTCCACTTCCATCTGGTTCTTTCACACCTGGACATTTCCCCTCCGCAGTAGAGCCACTGGTCTCAAGCTCCTGAAGTCTCCTGGCAGCTTTGCTGGCCCTTCTTGCACGTTTCTGAGAAGGCTGTTTCAGCGCTGCCTCTCGAGCACCGTGTTTTTCTGCAGACTGAGTCTTCTGACAGTTCTCCTTGGACTGCTCTGGTGTGCTGGTCTTCTCCCTGGAAGGCAGCGTCTTCCGGCTGAAGTAGTCCATAATGTTGTTGGAACGGGGCGGAGAGAAAGGTTTCTCAATAGCCTTAGGCACCGGTGGGAAGTAATTTGTGATTGTCTTGACAACAGGACTGCCACCATCTTTGCGTGATTTCTTGCAAGGCTGTTAAAAAGTGTTATGGAAGGTAAAATATGAGAAAGCATATGAATGTATTATAACAATAAAACTTTAACGTATAACAACCAGTGCTCGTTTATACATGATCTGAAAAACAGTGTCTTAGAAATACCTGAGTCTCAAAGTCCTCAATGACAGATGCCATAGCCACAACTCCAGCCATAATTTGAACAGACCTAATTGAAAAGACAATGCTGTTATTTACGTGGAGGCCTGAAATGGCATTCACTAAATAGCACAGAAAGGACAGGCTGGATAACTATCAGCTTACGTTTGTAACTTTACAGGTGGTACTAATAATGTTAAATACTGACTTAATGCAGTTTTAACCAGCCAGTCTGCAACTTAATCCAGCAGGAATATCGTGTAATATTAAGAGTCACATCAATAACCTATTCCCAAATCCAGAAGAGAGCATTTTGATGGACACAAGCATGAGTAATCTAAGTATTGACTAAATAACAATTTCTAATTTATATGTCAAGGACCAACTGACTGAGGATCAGCAGCAAAGCCAACTGTGTATCAGACAGCCGCTAAACAAAGGAACACAACTTACCAAGATGTAGCACTGCAACTTCAGGAAATATCTTGCTTTTATTCACGCTCCGGTTCGCGTACAAGACCAACAGCGGCAAGCTTCATAATGTGAGCCGCGGTGAACAGCCGTGTGTTGTTACCGCCACACTAATTTGCAAAGTTAAACGACAAGCTAGCATAGTTTGCTAGGTGCCACTCTCAAAGCAGAGACTTGCTCGGCTTTGCTCTAGACATGTCCAAGAGGTACGAAAGCTGCCACAAACATTATTTCCACAAGTCAACGCGGGACAAAAACCCGTAACTCACAAAGTGTCACATGAATATACTCCACGTTCTTCCAGTGACGAGGATAAAATACATGTTGTTCGACTTACGTTATTATTTTAAAAACGCGCCAGACTTGTAGTGCATGAAAAGCGCCAAAAATACGTGACCTTTGACGTCGCCGGTTCCACCAATGGCCAATCACAGGAGAGATCGTCCTCTCCGTCATCACTTGGCGTTATTTGCCCCAAACAAAGATGGCCTCCTTGTCTCCTAGCACAGGGAACGTGACGACTGCCTCTGCTGGTCACCTACTTGCACTGTAGAGGAGGGAAAAAACTCTAATTGATTTCCACCGACGAAATGAAACGCTTTACCAACTTTGCAAGAGCAGTTAAATCGCTGATTTTTGTAATCACCACTCATCAATCTAATAACAATTAATAGCGACATACTGACAATTTAATAAGCTTTTGTGTAAAAATGGAAACTGTCACGTTCAAATCAATCCAAATATAGGCTTAATACTGGACTAGGTTGATCCATATTCATTTGACTGCTGCAAATGAAAGCTAGAGTGTTACTACCCAGAGGGCAATCAGTGAAACTTGTTAATTTCCATGTTTAGTGACAGTCAGGGAAGTTTGCAGAGATAATAAAATTATGCAACACTAAAACCATGCCCGGTCCCATGCCAAGTGACTCACTGCAGAGGAAGTGCACTTGTTCGTTGTTTTCCTATTCAATCTGTGACAGTGAGGGAGGTGTGTAGCAACACTATATATATGCCTGGTCCAACCTCAAGTGACACAGTGACTAGAGAGAGTGCACTCAAGAGGGTATTGAACTATTTGGATCGGTCAAGAGACAACCAACAAGTGCTTTCAATGTTCAGTCTTCTGTTTATGTGACAAATACGGAAAACATGGACTAACACCTGGCTGTATAAGGAGCTTAAACAATCCAAGGCGGGACAATACTGGATATGATGTATGTGTTTGTATACAACTGTATTTATTCTTGACTACTGATAGACTCAGAGTGCTGTGTCGCATCTATTTATACTGTATTTAGACAGAATCATAGATAGATAGATAGATAGATAGATATCATGAGATTTCTCCATGCTACACCTTTACGGCTCTTGAGAATCTTAGGCAAACAACTAGATAAGGAAGTCCAAAGTTACTGTTTTACTGATTTACGAAGGCACACCTGCATTTTATGAAGGCACACAAGAAAGCTGCATGTCATCCTTTTTTTTTTTCTTTAAAAAAGCTGTATTTCATTAGTATTTCTGCTAACTAGAGATTGTTATTAATTATAACTGACTATGTTAATTCAGTGTATTGGGAAAATTTGTCTCTCATTAACCAACTGATCTAACCAACAGAAAGAAAGAAAAAAAATAAGGCGTCAAGGAGAAAAATGGCCAGTGAAAACACTGTGTCCAACACTGGTAAGTTCGATTGTAATTTTACATTTTCAGCTGCTCAAGCACAAGCAGATAAGCAGAAGAGAAAAATGTTATTATCTTTAAAACACATTAAATAAATTGTATGTTGTACTAATGTAAATAATAATGCATTTCTGTGATAGAGCAAAGTCAGCACTCTCCAGAGCTGAGGATTGTGTTGATCGGCGGGAGAGAACTGCATGGAAAGCCCAGTCGAAGAAGTGCAACTGGGAACACCATACTGGGAAAAAATGTGTTTGACACCAGCACAAGAACTGCCCAGAGTGTGGCCGGACAGCAGGAGGTGCATGGAAGACAAGTCACTGTGGTTGATACTCCTGGCTGGTGGTGGCACTATCCACGAGAAAACACTCCTCTGCTGGACCAGTTAGAAATCAAAAACAGTGTCTACCTGTGTCCCCCAGAGCCCCATGCCTTTCTGCTCGTCATTCCATTTGGCTCAGTGTTTCCTGAAATCTTCAAAAAGTCACTGGAGGAACACCTGCAACTTTTCCACAAAACAGTCTTTGATCACACCATTGTGCTGTTCAGTGCGAGCACCCCATGCAGCCATGAAAGATTGAATAAGTATATCAGTAAATGGGCGGCCCTTCGGTGGCTCCTCCAGCAGTGTGGGAACAGAAATCACGTCCTTGATGTCCAGAACAGACTGGACAGCACTCAGGTCATAACACTGTTCAGGAAAATAGAGGACATGGTTGCGAAAAATGGTGGCAGGAAATACAAAGTAGACAGAGCCACTGAGGAAACTGTAGAGAAACTGAAAGCATTCGGTAACAGAGCTGCAAATCGGTTTGCTCAAGTGCAGACACAAAGAATGGAATTCAAAGCTCTGACTGAGGGTGAGTGTTTGTGTGTGTGTGTGTGTGTGTTTACCCCACACACTACAAGGCTCCCTTTGTAGCAACAAAAAAACAGAGGTGGGTGTGGTCTGGGAGGCAGCAGGCGTGGCCCAAGCCGTGTGAGTTTGTATGGTGTCTCTTACGCCGTAACAAACCCATTGCCCGTGACCAACCTTCCCATGAAATTTAGTGAAATACCGCTTGGATGTTATGCCACTTTTTTGGGACAAATAAGTGTGGGGCAAATAAGTTACTGTCACTGAGCTAAAAACATGTTTATGCCTGATTTTTTTGGTTCTAATCCTCATAGGTGGCCTAACACCCCCAGCACATTTGAGACTGGTGATGGTCGGAGCACAATGGTCAGCCAAGAGCTCAGCGGGAAACACCATTCTGAGAAAACACACATTTGCAGTTGATTATGGTAGGACAACAAGTCGCTGCAAGATTGGACATGGCACGGTAGCACAGAGGCAGCTCACGGTGGTCGACTCCCCTGGATGGTTCTACAATCAGAGCCTGCAGGACACCTCTGAGATGGATAAACTGGAGATAGAGTACAGCATGTGTCTGTGTCCTCCAGGACCCCATGCAGTGCTGCTAGTGGTCGGCCTGTCATCGGCTTTCAATGCATCCAACCAGAGAGCACTCGAGGAGCACATGAGTCTCTTCAAGGATGAAGTCTGGAGCCACACTGTCGTGTTGTTCACCAGAGGCGACTGGCTGGGAGTGAAAACTGTGGAGGAGCGTATTGAGAGCAACAGACGTCTCCAGTGGCTCGTCGAGAAGTGCGGGAACAGGTATCATGTCCTCGACAACCAGAAGGGTGGAGATGAAAATCAGGTGACAGAGCTCCTCGAGAAGGTTGAAGAGATGCTGAAAGCAAACAGAGGTTCTGTTTATGAGGTTGACCTGGGCCGTGCAGAACAGCTGGAAGCAAGGAAACAAGCTCAAGAACAAATGGCTCAAAGGAATATGCAGAGGGTCCAAAGGCAGAAAAGAGTACTAAGAGAGTTATTCAGAGGTAAATGAGATCTGTATTACTGTATAATCAAAGAATATCCTCAGAATCCTCATTTTAATATTTAGCTTTCTCATTTTTTTTCTTTTATCCAGGAGAGGCACAATCACTCAATGACATGAGAATTGTCCTTGTTGGAAGAACAGAGTCAGGGAAGAGCATGGCAGGAAACAGAATAATTTTTGCAGAGCTCTTTCAGACATCTTTGATGAAGAAGGTAACACAATATAGTGCTCAACAACTCAGGGATTTTGGGTATAAAGTCAGTCATTTGTTTCCTCTGGCATGACATGATTGTTTTGACACTGATATTCCCTTTTTTTTTTTTGATTTAGGAATTCCAAGTTCAGAGAAGAACGACAGCGTGTGAAAAACATCAAAAGAATGTCGCAGGCATTGACCTTACTGTTGTTGAATCACCAGGCTGGGTGGTTACCAATGAAACGGCGAATGCACCTGATTGGCTTCAGAGTGAAGTTTTGCGCAGTGTGTCCATGTGTGCTCCGGGTCCCCATGCTTTCCTTTTTGTCATTTCCATTTCCACAAGATTTACAAAGAAAGACAAGGAGGCGATAGAAGAGCTCTTGATGCCGCTAAAGGAGAGGGTGTGGAGACACTGCATGGTGCTGTTCACCTGGGGAGACTGGCTCGGGGACAGGTCCATTGAGGAGCACATCGTGAGTGAGGGGGAAGCTCTCCGCTGGCTCGTAGACAAGTGTGGGAGCAGATATCACGTTATCAGCTCCCATCGCTTTGGTGATGGCTTCCCAGTCATAGCGTTGTTCCAGAAAATCATTGACATGGTAACACAAAACAGAGGCCGCCACTTCACCACTGAGGAGAAACAGAAGAAACAGCAGAAGCCAGTGCTTCCCTGGTTGGCAAGAAAGTCGACACTGACAGAGGAGGAGTGGAACAGGAGGGAGGAGCAGCTCATCAAGCGGATGCTGAAGGCCATAGCAGTGGATCCAGAGGAGCCAACGAAGCCATCTATGACGAAGATGGGCAGCTTTGACGGTACCTTCGTTCCAAGCAGTGAGTTTCATATCACCTCACAGAGCCCAGTAATCACTGTAACTTTGTCAGGTTTTTTTTTTGTCTATAACATTAAATCGGTTGTTGTTCTATTTTCAGTGAGTGGAGACATTTCCTCTGAGGTTGGGAGTGTGCACTGGAGTCATGGAGCCTGTGCCAAGGTGTCAGAATGGTTGAGTCAGCGCATCGGTAGCTCTGACATCACTTCTGGTTTTGGCAGCATGGGTAGCTCAGCCAGTTATGTGGAGAAGATGGATGTGCTCTCTATTGTAGAGGGAAATCTACAACCAGCGGATCGGTTTGCTCAAGAAATAAGTATGTTGGACACAGTTCATCCTACCAAGGCCCTCATGGACAGAGGAACCCAACGCAGGAATTCTTTTTAAGGAAAAAAAAAAAGATGTTGTTCACTAGTAAGATGGAATTTGAGGACATAATGTGGACGTCATCTCACATACTCAGGCCTATCTATCTATCACCCAATGGCACGCTTATTCCCACAGTCTACGCCGGGTGAGTCAGACTAATGTGGATGCTGCTAGGACAATTACTGGTGATTGTGATGGAGATGAAAAAAAAAATCACCAGCTGTCAGGTACTGTAGGGCAGTTATTCCCAACCAGGGGTATGCGTACCCCTATGGGTACACGAGCACATTGCAGGAGGTACGTGGAAAGATTTCATAGCATAACTTTTGGAGAATCATCAGTATGTATGAGTGAGGGGGTACTCATGGTCTGACAAAAAGGCTCAGCGGGTACATGTGTTTATGTCATGTTTTGTTATCACGTTATAAACTGTTTTATGCCTACCTGGACATGCACAGTTAGCTACATGCTGAGTAACGAAAGAATTCACAGTTTGGAATTATAACTGTTCATTGCTGTTTTTTTTTGTTTTTGTTTTTTGTTTTTTAAATAAAACTTAAGCATATTACATATCCCATTTTTTTTTTAAAATCAAGGCTAATGTCCTAATTGTACACCGAAACTACCAAAAAGCTAATATACTACATATTGATTGTATTTGCTGTCGGTTATTCACCAGGAAAGCAAGAAAACCAGAATTAATGTCCTACAATCTGGTTAGCAGTAACAGTTTGGCTTTTCTTTTTAGGGGAAATTTGAGAGTTAAGAATTATGAAAAACTAATGGAAATGCTAACACAAAGTCTCTCTGCAGAAAATGGTTTAGTGCTTCAAAGCTATTTATATTGGTGTATTTCCACACCATACATTTATTTTTCTTTTCATACAATTGTAGTGCAGTGTAGCACCATAACAGTGCGTTACAGTGCAGTGCATTACAGTGCAGTGCAGTGCAGTGCAGTATAGTGCAGTACAGTACAGTATAGTGCAGTACAGTATAGTGCAGTACAGTACAGTGCAGTACAGTATAGTGCAGTACAGTGCAGTACATCTTATCACTGTCACTCTGGATGTAGTCAATGTAGTCAATGCAGTAAGGCACTTGCCTCTAATGTTAGTTAATGAGGAAGCTAAAGCCACTGTTGCACTGTTAAAGTCTGTCTTTGATGGAAACTCACCCGTGTTCTTGCCAGGGTAATCGTAGTTTACTAAAACTAAACTAAAACTAAAAGTAGGTGTGAAAAAAAGTTTACTTAACTGAAATAAAAATAAATACTATGCTAAAGAAAAAAACTGGAACAATATTATGTACTTACAAACCTAGTACAATTAAATAAAAAATATACAGAAAACGTCTTTAGTTTTAGTCTGTCAGTTTGATCAAATTGAACAACATACAGGCATGAGGTGCAAGTGTTTGAGACTGGCATGGTTATATGACTGGGAGTCAACTGCATTCACAAAGTGATGGGTTTGTATTGTAACACCTGCACTAAATTTCTTATCTCTTGACACTGACAAACACCCATACTGTAATTTAAAAAATAATAAAAAAAAAAAAAAAAAGAAAAGAAAAAGAAAAAATAAAGAAACAAATAAAAACTAAACTGAAACCCATTCTGGAAACTAAGTGAACCTACCTAAACTGCATTGAAAACAAAACTTTAAAACGCAATAAAACCTCCAAACCTCATGAAAAATAAAAACCTGTGGCAAAGCTGTAACTGTGGCTCTTGCCTTCCCGGCCACCGTCCTCCCCCGGGCTCCCCGCCCCGCTCTTCCCGCTCCTGCGCAGCTCTCACCCCGGTCCTGTGCCTCCCTCTAGCCGCCTCTCTTTTTGTCAACATGTCGGAGTATACTGCGGTACCACCACCCGGAGCTCCCGGGGCTGCGCTCGGCGGACAGGCAGCTATCGGGAATGGAGGTGGCATCAAGAAGGACGCCTTCGCGGACGCGGTGCAGCGGGCCCGGCAGGTGAGGGAAGCGGAGCCGCAACTCCGGGATGGAGGGAGAGCCAGTCGGCTAGCTAGCCTGTTAGCTTGACGGCTAACGCTGCTGTCACAACTAACGTCAGATGTCACCGCACATAATGTGGGGTAGCGGTGGCGTTGCTTTTCTCCAAGTTAACCATGAAACATAATTCATTCAGTTATGTATCCACAGATAGTTAATGGTTTCCAGTTTATGTAAATATCCCCAACCAGTCTGACATGTCACACGCAGTGGAGTGTCTGTATGTGTGTTTGTTTCCCTCGGCGACCCAAGTTCAGTGTTGTGGACGACGGGCCTACTTGCATGTGTGTGCTTGCATTTTAGTGGTAGAAAGCAGTGTCGTTTTGCTTAGTTCAATGTCATGCGTGTTTGCAATTAAACATTGCAATATCCATGTATAAATATGGTGTCAATAGGTATTCTTTTTTACACATGCTCAGGTTCTCATTTTTGAATTTATTTCTTTTTCAACTTCTTATAATTGAACTCTTCTCTTGAGAATTTGGACCCAATTTCCCCTTGGGGATCTGGGGTGTTTCTGGTTCTGATGCTGAATTGGAGGGTTAAGTGGTGTTGCCCCCTCAGGTGACTTTGCACTTGTCTTCTCCAGATCGCAGCAAAGATAGGGGGTGATGCTGGTCCTCCTCCCATGAACAACAGCAATGCATCGGATGTTTTTCCATTCGCTGCGCAGAAACGACAGCTCGAGGATGCAGGTAGCCATGCATGATCAGACTACAGTATTAACCATTGCTGCATTTGAGGATTTGAGTCACACATCGGCTCGATCCAGAGGGTGAAAGTCTTCTTTGTGCAGTTGCTCACACTCAGTGTCATCTGCTCACTTGACAGATCAGCCAGAGAGTAAAAAGCTGGCCACACAGAGTGACATGGATTCAGCCACAGCACTGTGTGAGTGTCTTCCCGCTGCTTTATGGTTGTTTACCTCTTGCTTTGTGGTGTTTTAACTCAGTCAACAGCACTTGATACAGACTTCTGGCTGTACTCCTATGTCAGTAGTTTGCCCCTTTACCCTTGTCTATGCACACTTCCCCTGTACTCTCTGTTTGCCATTCTCACTTCACAGTCCATCAGTAATCCAAAACCCCTCTCTCACTCTCTCTCTCTGTGTGTTTGCGTGTGTATCTCCCTCCCATCTCAGCTATTGGAGCACAGTTAGCTGCTCTTGCACAACAGAGGTGAGATCTACTTGATTTTCATTCTTTTCACAATATGATTTTGCATTATGACAGATGTGATCGACAATAATATAGGAGTAATGCTTCTAGAAACGTTATCCTTGGACCGGGACTTAGATTGTTTCTTGCTCCCTCTTTTTCTTTCTCTGTGTTCAATCCTGCCTTGCCCTTCCTGTTGCCAGGCCCGCCTCCACCTCAGAGGAGTACAGTGTTCCAGACAGCATGGTGGGACTCAGTAAGTGCAGCTCTCTTTTCCCACAGCAGATATTGATTCCTTACTGCAATTAATTGCCTTAATAAATGCCACTTTTTAGAGTGTGACCCATCATCAGTACTCCTTCTCTCTCTCCTTTGTTCCTAGTTATTGGCCGTGGAGGTGAACAGATCAATAAGATACAACAGGATTCGGGCTGCAAGGTTCAGATAGCTCCAGGTACTCTCTGTCCTTTCATGGAGCAGCAGCTCCTCACTACTGCAGGATTTAACTCCACACAGTTTGATTTTCACCATCTCTATTGTTGTATAGAAAGCTGGTAAAATCTTACACATTCTCCTGTGTGTGTGTGTGTGTGTGTGTGTGTGTGTGTGTGTCCAGACAGTGGCGGTCTTCCAGAGAGGAGTGTCTCTTTGACAGGGTCCCATGACTCCATACAGTAAGTGCCAGTGCCATTGGTTGATTATTAGGTTGATTATTAGTGAGTTTTAATGTGAAGAACATCAGAAAATCTATTCTGAATGCTGGAAGTAGACTGATGGTGGCTAATGGTGGAGTAGGTTGTCATTTGCGCTGTCTGTGGCATGACAGAGAGACAGCATTTGGTGAAAAGTGATTACGGTATCTCCCTCACCAAAAAGGGATTACATTCCCTTTGCTCCCCGTATCTGGGTTACAAGATATAAAAAATAAGATACACAAAAGCGGGTGCATGTTTTTATAAAAAGTATATGTCTGCAATATATTTCCTCTCTCTAAATATTGTTGTCCTTCCAAACTCATTTCTCATAGCCCAAATTCCACAACTTTCGATAATACACCAATTATAAAAACTATACTTGTGCAATGATTGGCAAAAGCCAGGATCAGGGGATCAAAATAATCTGTTTTTCTAAAACTGCTGGCATTCCCTAATCAAACATATTGGAGGTGCCATTCAATGCCTCATGGCATTATATGATATCGAATGAGAATTTTTAATTGTTTGATGTATTAATCTTTGTGTTTTTTGTACTGTGTGTTTACTGCCTTTCTTGGCCAGCATCCATTTGTAAAAGACAAACCAGTACTCTGGTTAAATTTAAAAAAGTCATCAGAGCATAAAGGAATGTGAGTCCACATGTTAATAGTATAAATGTAACTAATCCCTGTCTTTGCTCCTCCCTAACCAGGAAAGCCAAGCGGCTACTGGATGAGATAGTGTCGCGAGGGCGTGGCACGCCCCCTTCTTACCACGAGTCGACTAATGGCCAGAATGGCACGGTGCAGGAGATGATGATCCCTGCGGGCAAAGCTGGCCTTGTCATTGGCAAAGGAGGAGAGACCATCAAACAGCTACAGGTATATTTTTGCGTGCATGTCTGGCTATTCCCTTTTCATTTTTACTGTTAATATCCTGACGTGCATGTACTCAGAGAATGTTGAGTGGTCAGATCTGCCAGTTATGGAGTAGGCTTGGGCTGACTGGCGATTGAATCATTTAGTTTAGTTTAGCTGCCGATGCTGTACGATGCCCAACCACCAGTATTATTAAAGTTATACATAACTAATTCTTGGTTGCACGATATTCCAGGAACGTGCTGGGGTGAAGATGATCCTGATCCAGGATGCCTCTCAGGGACCCAACATGGATAAGCCCTTACGCATCATCGGAGACCCGTACAAAGTCCAGGTACAGCAAAGAGCTCATGTCACGTCCTTATCTTCATTAAAAAATGAATGATTATTTACAGTCCACTGTAACATAATATCAGTAATTATGTGTGACTCTCTGTTATCATATAATCCATGATTCAGCAAGCCCAGGAAATGGTGCAGGAGATTCTGAGGGAGAGAGACCATGGTGGCTATGGTGAAAGGAATGAATACGGCTCCCGCATGGGGGGAGGCATGGATGTAAGTGTGTTTGTGTGTGAGAGCACGAGGTCAGGGAGTGTGGTCAGTGATCTGTGACCCAAACTGAATTCAAAACTCTGGAATGTGTTTTCCTGTCAGATCCCAGTGCCACGACACTCAGTGGGTGTGGTCATCGGCCGCAGTGGGGAGATGATCAAGAAAATCCAGAATGACGCTGGAGTTAGGATACAATTCAAACAAGGTAGGACCCTCTTGTTGTTATTCTTACGGTTACATGCAGATTATCTACATGTATTTATGTATCATTTTGCCTCACAATATTGCATGAGTTCATTCACTGACTTGAAGATTCCAGTCAGACTTGATCTAGAGGTGTGACGACATGCAAGCATTTGTTTGATGGCAACACTTGACATATCATAATATTGATAAAATGTACACTATGTAGTTCTGAAAGATAATGTTCACATTTACAGAGCCTGCTACTATAATGTAATTCTTTGAATTAGTCTTTCTCATGTTATCATTAAGTCAATGAAAAATCATTTTGAAGCTCCATAAATCAAACAGAAGCCTAGAAGATGCTTCTTTGAATAGTAAATAAATTCGTCAACAAAATTTTTGGCTCTAAAATTGTAAACAACAACAATGAAATTGTAACTTTTCAGTGTCCCGGGCGCCAAGCTTTTCCCTGAGAATAGATGTCATGTATATGTTATGTCATGTACAGTATATTTTAATATACCATAGAGTTTTTCCACAACTCTGATTTGAAAGTATATCTCTCAAAACTACATATTGCACCATTAAAAGTAGCTGCAAGGTTAAATACCCTTATTTGTTTCTGTCTCTGTACATGAATGATGTTGTAGAGCTCAGTGAACCCACCAGCCACCCACACTGTAGTAAGATGGTCAAACATGTTGGAAAGAAATTTACAGGCAGCTGGATAAAGTCCTGCCTGAAGCTGTTTGGCTCTTGCTTTACTGTATCAGGTGAATTGGTGACGCTGAGGTTGAAAGATTTCAACTTAAAATCTTTAACTTAACTTTGCATCTTTCCTTTGATTCAACATGCATGTATCATTGGAAAAAAATGAAGGGTAACAGTGTTCCTTTAAAAAAAAAATGGGCTCACAGTATCTCATTTTTCATTTTGACATTATGTGACATGATGTTCTCAGTATGGGTGGTTTTGCTCTTCCTATCAGATGATGGGACTGGTCCTGACAAGATCGCCCACATCAGTGGTCCTCCTGACCGCTGTGAGCACGCTGCCCAGATCATCAACGACCTGCTTCAGAGCATCAGAGTCAGAGAGGAGGGACAGGGGGTATGGACCACTTTACTGTGCTCACTTTCACTTTCTTACTCATACATATGCACTGACGCATTCTTAAGCATGCATATAGCACATCCTCTGAGATATCACCTTAGTTGCAGCTGACAATAAGTGTATGGTAGCAACCTTGGGGCCATTACTGTACTTAACAATTTGCAGCTCAGGCCTCTTTTTAATCTCCAGAATGTCTGAATCAGCAGAACTACACCCCTGAGAAATATAAATATCCTCAGCCTGAAGGCTAAAGCAGAACAAACAGCAACTACTGTATATTCATTATGTGTAAGAACTATGTAACTAAGTACTATGCTGTACCTCTCCTGCCTGATCCGCAGGGGCCCCCAGGGCCACCAGGCATGCCACCAGGCAACAGGGGTCGGGGCAGGGGACAGGGTGGCTGGGGGCACCCTGGGGGGGAGATGACCTTCTCCATCCCCGCCCACAAGTGTGGCCTGGTGATTGGCCGTGGGGGAGAAAATGTCAAGTCCATCAACCAGCAGACGGGAGCCTTTGTGGAAATCTCCCGACAGCCGCCCCCCAACGGAGACCCCAACTTCAAACTCTTTGTCATCCGGGGCTCACCGCAGCAGATTGACCACGCCAAGCAGCTCATTGAAGAGAAGATTGAGGTACTTTGCATTCTTTTTCTTGGATACTGAAGTACTAGTATTTAAGTCAGTATCCAAAAATGCAGTGGCTACAGTTCTCACTGGAACAAAATGAAGATCATGTTATCCTAACTTTCTGTACATTGACCTTTTTTCAGGACTACTTCTAAGATTATATTGTACACATTTAAGCTGCAGTTGGGTCTGGCATCAACCATTAGACAGATCTTGGATCTGGATCGTAGCCTAAGGTCCTTGGCCAGGTTCCCTTTGGATGTCCCAAAATAGGCCTAAAAATAAGACCTAAAAATTGGACCTTTACCACCAGGGCTCCTAGATTTTGTAATAATTTTAGGAGCTCAGACTGGCTGAAATTTTATCATATTGTAAATCCCATCTTAGAACTCATTTTTACAGAATTGCTAGTATGTAATGACCTTTTATTATTGTTTCTGATCCTCCCTTGAGTGTTTGACTTTTGTAATATTGTGTGGCATGTTGTTATTGCTTTTTATATTTTTTTTTCCACAAAGAACTTAATTGATCCATGAGGGGAAGTTGGGTCATTGCAGCATTGCAAGAACAGGATATACATGAAATAACAAAACTGAATATAGTATATTGAGAATTATAGCTCCATGGTCTTTACAACGCTAATACATACTTTTTTACACAAATGTGTGTAAGTTTCACATTGTTTCCTGTATATTCTCTCCAAGATGGCACTTGCTAGGCTGCCTCTGTAACTTGGTGCTATCATTAACTATATTAACCAATTCTTTGACAGCTTCAAGTATACAGTCAAAGCCAGTGTTTTATATATTGTCAAGCAGTGCATCTTATTTACATTATATATAGGATACTCTTTTGTTATCATGTAGCCATCTTGTCATGTATTGGAGCCAGTCAGCCAGGTTATATTCCTTGTGCACTTGTACTTGTCAAATAAGGAGCCACTCTGACTTTTACATAAGAACATGCTTTTTTTTACATTGTTATGTTGTGTGTTCCAGGGTCCTCTGTGTCCTGTGGGTCCGGGCCCAGGTGGGCCTGGGGGGCCGGGCCCTGCTGGCCCAATGGGCCCCTACAACCCTAACCCTTACAACCCTGGACCCCCTGGAGCTCCTGGACCACCACAGTGAGTAGCAACTAGCAACTAATCTACAAGTACAGTCAGAATCTCTTATAAATAAACCTGTAGAAAATATAGGAAGATCCTGGGCATACAAATTATTCATAATAATCACTCCTATGTGCTTCTCAGTGGTGGTCCTCCAGGCCCTCACCAGTATCCCCCTCAGGGCTGGAGCAACACCTACCAGCAGTGGCAGCCCCAGGCACCCCATGACCCCAGTGAGTCACTTTTAATTTCACTGCCTCTGCTGCTTGGCATGATCTTATTCGAATATTGTTGTTTATTCTTGCTTATCTTAGCGCCTTGGTGTCCTTCATAACCTCGCAAAATTTTCACTCTTGGCTGTACATTTATATGCTCCGTTCAGTCATTTCAGATTAGTGAAAAGAATAAATTCCTATAAATTTGGGATTGTCAGCAGGAAAACTGGTGGAAATGCTGTGATGAGATGTAGTATCTTAACCATGAGCAGGTATGGCTAATCCTGTCTCTGTTTCCCCCCTGGTCTCCAAGCCCGGTCTCCAGGCCAGTAGCAGGGGCTCACCCTCACCCTATGAGGACCTCACCCCCTCCACCCTACATCTTTTCTAGGCAAGGCAGCAGCCACTGACCCCAATGCAGCCTGGGCAGCCTACTACGCCCAGTACTACCAGCAGCCGTCGGGGTCTGTGCCAGCCCAGCACCCTGCAAATCCAGCTGGAGGTGCCCCAGCCTCAGGTGACCAGACCCAGCCGGCCCAAACCCATGGGGGCCAGCCGGACTACACCAAGGCCTGGGAGGAGTACTATAAGAAGATGGGTGAGATGACCAAGGAGCACCTGCTTTTTTCCTCACTTTTCTTCGCTCGATTCCTCTGTTCTCTATTTAAATTTATACATACTGCATAATGTTAAACTTGAGTAAAGAGGTTTTCGCCCTCTAGTATCCTTGCAAGCAACTTTCCCACCATACGTTCACATGCACAAACATCTCAAAAATGTTTTTATCAAGAAGGGAAGCCAGTATGCTCTTTATGTGTGCAGACAGAGAGCATCTTTATGTGCAGACAGACTTAAATGATTTAGGGAAGCATAACTGGAAGAAGTACAAATAAGTGAACACACGATTAAATATAGCTGCAAACAGAAATGCACAGGGTCCAATAGGCAATCTTCAACTTAACATGACCTCCAGAGGCCATGTGGGGTTTCAAGCCTTTGACCTTTGTATCCCTAGAGAAGGTGACTTACTGCATGTGCCACTGGGCAAACTTGGTTTTTCACACACCTTCTTACACCTTTAGGCGATAATATCACATGTGCTAAACAGGGTGTTTTAATCAATTTAAATTTAAAATGTTTACAACCCGTCAAGATTAGGCAAACAGTCTGCTGACTGTGAAACAATGATGGCTGCTTTACTTGTTAAGGCCACGCAACCTACTTTAACCCACACCTCTGATACTTTTTACAGTGTTTTGCTTTTTTTTACAATTATGTCTGCACTGTGTCCCATTGACTATTAGCAGTTTGTAAGCTCTCCCAAAACATGCAACACACGTTCTGGATTTTTTCACCCACAATCAGAGTGAACATGACCATAATAGGATAAAAAAAACAAGTGAGCTAGACAGTCAATGAAGTGAGGGAGCAGCTTATAGTTTTACTTCAGCATATGAAATGAAAAATAACTCCCAAGTTTCACATTCAGCTGATCTTTTCTGACAGAGCAGACTGAGAACATGAAAGAGTTTTTCCCTCAGAACAAGTTAAGTGTGTGCGACATATATCGTAATATCTTAATTATTGTTTTAACAAACCACCACACGAATATGAGGAATATGAAAAGCTTCAGGAGGCAGCGGTCAACCACGACCGACCAGCTGAGGTACCAGCAAAACAAAAACACTCAGCAAAGTTGGCAGAGTCAATCTGCAAAAGAGCGCCTTATGACAAGATGGGCAACAGATGGCAAGAAATAATAAACATTGTCACCAGCATGACAGCGTTTATTATTTCTTGCCTGTCACCAGGATCTGGTGCCAATTCAAGTGGCTGAGAGAGATGGTTTCAAACATCTTTGACTGCTTTGGACACCCTGCCAAGCTGGAAGTATTTCAGTCATACAGCTCTGCCTAAGTTGTCGCCAAACGCTGGAGCATAAACTGCGGAGGGTTTCATATTTTGCCACAACAGATATGATAATAGCATTAACAGCATCTAATATACTATTAACAAGAGCAAACTAGTACAATACAAGACTCTTAGAAACACACGTTTGAGTTTTTTTTTTTTTTTTGTTACATATTTTTGTGGGATGCAGAATATAGTAAATTATCTCTAACAGCAACCCCCCCCCCCAAAAAAAAAAAAAAAACAAAAAAAAAAAAAAACGAGATATTATTTTTTGTAAATATTGCAGACCCCTCAGGCAGGCAAGTATTGTAGGTCAGTTTTAGCTTTGCATTTTGGGGGGAGCCCAAATCAGAGGAGTCTACTTGAAGTTTTGACCATCATGGTTGGGAGGGGTACAGATAATAGAAGGTTTTTGGTAAGCCCCTGCTTCCTGTGTCCCTGTCCCCCAGCCCAGGCAGGAGCGTCAGTCCCTGGAGCAGCAGCTGGAGCCCCTGGAGCAGCTGGCGGGGCAGCAGCCACTGCAGGAGGACAGCCGGACTACAGCGCAGCCTGGGCAGAGTACTACAGGCAGCAGGCTGCATACTACGGACAGACGGGACAGGCCCCTGGACAGCCAGCCGCTCCCCAACAAGGACAGGTTGGTGCCGAGTAGCGCTGAAATGATGAATTGATTAATCAGTTAGTTAAACTTAATTGAGTTTCAATAACCAATTAATAGTTTCAACTGTTTATAGGCTTCGGCCATGGTAATTACTATGTCATATAAAAAAATTAATACTTTTTTTTGACTGATAGGAAGACTAAGCAAGATGCCACTTTGGGTTCTGGTCACTTGTGATAAGCATTTGTCATTTTTCTTAATATTTTGACAACAAAATGATGAATCAGTTAATTAAAACTGTTTAATTGACATTGAAAATAACCATTAGTTGCAGGCTCATTACTGAGGCTCTGGCTGGGTTGTTATGGTTCACAGTAGTTAGGTGGATCATTGTCATTGTATCTGAGTTTTGTTCTCGATGAGAATGTGAAGGTTTCTGTGTTGTCTCTGTCTGACAGTAATAGGTTGTTCAATGTGTAAGTAAATGGCAGGTCCTCAGTAGTTGCCAGGCAAGTGCTTACCTTTACCGTTTGTGTTTTAGACGCAGTGAGAAGCCACGGCAGCAGGGTCACGGATGTCAGAGAGAATCAGGAAGACAAAAGATGAAGAACAAGTATCTTGTAACCCTGACCTCTCCACCAGGATCTAGGCTGTTTATTTTTTAAATTAACTTTAAGTTTCTTTTTTGTTTGTTTGTTTTATTTGATTTTTTGTTGTTTGTTTTTTAGCTGTGAGGAGCTTAAACCCCTCTCTACCATCCATCCATCATCTGGACACTTTTTAATAAAAATGTGAACTGAACAAAGACATTTCTAGTGCTTTGCTGCTGAGGAGGGACAAGACTGATGGTCCGGTCGTAACAGCGACTCCACTTTGTCACTATCTGAAAGCTTCCATCTCCTCCCTTCTACATGTATGTCATTATGAACACAGAAGCCTTGGGACGCTAACCTCATAATCCAGGGGACTGACCTGCTGATACATCTAATTTCATCTTCCTTTTGTTAACTACTTACATACAAGCCCCCTTTTTAAAGTACTTAACTTCAATTCCTAGCATTGTATTTACTGAGTTGCACATAGAACTGTGAAGATTACCGTTATACTGCATATCTGGTAATGGTACGAATCAGAGAAATTACTTAAAAAGATGACGTTTGCCGTCGACCTTTTGATTTTGTGATCAATTTGAAGCATTCCCTCTGCCTAAGTTTGCTTGCTGTTCGGCTGCTTCAGCTGAGTTTTAATTTTTTTTCCCTTTTCCTTACAAATGTGTTTGCCTTCATTGTATGAGTGAGAGTTTTATATTGCGTACGGCTGAAATTCTACAGTGTTGATTCATGCATGTGGGAGGACTTCCCTAACTGGAAAGCTACAGTAGGTGGACAAACATGTAACAATAAACGAATATCAAGCATCGAATAAGGTTTATGGCCCCACTGGACCTTCAGAAAGGTTTTGATCCAGCTGCCATACAAGTCTTCTAAGAACTGTGTGTCGTGGGATCTTCAGGAAGGAAAGCCTCCACTTTTTAAGATGCGCGACTGAGGTGGCAGGGGAAGGTGTTACAACATCGTCCTGGTGCTCAAGAAGAATACCCATGAGTTTGTTTAAGTGGAAGATGACTCCAGACTATTGTTTCAGTTTCTCGGGATTTCCAGGTTTTAATACTGCTTTCACCAGGTGATGCATCTTTGTGTGATGGCCTACGATACATTTGGTTTCCAAGGAGCACTCCTGCCATGAACACCAGGTTTGTGAAGCTCATCATGTACAGTTTTTGTTGAGACTGGCTCACAGTGCCCATGATTAATCGCTGTAGTAACTTTTGAAGCTGTGGTTTTGAAGCGTTGACCTCTGTTGCCCTGCAGATGTTGGCTGTCTCTGCTAGGCGGTAGCCTGGGGGGGATCATGTGTTTGGTCGAGTGTATCTGTCTGCAGCCTGTCTGACATACCACTGGGCCTCTCAGCCTAATATTTTTCTCGTGCACAGTGGATCAAGACTATGATCAAGGACCTCTCGTGGTTGCAGTGAAAGGGTTATTTCTCAGAGTCTGCAGCTAATCTGGCATACAACTGGGCCTAGCAGTGTAATATTTTTTGTGCACAATTATGACAGTATGATCAAGGACCTCTGATTCAACACCTTTGGAAAAACTTAATTGAGTGCAAACACCACAGCTGTTTTTTGCACCTCAGTCCAAGCACCGCAGAAGAGGAGATATGCCTGGTGGAGAGCTGCGCTCTACTGAAGGCACTCTTAGTTTTGTTTTGGTTTATGAGTTCTAAGACTTTAATGCCTCATTGAATAAATTTACATTTTTTTTTTTTTTGCCTCAATGCATTGGTGACCCGCATTTGGTTTTGAACCAGTGCCCCAAGTTCCTGTGAAAACTAACTAAAGTGGTATTTGTCAGGTTTCTTTAAAAACTGGTATACTGATACTTGGTATTTAACATAATGAGTTGACTGTGTAATACCTTTGTAACTGTGATTTACTTGGAGTTTGGTGTTTTGTCCACCCCCTGTAGTTCATACAGCCACATCTACAATGGGAAGGAGCCTCCTGTGTTTGTCATGCAAGCCTTTACAGCTAAAACTATACACACTGCTTGTGTAGTTTGAGGTCATAGCTGAATCATGCCGTGCTTTTGTTTCAGCTTTGCATGCATCTGTTTTAATTTTTTTGTGCCTGTTTTTTATGAACATCACAAGAATTTGTCCTGATCTTTCACTAATTCAAGGTCATTGTTCATGTACAAAAGAAGTAAACATGGTAAAACTGAGTCTTCCAATGTGTTCCACTTTTGGAGGAGATATATATGTGTGTATACACACACACACACACACACACACACACACACACACATATATATGTATTATCAGCAATATATGGCTGTTGGTTATGACTTTCAGAGACGTATCAGGTATGATTCTTGTATTCTGAATGGCAGCTTTCAGCTTGCCTTTGGCAGCACAGTGTTGATATTGTTAATAAATGACCACCAGCAGCAAAACTGTTGAATTAAAAAGGGGCAAATATCAATTTAGTTTTAAGTGTGTTCTATTTTGTTTCCTGTCCTTTTTCAAAGTGAGTACAAACAAGTGCACAGAACAGAGCAGTCTTATTAGTTCACCACTAGATGTCAATATTTAACAAAAAGACTGAGAAGGCTAAAACGAGCATAAATTTACAGTTGATCTCCAGTGGAAAGTAAAGATCAATCAAGAGTAAAAATTACAGTTTATTAAAGTTGATGCACATTCTGCTTCATATACTTAGCATCAGTGTGGCTTTTACTTTTCCTTTGCTTTGACCTTGTTGATGCTTATATACAACTGATAAAATAATGAAAATGAGATTTTTAAAATTTTGTGCAAAAATATCACGATTTTAAATCACTAGCATACTCCAAATGTAAAATTGTTGTGTGAATTGGCTTTTATGGACTGACTTTTCAGTTTTTCAGTTGCACTGTTACTCAAAGCGCACTGCCTCTTAGGCATATTGGTATTTTGGTATTCACTCTAAAGTACTACACTAAAACTGTTTTAAAAAACGGTCTAGGCATATTTTGTTTTAGTGGTTGTGGTGGTTTTTCTGTGCCTGTGTCTCACGCCCGTATTTGCTAAATTCTAGTGCATCACACTTGTTGACATAATGTGCGCCTGCAAGCCCCCAGGAAGCCAGATGTACTGAGCATCAAAAAGATGCAGCAGTGCCACATCCGTGGCTGCAATGCTCAGTCGGCCACAGACAAAAAGATCATGAATACTGATGTGTGTGTGATGTGCATTGACACCTTTAGTGTGACTGTACTGTTCAGAACTTTTGAAATATTTTTGAAATTCAGAGAAAATAAATCAACAAGGGGACTGAGGGTGCAATTTTAAAAATTCTTTAATTTATATCTTTAAAATTAAAAACATCTGAATTGCATTCTACCACCTCCAAAGGCACAGTCATACTTACAGCTGACCAAATTCATAAAACACTGCCACTGGACATCTTTTTTCCTATTTCTTTTGCTTTTGTACATAAGAAACCAAGCACTATAAAAATGACAAAACATTTTTTTTCTTACTGGGTAAAGAATGGCCATTCTATATGCTGTAGATCATTAAAAGACTGGAGTGATATGTACTCAGCTGTGGTAGCAGTAGAATCCTAGAAAGGATAACATGCTGGTTTGAAGCACGCAATGCTAGTTGAAGACGTGTGCATTGCAGATGTTAAAAGATAAAAAAAGATTAAGACAGGGAATGTAAAAAAAATGACTGTGTTAAAGAACACAGAGGTGCAAAACAAAACAAATCATTGGCAGATGTGGAAAAACAAGATGTAGTGAGATGAAAGTACAATGGAGGGAGATGAACGTCGGTGGAGGACTGTGCAGAAAGAGCCATCGGGTGTGTCTCACCTCTCACCAAGCTCTCTGAGCAGCACTGACACAAGTGCCCGTCAGGAGACTTTCACATGAAATCTGACATCTGTATCTTCCCACTGAAAACACATCAGCCAACTCCAGAGAAGATAACATTTCAGATATCTGTATCTGCATTTTAAAAGACAGTAGTCAGTATGTGCAAAGAGGCAGGGCCTTAGCCTATATGTGAAAAATTTCATCAGATGATAAGGATTGATAACTGAAGGTACACTCAACACACACACACACACACACACACACACACACACACACACGCACACACACCAATAAATGCACACGAAGGTTGCTTACAATGTGTGATAACACAGCACTGTACACTGCACAAAAGGTTCACTTAGTGACACAAGAAAATTCAAAATAGTGGATAAATATACAGTGTTTTGTATATATACTACTGTTCTTACTCAGGCACAGTCCTCTTGCAAACATATAAAGAGAATTAAGAACAAAACAAAACAATGAAATCTGGGATAAAAAAAGAGACAGGTTTGGCACAGAAATGGAAAAATGCATTGAAATAAGGCAAGAAAAATGATATGTCAAAGGATATGGAGGCCATAAAGGAATCAATGAAATGTAATGTAGCACTTAGAAGACAAATGTATGACACATACCTCTCTCATGGAACCAGATTTTCATTAAAAAAAAGAGGGAGGATTTTTTGCAGCAACTAACGGGAGCACCTTTTCCACAGCCACAGGTTTCTTTTTACAAATGTGTGTAGTAGCTGTGACAGGCACCCCAAAACCACAACACCTTTTCTTTACAAGCAAATCAGATCAAACAGGATATCTACACACTTTTTCCCAAATCAATATTCAAATGCCTCAGAAAATATCCACTGAAAAAAAAAAAAAAACAGTCAACACTTGGCATGACTTACAACCACACAACCAAACGCACACACATGCAACACACACTCACACATTACACACACACTATCACAAAAATCACATTCAGTCACACTCTAGAAGTAACAGCAGAGCAGTGTGACCCCAGCGCTGATAAAAGCATACAGAAACCACACAACAGGGGTTTGCAAAACACACCTGCACGAGATAAACACACCCCATAAATCCCAATGATCTGCTGTCTTCCGCGAGCGTCTCTCCTTCTGAGCCGTCCGCAGGCTTTGACAAGTAAGAAATGCCAGAAGGCCTGTTTTGTGCCCGTCTCCCCTCCCGCAGAAGTCTCCTTTAAACACAGATCACAGTATTTTCAAGACCACTTTGATACGGCAGTGACGGTTATGGAAGGACGACCCGAGGTGAGAAAAGCTTTTCAGCAAAGAGAGAGAGTGAGGGAGGCTGTGACGCAATGAGACATACCAATGCCAGGCCCTAGTTGATTTTTTTTTTTTTTTTACAGATCCGTATAACTTAGGGTAGCGCAGAGAAGTCAAAGTGCTCTGCATCTGTCTTTGCATTGGGAGAGTCAGGTCACCGGTGGAGCCACACCCTGTTGCCATGCCGGTAATTGTGTATTTAACCGTTTGTGCCAGGCAGAGTCTGTGCTTAGAGCAGTGTGGCACACAGGTGGGCATTTGTGCCATCCAGGCTGTAGTGGTGCTGCATGGCTGTGTGTTTGGACTGAGGATGAGTAGACATGTAGGCCAGTTAATATGCGTGTTAGACTGCAGCAGTTGTGTGCACACACTCACATTTACAAGATCTACATGTAATATCAAGTGTATAAATTAGTGTACTTTGTACATCTGTGTGTGTGTGTGTGTGTGTGTGTGGGTGGGTGGGTGCGGGTGTGTGAGTGTGTTTACTCATATAATCAACCATGTCTGCAAGTGTTAACCTGTTCAGTTGTCAGCTGAACTGGTGGTGAAGAGCACTCTCTGGTCAGTTCTGGCCAGCTTGGCGGGGGGCTCAAGAGACTCCTCCCCCAGCACCGGCCCGTCTGGGGGGAGGGACAGCTCTTGACCTTCCTCGTCGCTCTCCTCTTCCTCCTCCTCCTCCTCTTCTGCAACAACCATTAGGGGAAGGAAGTTAGTGACACAACAACGGTGGGACCAACCCTGCAGTTCACAGCAGTAGTTATAATGAGATGTGACAGTGCAGCTTTGTAACAGCGCACGGTTGGCACAGTGTGGTACAGGCAAGGCATCCAGTTACCTTTGTCAGGATCCAGTGGGTTTAAACTCCGCCCCAAACTGGCAAACTGGAGGGAACAGGACGTGTTAATAATGTAAATATAGTGAAAATTAGCATTTCATTTTGATTTGTGTGTGAGTGTATGTATGTGTACCTCTCCCATGACAGCGATGGGGGTCTCTCCCTTAGCCTGGGCCACTCTGTGCTCTATCAGGTAGTACATGTACTCATCATATAGCAGCCGGATGAGGTGAAAGGAGCCAAAACTGGCTGCACTGCGCAGGGTGAGGTCCCTGATCACCATGGAACTGAAAGTGAGAAGTAGGAGAGGGTGGGGGGTGACTAAATCATTGTGTAATACACAATGATCCAATACACAATGTGTATTGGATGGTTTCCAACCTGTACACGACTTTCAGGAAACAGGTCTTTGTAGTTCACTGTGACAAAGTTGAGGGGGCTCTGTCCTGGGATGCCCCCTCGACTCAGTGGAGGTGGTAGGTGAGAGGAGGATGATGGCTAAGCTGTCATCCATGATTGTGAACGACTCCCATCCCCTGCAGGACACTTTAACTACACTGGAGAGCTCCTTCAGTGACAGACTGCTTTACCCCAAGTGTGTGAAGGAACGCTATCGCAGGTCCTTTCTTCCTGCAGCCGTCAGACTCTATAACAACCAGTGCTCCCAGTAGACCACACACTCTCCAGGACTGCACTGACTGCACTAGAATGCACATTCTCAGCACCTTAACTTCAGTTTCATTTTACCTTATCCAGAGATCACATTATAAGACATTGTATGATTATGTCATTTAGCAGACACTTACAGTAAGGACAATACAGTTGATAAGAGCTTAACTGCTGATTCTTTAACGATTCCTTAACAGTAGCAACAGAAATTGAATGACTTGGGAAACTCCTTACATACCTCAGTGACAGTGTTTTATATCACTGATACAAAAAGGATTTGCCATTTATTCCCTCCCAATTGTGAAATTGTCACAATGTTCAAAATGTGAGAAAGATTTCACACACCTCCCTCTTTTTTGGTGCTGAGCCAAACTGTAAAAAGCAGGAACTTTCCTTTATGACTCAGATTGTCACAGTGTAAAACTAATAATGGAACTGCAAATAACATGCATGAACTTAATTTCTCCTCAGCACAAGATATATTAGTCAGGAACAGAATTTAGCTCAGTCAGTGGATCAGCGAGTCATTTCATATGTTCGAGGTCATGGCATGCTCACATTCACAACAACCAACAAAGAAATCTATCAAAAATTCTGTCCGTTTCCCATAGATTTGTGCGGCACCCATAGTTCATCTATTAAGTCACTACTCTTCAGAAGGTTAAAAGTTAAAAGAGTTAAAAGAGTTGGCCCTTTCATTCCCATTCGTGTAACTTTCCACAGACAACTGAGCCTCTAACTGTTGTCCACTCTCACCTGTAGAAGGACCACTTGAGCAAGAAGAGCTTAGCAGCTTTAGGGAAGGCAGGGCTTTGTTGGTAGGGTTTTAGGACCTGGGAGACCACACCATCCAGCCAGGCAGCCCACTGCTCCAGGGAGTTCTGCTGCTGGAGGGTCAGCTTGAAGTCCTGCTCTAGCCGCTGGACCACACGGTCTTCACACCGGCACACCCACGAAGCCTGCTCCTGGAGGGAGGGGGTGGGCAGGGCATTAGTGAGAAGCCATCACATCTCACTGAAGTTGCTGAACGTGTGACAATATACTGGGGCAACAGGGCGACATAATATTTAGAGAGACTGTTTGTCAAGCCCCTGAGTCACAACGTATCTGCTCTGCTGAAGTGTCTGTAAGCAAGACGCTGAATCCCTACCAGATCCTGGGATCTCTAGCTGACCCTGCAATCTGCGCTTGCCCGCTAAGATTGGGCAAAGTGAGACAAGAATCCCATACAGGGATTAGTAAAGTATCTCATTACCTTATATGCATGTGTGCCAGTGTGAAGGAAGTACATTTTCAGAAGCAGCTAGAGGGTTGAGTCTATTTTCCCAGGTATTTTCCTCCTAGCAACTCTGACAATGTCAGACACCTCAACCTCCATGCTAGTGAATCTGGACCAACCTGGACGTTAGCAAAGTCGACCCGGTTGAGGTCAGAGAGCATCTGGTTGATCTGGGCTGTGTTCTGGAGGACGGCGCGGGCTGCCTGAGCGAGGTGGTTCAGACTGGTGTAGCGGCGCAGCGTCTGGGCGAATGCACTCGCTGACGTTACCTGACCGAGGACACGGAGAGGACAAGGTGGATATAAGAGTGCATGTGTGGAAAAATATAAATACTTTCACACACAGAATCATGCACAAACAGACTCACACAAATGCACACATGCAAGCACACAACTACATAAAACCTCCTGACTGTAACAGTGTCTAAAAAAAGTGTGGCACTATGACTGGGAAAGGTAAAGCTAATATATAAGGATTACCTTGATGCGGACCATCTCCTCAGGTATGTTCATCATGGCATTGGTCAGCCAGCTCTCCAGGCTCTTGGCAAAGTTGCGGATGGCTTGGGTTAAGGCACCTGGGGACACAAGGAGATACCAGCATCAGGACAACTCGAATATTATGGTGCTTATTTTAGCGTAAGTTGTCTTTGTCCTTTTTGTCCCCCAAGAGCTGAGGATCAAGAATACACTGAAGATTTAAGTCCAGCTTAGGAAGCACTTTGGTTTGCACAGGTTCTCTATTATGTACCAAACTGTCAAAGAACTTTCACAATCTGGCAATGCAATTTCCAATCTGGCCTTTGTTGTTTCAGTTGAAGGTTTCTGGTAGGTAACAGGTAACAAGGGCCAGATTACAGTGATATGTGAAATAATCAGTGATATTAACCACACTCCTCTTGACAATCTTAAGGATAAGTGTTGAACAGGTCCTAGGAAAACCCATAAACGGGGAGCAGTGGGCTGATGTTCTGGAGTGGGTACACAGACTGTTCCATGATCCAATTCAAAATCTTACACCGCATTCATTAGACAAATGCTAGACTTGCTAAAATATTCTTGGGCACAAGTGCCTTCTGTAATAGACCCTGCAGATCTGCTTCACATATTTTGTTCATGTCCTTGTCTAAATGAGTTTTGTAAAGCCATTTTCAATACTTATGGAGCGGTCTATTGCCTACCATCTGATCCAGACTCATTTAATGTCATCTTTGAAGTGCTGCCTGAGCATGCTGAAAATTTTTCTTCATTTTTAGTGAACTATTTAAGTGGAAGCATGCCTTTCACCTATCCCACAATAGGTGGGTCAAGGATAACCTACATTTTCTTAGGCTTGAGAAAATTAGGTTCTCCTTAAAGGGCTCTCATGAAAAATTTGAAAACACTTGATCCTTTCATAACGATCTAAAGATAAAAGCAATCTCCCCTGTACATGGCTGAATTTGTCATCTAGTAGTACACCTAGCAATCGTCTTCACTGGTGCAACTATGATCACTGCTACTGCAATTTTTCAGCACTGCGTTGCTGTTGTTGTTCCAGGATCAGTGTGAATAACTGTTGCATTTTAGCAATAGCTCTTATTTGAGCACTTATACCACAATGCACAAAAGTAAAGTAATTGCAAATGTTATTACTTTGGGGCTGTAGGTCACACTGGAAAAGAGCATCAACAAAATGGCTAAAATTTAAATGGAAAAAGGCCAAATGAAGAAAGATTTTGTAAATTTAAGTTTGGTGCCAGTTTCCAACTATGGCTCTACAGACAAATTCAGTTTTATGTAACACCATGTTGTTATTATGTGATACTTATTGTGTGTATTAGGGTTGAACAGTATACTGATTTAAATATAAATGCATATCATGCTCATTATGCAGCCTTACTGGGGATGGGCCTGAGGACATCAGGGATGAGGATCTCCACCAGGCCCTGGTACAGGCTGTTGTCACAGTCACGACTCCAACGCAGCACTGGCTCGTATTTACACAGCAACACCAGGCAGGACTTGGGCAGACGCTTCTCTGACTCGTCGTGGCTGGCAAAATGCAGGCATTTTTTTACAGTCAAAAGAAACACTCTTCTACCTTTTCTCCCTGGATCTTCTTAATGTTTACGCTGCATTATACATTTAGCAGATGTTCTTATTTACAGCAATTTAGAATGAGTGCTTTCATAACTTAATTTTTTAAAAGAATGCCTTATTTTTTGTCAACCATTCTTGAGACACAGATTTTTGTCCGAAATTTATATGCTAAAAGGCCAGATGAAGAAAACAATGTTTTTTGTATTACTTTGCTATTGGCGGGATTAGTTTTCAGGCTACTGACATAAAGACATAGCAACAAGAAACAATGATTTTTGAGAAGCATGGTATGCTGTGATATTTCGGTATGTACATTTTCATTTTTGCACAGGATCAGTCCTAGTACAAAGCAAACATTTTCTTACCAATACATAGAAATAGAGTATGTTCATAACAAAAACTGATTTTTAAATATGCATACAGTGCATGTCCTGGTTACTCACACAGCCAGCGTGGCGTCTCCAGCCTGACTCTGGCTGAACCTCCAGAAGGTTTTCCACAGGGTTTCCACCAGAGTAAACTGTAGGTTAACCATCACATCCAGTATGGCCTGGCAGAAGACAAGGACAGACAGATGATCAAAAAAGTAAAAAGAAAAAAAAAATCAAGAGGGAAAGGGCATATTTGTAGTTGTTTTTTTTTTTTGTGTAAAATATACACTTTTCTGCTGTTCCTCATATAAACCTAATTTACTTTAAAATTTGACCAAATACCTTCATACAACCACAGCCTTAAGTTCCCTGAAATGAGTTTCACCTGACTGTATGCAATATATGTACTTAACAATTTTGCCTAACCTCAGACACAGCTAACTATATTTGATTCGTTTTTGAGTACAGCACTGCTACTGTATGAACCACAGAGAGCTAGACAGATATTTAGATCAAGAAAATCAAATCTATAGGCAAAGGTTGGCAAAAGGGATATAAATAACAAGTAACAACTAAGTACTATTTTCCACTAACTGAACAGTGTTCAGTTGCTATTTTTCTGGTGTTACAGTGTTTATTCTGAGAGAATGAGAGCATCAATGGCTCACAGCTTTAACAGATCAGAACAGTGATCTTAGCGAGCACACATGCCAGCCAAGTACTGATAATATGGAATTACCTTTGCTTAGCAACTTTCAACTTTCATTGAGAGGTTTTGATCATTTTTTTTTTAACTGGGGTAAGTTAAACTTTATTCCCAAGTTACCTAAGCATATTCTGTGCACTTACTCATCTGATGCTTCTGATGGACAAATACTAAATACAAATACAAATACTAACAATCACAACTGTTGACAAGAAGTCAAATATGACTGGCGTGGTTGTTTAAGGGTGTTTTCACACATACTGGTGTGCACCAATATGTGTCATGTTTCCATGACTACTGACTGGAAAAAGAAAGCGCTGAAAAGTAATAGAAGTTAACTTGAACAATGGAGACACATCAAGTGCATTTCATTCTAGATTGTTTGTATTTATCACTCTCAGCAAATGTTAAAGTTTGGAAATGAATCGTGGCTGCAGCTTGAAAAAAATATGTTGATGCACTGGAGACACCAAAGTCAAATATCAGCACAATTCAGGAGGAGGCCAGATTAGTCCTCCTGAACAATGAAGTCTTCATTAGACACAGATACTGACAAACAACTGGGTACGTTATGCCTTTTAGCTCCAACTTGTGGAGTACACCAGGCAGTTGGGGTGGATCCAGTTCTGGCCGTGTTCACATCACAAACAGAGCGCAACAGAGTTCGACTGTAGCCGAGACCACCTCTTTAGGGCATTCTCAGTATGGCCGTTTTGGTGCACACCTGAGTGTGATTGTTGTGTTCACACTGGCCCAAACAAACCGCACTCGGGCCCAGAGTTCAACTGGGCCAACCTAAACACTGCCTGTGTGAAAACACCCTCAATTTCAGGATAACCAAGCACCGAGACAACTGCTTACATCCCTTGTTGCTAGCCAGCTAAATTAAGTAGTATACCTTTCAGTCAGTCAGTTACCTCACAGTGCTCTCTGTAAAGCAGCTGAAAGCTCTTGATGTGCTCCAGCTCAATGCCCTCTGGCAGAGCCTTCCCCTGGAGATCAATGTCTGGGAACTCTGGGAGGGCTCGAGATGCATCTAAAGTCAGAGCACAGGAACACTGTTTACTCACAAATGATGTGCATTAAAATCACAGCATGTGCAGTAATTACTCTGAAAAACTGAAAAACATTGTATTATGTGTATAACTCCTCATAATACCTACCATAACAAATAAGAGTTGGCTATATCTGGTCAATGGCAGCCATTCCATAAAGGCAATTATATGTCTATGACTCTGTGATGTTTTGTTTAAATTCTACCTATGTGTGCCATACAAGCGCATTCATAACCTGTAGGTATGCGTCCACTGTAAAATGGTGATCTAAAGCTAAAAACTCACCCAGGAATTGCTGGTACTGCTGAACCTGGGTGCTGATGTCCACAAGACCAGCCCCCTGCTGCTGTTGCTGCTGCTGTCCGCCTCCTGATGCTGTGCCATTGGTCATTCCTTCCACTTTATGAACTGGCTTCAACCTGATAGGAGCAGGGACAAAGTATATTCAACATTCAGGTCCGCACAGTGGGGAACAATCAATCAAGTTTCTTGAAAACAACTGTGGGTGAAGCAGCACCACTGGTCTTGTAGGTAGAATACTGGTGCCAGATTGGGGACTGGCTATTTACTTCATCAAATCATGAAATTAAGTGTAATATGTACAACATGTATATACGTCACATTTCTGCCAATCCAGTTCTAATTAGAAAATCGAGGGATTTCGATTATAGGTTGTGAAATCTTTAGTACCCCTGCATAATTTGCAAAATGCTTTGTTGCAATGTACAATGTGAGTAAATTTTAGTAAATGGGCCAAAAATTCTAAATTACTGGTGTTCCCTTTTCCCTTCACTTCACAACATACAGGTTGGGTAGGATGTGACTGGTTATTAAATTATGATATGTGATATTATTATCACTATTATCAACTATTATTAAAATCACATTTCATAATGATATAGCCAATAAAATCAAATTTTTACCTTTTTTCTTATCCATTACTTTTACTGATATTTAACAATATAAGTGGATCTTTTGACAAAATGCGATATACAGGGGTCATCTATGAAAGAGACCTTGGTCTCAGTATGATTCCCTGTTTAAATAAAGGTTACATTAAAAAAATGTCTATGATGGCTATTCAGTTGTTTTCCATACAATGTTAATAATTGGGCCACCCCTGCAGACAGTGAATTCTTCTATTCATTTTGGGTGGGGTGATGCATGAAACTAGCAGTTCCTGCAGAAGTACATTGCAAACAATCATGATTTAATGTTGCCAACTGTTTTAGTAAACTACAATTACCACAGTTCATTCCACTCATGTATCCTCATGTATGACAAAAGATTGAGCCATGAAACAGTACGCGGAGATATGTAGCCTCTGTAATAACAGTATAACAGTCAGCTAATATTGGAATGCCAAAATACTAGACTGAGAGACTTAAGAGCCAGTGAGTCAAGAGCCAAATGTGAGTTACTGGGCTTGCTAAATGAAATGTAACAATTTTAGTGTGTGAACCCAAGGTGCTATGCCTTTTGTGTTTTGTGCTAGTCCCCCATTGCGAGTGCTTCCAGAAGGTTGCCTTGCTTTTTGGGAAAAGCAACACTCAGAAAAAAAAAATGAATGTGAAAAAGAAAGTCAGAGTGAACAGGCATAGTGTGACACATGGCAAAAGGATGAGGGAGAAGTACAGTAATGTCTTTCACTACCTGGAAGAACAGAGGCTTCAAGATAACATGAGGTGAGAGACAGAGAGCAAAGTAGTCAGCAACAGAGACATACTAACTTAGAGGAAATGGAGTCAGATGAAAGAACTGTGGAAACAGACTGACGGGGGAAAAGTTCCAGTGTTCTAATGATAGACAAGAGGTGTGTGTGTGTGTGTACCTCTGTTTCTGTGAGAAGGGCTGCTGCCTCATGGCCAGGTGCTGCTGGTCCTCCATCAGACGAATGAGAGAAGAGCTGGCCTTGATCCTCAGCCCATAGTAGTGGTATTTAGAGTTACCTCTGTAGGGAACAGAGAAAAGGGAATCTAACTCTGACTCATATGTATATATATATACCACAGCAGCCACAAAATAAACAGAGATAGATAGACAGATGAATAGATGGATGCACCCCCCTCACCTTCCAAGTAAATTACCAACCTGTGGGAAACATTGGTCTACCACCATCTCAACACACATTCCATCATGTTCCCTGTTACTGTGTCTTACCGAGTGCCCAGGCGTCGTGTGCGTAGCCCCATGAAGACAGATCTGATGAGTTTTCCAAAGGAGGCAGCATTGACAGGCTCTAGTTTCTGCTCCTGGCAGTGCAGCAGGTAATGACAGTAAAGGGTGGAGCGTGGCAAACTCACTCCTTCAGCTGTCTCATAGTTGTCCAGCAACCACTGTACCTGACACACAGGTAGTGAACAAGACAGAGGCTGGAGCAGTTAGCAAAGCCTGTAGTCGCTAGTAGGTAAACAAACCTCAGTATGTTCAAGTGCACACATCAACTGCATTCACTTGCAAGCAATCACACACACACACACACACACACACACACACAGGCGCGCGCACACACACACACACACACACACACACACACATTTTCACTTAAATATACGTGCACATACACTATTTTGCAGTTCACGTAAATGGACATACAAGCACAAAGTCACGAACAAACAAGCACATTCACATTTATAGTTTGTTGCTCATTCAAAAATGAAAACACAAATACATTTGTTTGCGTGCCGTGGCATACAACTTTGGTATGCAATGAATTAATGACCTGGAATATTGATGGGATGTTTGCCAAACAAAAATTGGTTACCATTGTCATGTGGGGCTCAATATGATGCATTTGGAATGAAAAATACAGTGTTGTGGCATTTCAGGCAAAATTAAAAATGCCCCCAATCACATGCACTGTAATGACATGAAACATGATGAGGTCATGGTTTTGTTGTCTGACGGAAATCACATTTAAAAATACTGTGTTACAACAGTTTTAAGGGTCACTGTAAGAATAAAATTTATTTTATTAAAATAAATATTTATTAAAATAAAATTTATTTTATTAAAATAAATATTTTATTAAAATAAAATTTATTTTATTAAGCTAACCCTTTCAGGCCCTGATAAGAATCACCAAGGTTTTTAATTGTGTTTCCCACAAGACCAACCTCAGGCATGACGTCATCAATGTGTGCCACCAGAGGGGTTGTGTGGATGAGAACAAAACGAGAAGAGATTCCTGCGCTTGGCGCCTCTGCATACCTTCTTGTCTGCCGACGGCACGCTACTCTCCTCGCCCTCTGTAATACTCACAGTGGCTGGGGAGGCACGGGCGGTGTGTGAGTAGCTCTGACTGTTGCCACCTGCCCCTCCGCTGTTGCTTCCCAGCATGTACCCCCCCTGGATCACATAGCTGCCTGCTGCACCACCGTTGGTGCCCGCCCCATCCCCTGCCCCGTTGGTGGTGCCCCCCGTTGTCACCACTGTGGCCCCTCCCCCTGCTGCACTTGTGGGCTGGGCCACAAACATGGACACGCCCCCTGTTGTGCCAGTAGTCACAGAGACGGTGAGGGGTGTGCCAGGGGTGGAGGCCTGTGAGCCTGAGGTGGGTGGAGCTTCATAGTACTGTGCAGCTGTAGTCTGGGTGTACAATGGTGTGTCTGTGTATGGAAAGTTGCTGGAACGACTGGATGGGAAACGGGGAGGAAGGAAACATGGAGATATCAAACTCTTAGAAAAAAATGTTGTCTGTGTGTGTTTGAATGTATATATAAGTAATTGATGGCTACAGTTGTATTCTTACATGGTACTGGCAGTGTAATTGGTGTCTCCTCCTTCCACATACTGCACTTGATTGGTGTACACATGTTGCACTGGCACCTGTGTCAGCTGCTGCTGTACCTGATGAACACACACATGCACACAACTGAATGAAACCAATGAAACTCCATTTGCCCAATTAACCCACATGAACCACTATGCCACCTACAAATCCTTAGCCTATTCAGGCAAGCTTCCTTACCATTTACAACAAAGATTCTCTCTCCCTATACTCTATAACAGCAGTCTAACTTGTGCTCCTGACCTACTTGAGGAGGTGTAGCGGTGGCCATTGATGATGACTGACTGCTGCCCAAGGTAGCAGCTTCAATCTCTGTCTTTGCACCAACAGAGAGCAGATATATTGAGAGGAAATATGGTGGGACATCTGAGGCGAGCATGTGGGGCACACAGGGAAGGGCTGTCCATACTGTAGTCTGCTGATGTGCAGGCCAGGTACCCTGTATGTCTGATCTCCTGCTGCTGCTGAAACTCCTCTAGCTTTCTGTTTCTGCCTGACACCGACAACCTGGCACTAGGGGAGAGCTGGAAGCCCGCAGCGGTGAGGTTCAGCCATAGAGGTTGTGAGCTGATTACTACTGACATGCTGCTAAGTGATAAAGTTAGCAAATTTTTGATGTGGCAGCTGTCAAACGTGATGCCTTTTGTGGCAGCAATTGTGATAATGTGTGTGTGTGTGTGTGTGAGTATGTGGGAAGATGCTGCCTGACCGCAACTGAAATATTAGCAGTGATAAACTATGTGTTTGTTTTTTTTACTTTCATTTAACAAATTCAAACATACACATGAACATATAAACACAAACACATACATATCTGTTTTCACACATCCATATTTCTATCTCCAAAACTATTAACATTTGATTTACCTCCTGGCTGATATGGACAGGTTGTAGGCTGGTGACACTAAGCTGGGTGCCTGGCTCAGTTTTGGCTATCTGAGCAGTGGCCTGCACCACGGACCTCTGGTGACATGAAAATCAACAAAACACAAGGCAGACTGAAGCATAAGTTTTGGTGCATTAACAATTGTAGGGGGAAAAATTTCCTGGTGTGCATATGGTTTACCTGCTGAGCCGTCTGCACCTGCTGAACCACTTGTGTGGGAACTCCGGTCTGTACAACAGCCGGAGGTGGACTGGAGTCTGATACACTGTCACTAGAATGGAGGGAGCCCTCTGAAGGATAGACAATGAGTGATTACAGTACTGTTACTAGTCACATATGTCATTTACCTTATAGACTTACTGATAAGCAGACTACCGCTTATTCAGTGCACTATTCCTCTTTCACGTACTCTGTATGAGTCATTGCATTTACAGTTCCTTATTATCAAACCATGAACAGGAAATGGTGAACAGAAACACCTCTTCATTCATACAACTGTTTGTTTTGTTTTTTTGAACACATGAAATTGTCATTATCTATCTGAACAATCTTAGCTAGCCCATAACACACAGTCCAGTTGAATACTGTTCCACTGCTAATGGATGACTTAAGTATCTCAATTTATTACCCTTTATGAACAGTGATTTATGGCAATGATTGTAAATTTGTTATCGACAGATCTGACAGTTTTGAACCAAAATATAAGTGAAATATTAAATACTAGTAATTTTGTGTATAATATAAACAACTGTAATTTAACAGAAATGAACTTCACAACTCAGTCCTTTTGGGGAGGTTCAGTAGCAGAAAATGTGAGAAGTAACCCTAATGTTGAACTGATGGAGTCATGTGTAGTAGCTGTTTGTTGATGTGGAAAGCCATGAATGGCCAAAAACAGTCTCATTTGGTTGAAATTGTCATGAAGGCTTTCAAAAAAAGGTAGGGCAGCAATAAACAGAAATCATATCTTATATGATTTGTAACAGCTCTAAAACACCACAGCGTATGACCCCAAGCAATAACCAAATGTTAACTGGTTATTAGGCCTAGGTATCATTTTTCGATTTTTTTGATATATGTATATGTACTAATACCAATATCTTGAATATGAAGCCAGCACCAAAAAGCAAACTCTTCCTTTAGTGTAAACTTTAATAGGGATTAAACATTTTGCATTTGCCTGTCAGTAGTACTGACATGACTCGGTCCGTCTCAGAAAAGCTCCAACAATTGGTATCCAATCATGGGACAACTACCACTACATGGTAGTTGTCCCAACCACCTAGTGAGTGTGTTTATGTAAAACTAGTCTATGGAAAACCCTTGTTTTCAAAAACCCATTTCATCAGGTCAGAATAAAGAGTATCTGATGAAGTTCCTGAATTCACATGGAGCAAAACAATAATCGAAAGTCTATTTTAATCCCATTGATTTAAAATGGTATTCAATGCTTAGCTCTTACCTGTGACAGTAACTACAATGTACTGAGGTGTGCTTTGAGCATTCCCAGCCTGTGTGGGGGAGCCCTGGATCTCTGCAGTCACATACTGTGTCGGAGCTGGTTGGGCTGGTGCTGTGGGCTGGGTTTGGCTACCTGCTGCAGGCTTCTGTGCAGCCACAGATGTGGCTTGCTCAGCAGGAGTGGTTTGGCCTGTGGGTGTGACAGCAGTGGGCGTGGCCACAGTGGTCTGAATCTCAGCCAGAAACTGAGGGGCGGTGGCTGGGGTGGTGCTGACAACAGCTTGGCCAGCTGTGACACTAACACCGGCCCCCTGGGGTTGTGTTGTCGGCTGAATCTCACCTACGTAGCCTGAGGTGGCCATCACAAGAACTGGGAATCACCACTGATGACAGGAAAAAGAAGTATGTGACAAGTTAAACATACAAAATGTCACCCGTGTGATGCAGAGAGTTTTACCAGCTACACAAAAACATATTTAACTGAAAATATCAAAACTATCAAAGTGTGTTTACTTTGATAGTTTGATCACTTGGGTCCCTGGACATCAGTGATTTTTATTGCCTTGTCTCTTTTAGTGTTACGTTATATAATACGTCTATATGTTTGTATGTTTGTTTTACTCAAAATTGCTCCTTGGGGATAAATAAAGGTCTTTGAATTTAACTGAATTAAGTGCATCACTTTGTATCACTTTGCTGAGCTCATGATAAACTTATTTAATTTGACTTGCCTGGACAGGTTAACAATTTATATCCTGGAGACAAGATGAATAATTCTTCTCCCTCATATAAACAGTCTACCAGCTCGTCAAAGTGCTTTACAAAATATGGCTCACATTGATTCACAAAGTGACAGCCACATTCACACCCTGACGGCGGAGGCTGCCATGCAAGGTGCCAACCTGCTCATCAGGAGCGGTCTGTGGCTCAGTGTCTTGCTCGGCAACACTTTGACTTGTACTCTGGGGATAAAACCAGGAATCCTCCTATTCTGCTATAACTAGACAGCAGCTCTGCATGCTGAGCCACGCTACTCATATAAATAGTGTGGGCCCAAATTAATTCACAAAGGGACTGTATCTGACAGCACTCCTCAAAGTAACCTGTTCTTGGAGTTAGTGCTAGTGAGGCGATGTGGGGGAGGAGCACTAACGGGAAAAAGCTTTCGGTGTCCCATTACCTGTAATGTGATCACATGGCCTATTTGCTTTCACTCATATACAGCCTGTAACTGAGGTTGGGAAAACCCCTTAACCACATTATAAAACCTGTAGCATTTTTAAAGCCCTCAAATTCTGTTGTTTTACCCTCATGTAATATATGACAAAGGGAAGCTTTAATTAGTCAAAACTAAGGCCAGCAGTCGTTTACTAAGACACCCTCAATAATATAGACTTGACACCCTTGACAAACATTCCTCTTTGTCTCTAACACACACTCTCTCACTCACTTCGTACCCGAGACAGAGGATCAGGTGTCTCTCTATATTATGACCGATATCTAAACGAATAAAATGAGTCAATTGGCAACAATGAACATTACAGAGCTGTAAAACTACTCGTTTAACAACATAGTTCTAGACTGGATTCAGAAAAGAGGCACCTGTAAAAACGCACTTCCCTGCCACGCCCCTTCCATTTTAAGTGTCTGCCACCTGACGTTTGTGCTGTCGTGGCTTTCTCCACTTTCCATTATTCGACGGCAGTACCTGTCTGTGATGCCAGGCCGGCTCCGCCCCTGCCTCAACGTTAGCAACAAAGTAACACTGACGAAAAGAAAGCCAAAACTGCACTTTGAACTTGCCTAGCACTGCATGTGCCCTTCCTTTTCATGGGTACTTAACATTAACACATTCAGCAGTGGGGCTTTACAATGCGCTAACGTTAGCTTCCATAAAAGCACACACCATGTAAAAATCATTTTTAAATGATGCAGCGTGTCCGTTGCCGGTCCGAGTAACATTAGCTCGTCCCTTAGCTATGAGCAGTAACGTTTACAAACCTGTCGTGACAACACTGATGCTAGCCAGCTAGCAAGTCAACGCTGGTAGCAAGCTAACTGGTCTCTACAACAACCGCCATTTTGTACCCATTGCATTTGACATCGCCATAACAACGGCCTGCTTGGACATGCATCTGTGGCTGCGTCGTCAGGGAAAGCATACTCCAATGATACGTCTATGAGTAACTAACACCAGCTAGTACTCCGTGCAAGAAATAAGACTTGAATGATTTTCGGCGTGAGAAGCTAGCAGGCTAACGTAAGCTAACACTAGAAGCCAGGTTGCAGTTAACGTTATGGCTACTGAAACAACAAGGAAAAAAACAGCACAAATATCTTTTGAACCGCTGCTGGACAGAAAACATGTGCAATATGTTTAGAGATTTTACCTCTGTTTTCGAGTGAATTTCCCACCGCTAAAATTCTTTTTTTAAATATCTTTTTCTTTTTTCCACACGGATTCAGTTGTTGTTGTTGATTCTCGTTGCTGGGTTCTTGTCGCCAGGGCTACCGTGGCTATGGCGCTTCGTCCTCACCAGGGCAACTGTTGCTACCCACCCGTTCCCTTCCCTCCCCCTTCATTGTTCTGATTGGCTGAGCTGTCCCGAATCGTCTTAAAGTCATAGGACCCTCAAATTTGTCAGTACAAAGACTTCCACGCCCATTTGTAGAGACTCCCCGTCTATCACAGAGATGATTTTTACATAAAAGGCTGATACCATGCGAGGAAAAGTAATTGGCTTACCCCAGTGCTTATCAAAATTCTGCAGTCAGTACTGAATGTAATGTTTTATTGATAAGACAGTGGCTAGTACAATTCTGCTTGCTCCATATGTCACACCTTTAATAATAATAGGCTAATAATAATAGTGTCTACACATTATAAGCCAATGCACTGAATGATACTGAGCGCATCATGTGAAAGGCTAAAATGTAGTCATGGATCTTATGGTTCCTGCATGTGGACTCACCCTTGAAAAAAAAAAATCAATCTTTTTGGTAATTCATGTTTAGGTTTAACTGAATGTTTACCTCATTTGTTCAATAGGGAGGGCAATTATAAACCCACAGACACAGTTAAACACAGTGTGATACATACAGAAAGGATGGAGCCATGCAAGTTGATGCAATTTCCTCAGTGTCCACATGTGTTGTTACCATTTCTGTCCTAATATTGTGCTACAGGCACCATGGAATAATTTGTAAGACACAAAATGGTGCCATCTTTATGTAAATTGTCCCTAAACAACACATTTACAAATAGTGCAGTCCATACTGCTCTGCCATCACACTCTTTGACGTCCCCAGTTCACCCCTGTGACACTTTTTAAATGAATGCCAGGGTGGACACCCCCCTAAAATGCCATGCTTTTTGGTTGTTATCATCGCATTAATTGCAAATTCATCATCCCCATTGTCATTTCCCAAATGAGTGACCTTTGACTACATGGATGCACAGATAGAACTGTGAGGGTTTTTTTTGTTGTTGTTGTTGTGTGTTTTTTTTTTTTCGCCTGATTCATGACTTCTATGTTATCTGACTAGGAAAATGTCACTGGTCCCGTCACAGTCGTTCCTGGCTCATCGTTCTGCAAAGAAACAAGAGAACAAGGTTTCTGCACAAATTTATATATAGGTTGAGGTCACCTGAATGTTCAGCTTTGGGATATTCAAGCTAGCAAATCTGGTGTAAATCATTTTGATATGTGGTCACAGTGGTTATACAAGCCTACCTATTATAAGCCTGAGAGATGCAGTGAAGGTCTGATTTTATCAGTGGACCAGAATTCATGGAAACATATCTGATTATTTCTGAAGGTTCACTTCACTAGAGCAGTTAATGTCTGTTCATCATATTTTTAAAGTCGTTTTTACCTTTATTTCTGCCTTCATGTTACAACTATTTAAGGGGGCAGAGGTAGTTTTTTTCATTGAGAACACGTTAACTGCCAGCCCTCATTGAATATCATGATTATATCAAATTCCGAGTGTTGCTCTTCACTTTAACTTGTGGAAAATGCAACTTCATCTGGTCTCTGATAACCTTGGGGTTTCCTTTTTTTCCATATGAGAGCTGCACACATTTTGGCTCAACACGAATAACACAATGCATAGTTAGGAATGACAACAACAATGAACACTAATAACAATAACAATAATAGTAACTTTATTCATAGAGCACTTTGTAACCTTATTTTTGAAAAGTGTCCTATATCTTTTTATAGACAGATAGATAGACAGACACATAAACTATATGGACAAGATTTCTTCAAGATTTTGGAGTGTGTCTGTGGGAATTTTTTCCCATTCATCCAGAAGAGCATTTGTGAGGTCAGACACTGGTGTTGGACAAGAGGACCTGGCTCGCAATCTAGTGTTCTAGTTGATCCCAAAGGTGTTGGATGGGGTTGAGGTCAGGGCTCTGTGTGGGCCAGTCAAGTTCTTCCACACCAAACTTACCTAACCATGACTTGATGGAGCTTGCTTTGTGCACTGGCGCTCAGTCATGCTGGAACAGAAAAGGGCCTTCCCCAAACTGCTCCCACAAAGTTGATAGCACAGAATTGTCCAACATGTCTTGGTGAGCTGAAGCATTAAGAGTTCTCTTTAAACAGAACTAAGGGCCAACCCCAGAAAAACATGCCCTAGCATTATCCCTCCTCCAGCAAACTTTACTGTTGGCACAGTGCAGTCAAGCAGGTAACATTCTCCTGGTGTTCAACAAACCCAGACACGTCCATCAGACCGCCAGATAGAGAAGCGTGATTCATCACTCCACAGAACACGTTTCCACCATTCCAGAGTCCAGCAGTGGTGTGTTTTGCACCGCTCCATCTGGCGCTTGGCATTGTGCTCGGTGATGTAAAGCTTGCATGCAGCTGCTCGGCCATGGAAACCCATACCATGAAGCTCCTGGCGCACAATTTTTGTGCTGATGTTGATGCCAGAGGAAGTTTGGAGCTCTGCAGTTATTGAGTCAGCAGAGCGGCGGCCACTTTTACGCACTATGCACCTCAGCACTTGGTGACCCCGCTCTGTAACTTTACGTGGTCTGCTGTTTCCAGGCTGAGTTGCTGTGGTTCATAAACACTTCCTCTTTGTAGTAATACCACGTACAGCTGATGGTGTCATGTCTCACAGGGAAGACATTTCATAAACTGACTTGTTGCATCAGTGGCATCTCTTTCACAAATGTTGGTAAAGACAGACTGCATGGCTAGGGGCTTGATTTTATCCACCTGTAGCAAGAAGTGTGTATATATCCATATATCTACATCTATCTATATCTATCTATATACACTACTCACAAAAAGTTAGGGATATTTGGCTTTTGGGTGAAATTCATGTAAAATTTAAAATGTTCACGCTACAGTGATATTATATCATGAAAGTAGGGCATTTAAGTAGAAGCATACACTGGTGATTTCCTCATCTCAAACAATTTCTTGAAACAAAAGCCAACAACAGTGGTGGATATACCACAACAAAAAATGTCAGTGTCAATAACTTGTCATGTGCCCTTGAGCATCAATTACAGCTTGACAACGACGTCTCATGCTGTTCACAAGTCGACTTATCGTCTGCTGAGGAATGGCATCCCACTCTTCTTGAAGGGCGGCCCTCAGGACATTGAGGTTCTGGGCTACAGAGCTCCGAGCCTCTACACGCGGCTCAGCTGATCCCATAGGTTTTCTATGGGATTCAGGTCGGAGAAAGTGCAGGCCACTCCATTTGAGGTATCCCAGTCTCCAGCAGCCATTCCCTAATGATACAACCTCGATGAGCTGGAGCATCAAACTCCTGATGTGAATTTTGCCGTTAAACTCCTTGTTAGAGAACAGCAACTTGTGCAAAAAGTACTGAAACATTGAACAGTTGGACATGTGCATTCAAAAGTTTACAGAAGGTCACATTAAGTTCACCTGTAAAGGTTATAATGCATTTTAGGTTCATCCTGAAATTTCACCCAAAAATATCCTTAACTAAAGTGTATATATCGATAGATAGATAGATAGATAGATAGATAGATAGATAGACTGACAGATGTGCCTTAAAAATTATTAATAAAACCAGTAATAATAAATTCACTGTAGGCCAAGGTAAAATTGGATTGATATGTTTTCTGTGTTTTGGTCTTTGTGAGAAGTTTGGCAGCAACACACTGAGTATGCTTGTCTAAACTTTGGTTGGTTGCCTGTGGACCAAGATGTCTAGCAGTTTGGTAATTTATAATGACAGGACTGATGAGAACAACCTCTGATTGGTCAAAGTTTAACTGTAAAAATGGCCGGACATTCAGTTTTGAAGATCCTCAAGGTAGTTACTGAGTAAAGCAGTTAACCTTATGTTAGAGGGGACTGATGGGTAAGTACACCTGTTTTTCAATAAAAACTGATATTGTGTCAGTGAATAACATGCCCTAGGAGTAGCATATGGGTGAAAAAAAAATTAAGAACCAGACACATAAGAGTCAGTGGGTCAGTATGTTAATTATGTGTATTATCACATAGTCACACCACATGCCTTTATGGGTGTAATTATATCAATATGCTGCTCCTCCTAATCACAGTACTGCATGACTCATGGTAACTGCATATTTTACATATTTAGTTACATTTTAAATAGGCTGTAACTACGTCATAGTGTGGTGGGGACATTTGAAGTGACTAAAAATCAGGATTTGAAATCAGTAGTGTGCTTCACATGCAGAAACACAATGAGATCACAAAGGCCTCTCTGGCATCAGGCATACTGGTTAATTATGCCACCTTTTAGTCTGGGTTTTGTCTCCATAAAGGTCTCTGACTCTATCTATCTCTCCAATCTGCTCTTCTCTCGGGGAGGGCCTGCATGCGCAGTATGAATATCTCCCCAGCAAGGCTCCAAACCCCTTTATAAACCCTGCTCAGGTCACCTAGAAAGTCACAACTCTTCTAAACAGAGAGAGAGGGAGTAAGAGGAAGAAAGAATCTCTCATCAGTTCAACCACATCTCTCTGGCCTTGTTTTCCCGGGGCACTATGTGGAAAGCTGCAGTATTGGCTGTGTGTCTGCTGGTGGCCGGGGTTCAGACCATGGACGGCTCAACATACGGGGTGAAGCTGTGTGGCCGTGAGTTCATCCGGGCGGTCATCTTCACTTGTGGCGGCTCGCGTTGGAAACGGTCACTCCCAAGTGCAGGTGAGAGCAAGGCTACAGACACTGCATTTTGGCTGCTTTTACTCTACAAATAGGCTCAACTGACTGACACTCTTGACTTCGTACTATATATAAAAGACATGGGAATGTGCCCATACAAATGGCTTTCTTTAACCTCTTATGCTCATTCATACTAGTCTTTTCTTTCTTAAGTTTGCTGTAGTGTTCATTTGTAATTGTGCATAATTCTGTGTCTTAGCCAGACAAATGTGTATTCTCGTCAAACAGTAATGGAGTGGAGAGGAGCTCACAAGTCAGAAGAATATTGATTTTATTTGTATGGATTATTTGTGTAGTTTAGCACAGCCATTTCAGTCAGTAATTATGAATGGATTGATGGATGACTCGAATTTGCACTGTGGCAAGATTAACACATCCAGCCACACAAAATAATATTAATTCAACATTTATTTCATCTGCAAAGACCATTGAAGAGGCATCTTCATTTACAATGTTGTCAAAATGCAAAAACAGATAAAAAGCAATGTGTGATAATAGAGGTTTAAAGACAGAGCAAAAAAACAGGCTATGGAGGACAGTAAATAAAACATGAAAGAAAATAAATTGATACAACAAATCTGTAAAACAGAATAAATTAAAATTAGTAAACACAAGGGTGAGAAAACAGATTAAATTGGAGTGATCTTATGTGCAGTTACAATAAAATAAAATAAAATCTGAAATAAGGCATTTGAACAGCCATAGTTGCAGTAAAGAGTCTTTGTTTTCAGGGCTTTTGCAGATTGATAATTGAAATTTTCATAATTCTGTCCTGGCTGACGGAATGTAGAGCATCAACCTATTTTGAGAACGAATACCAAGATTATATATGTGCTGGGGTAAAATGAAGCATTTGTATTAAAGCAGTGTTTAACTGAGTATTTGCATCCAAATGAGATTATTTCATAATAGTTAATGATTCTGAACCACAAAATGTATCATATCCGCCTTAACTCTCCCCTGGGCTTCTCACGCTCCTTCAGATCTTTTTCGATTCGTTCTCATGAAGCATAAAGCATGGGACAGAGTCCTTTTTATATATGTCTAAGAGACAAGCATGAGCAGTAATACTGCCTAAACTGATTTAAAGTAATCATCTCCCTGCTTCACTATCTTCCATGCAGGAGAGCTTTCAGAGGACCCATTCAGCCCCCGAGAGGAGGAGCCGTCAAAGGGCTGGAGTCAGGACTCCAGGGTGGAGGCTCTCTTCCAAAGGACCAGCGACCTGGGCCTCCGCAGCCCATACAGAGATGGCCAGGAGGGGGTGTTCAGCCGGCCTACCCGCTCCATTATCACGGAGGAAATCCTGGAAGCTCTACGTAAGGCCGACCGCAAGGGCCGTGACGTGGTGGTGGGTCTGTCTAACGCCTGCTGCAAGTGGGGCTGCAGCAAGAGCGAGATCAGCTCCCTGTGCTGAGAAACCACCTCCTCCTTCCCCAGCGCACACTACACACACACACACACACACACACACACACACACAGGAAGACAAATACCAACTGACACACACCATAAACCTCTACACTCATAGGTGCACATGCGCACACATACACACACACATGCTTTTTGCTCCCATTTATCTCTCGGTAACCCCGTTTCTCCTTTCCTCCATGATTTCGATAAATTTTCCTCCAATGTCTTAACTTGGACTATTGTTTAGAGTGTCTGATAATGTCCAGTTTTCAGTATCCATGATGTGTATAGAAAGGGCTGCCAAGTCTTGAAATATGTTTGTATGTATGTATGTATGTATGTATTTTATTTATTAAGTGCATTCTAACCTTTAACCATCTTGTTCTCAATCCAAAAAGTTTGTTCTTCTCTACTTTTGTCACACACTCTTTAATAAAAAAAAAAGTTGCATTACTTACTGCACACTGTGACATTTCATTATTCCCTTACCAGCCGAATGGCAGAATCAGGGGGAAAAACCTTACTTACATGTCTGGCATAGAGAGAGCAGTTGCTGAAAAGGTCTGGTTCAGGCAGAGCATAACACACAAACAGGCCACTGCCAGTGGCAGTGGCAGCACTAGCCTTGTTCAAAATCATTTGACGTGACATCAAAGACGCTGAAGAGAAACCTGGATGCTGTTGTGTGTTTTGAACTGCATGCTCTCTAATGAACATCCTCTTTTTTTTTTTTTTTGATCAGTGTACTGTATATATTTTTTGGTCTGACCAAAGCAGCCTGTCACAGCAACCACAGATTCAGAGAAAAGCATGCTTGAAGGCTCAGGAAGTATTAGTTTACCTATCTTATAAATAGGTTTTTAAGAAGACTATGTATTTTGCATGTTATTATTGAGACATGGTGTAGATATTAAAGGTACCAAGTTTGAAGAGACAGGAAACAAGGAGGATGTGCTACGTGACAAAGGCCCCAGATCAGACTTGAGCAGAAGTTACAGTTACAGGATATGAACTGTAGCCAAGTATAAAACTGTCAGGACACTCTGCGTAGCCCTTTTAAGTACCAACGGCCTAAAGGCATTTTGACCTGGACTCCCTGGAAGAAGAGACATTGTGTTTCAATGGGACCTTCCTGGTAAAATAAAGGATAAATAAAAAATAAAATAAAAAAATATAAAAGGTAATTTTGAAATAACAAAACTCTCAGAACAATTGCACTGCCTGACTTGATTGTCCTCTAGATCAAAATGGTTTGTGTCGCTTCTCTCCCTTCAAAAAGATTGTCCCACTTCATCTAAAACACCCTGTCTCACTTTGTCACATGAAGCAGACAAATCAGAAAAATACTTCAAATTTTAAACATAAAATTGACGGCCTTTGATTGCTTTATGCACCAGTGTTATGCACTTTTATGACAAAATAGCAGGGGAAACTGGGATAAGACGTATGACAGTTATAATGTTTTTCAACAAGTCTCCAGTTGTGATCTGTTCTCGGCCCATCAACTAGAAATGAACCGGCAATAATAAATCTCCTCAAAAAACAGTCACAAATACCTATGCCTAACATTTTTTTAGCGTAAGAGCAATGTCAAAATTCGAGAATAAAGTTAATCTTATGCATAAATACCAAGTGTGTATTGATCAAAATGACTCCCGAGGCAAAATACCCCCCCCCAGGGAGCAAGATTTTACATTTACTTTTTTATACATTTACTGTTATAATGACAGAGATGTAGTCTGTTATGATTTAATTATTTAAATATGTTCATGGTGAACTGCACATATTTATACTCCTACCTTACCTCATTGCATTTGTATATAGTATGTTTTCCTGTGTGAGACTGTATATTGATTATATTTATATACATATATATACAGATTTTACATATGTACACACCCATTTACATATATACATGCATGTATTTGTGTATAAACAGTGGTGGAAAAAAGTTTTCGGACACCCCATGTATTTGTGAAATATTGCATTAAGAATCAGTCTTAGGTCTTCAAGTGCAATTTCTTTTAGTACAGTCACAGCCAAAATGCTAAACAAATCCTAAAAAAGCCATTAAAAACTTAAAATTGATTGGTTCCATAAAAATGCATAAGAAATTTTGAGTATTGGGTCATTTTGGTACCAGTGATGAAGGTCGTTCTTTTATTTAAAGACACAATTTTGTGTGCAAAGCTTGGTGTCTATATAAAGCCAGCACATTTGAAAGTTCTTCAGACACAAAAAATGGCAAAACAAGGAACCTAACGCAGGAATCACGCCTGAAGATAAAGATTCTCAGCCAGGAAGGGTACAGCTGCTGCCAGATAACCAGGAAGTGCAGATACAGTCCTTCAGCAGTTGGATCCACTCTGCAGAAATACAGACGAACCAACAGCTTGGAAGACAAACCAAGATCTGGGCATCCAAGGGTTTCTTCAGCAAGAAATGACCGCATCCTGATCCGCATGTGCAGGCAAAACCGCCAAATGACATCACAGGAACTTCAGCAGCAGTGGTCAAACCAAACTGGTGTCCAGTGTTCCACCCGCACTGTACGTGGCTGACTTTTAGATCATGGCTTAAGGTCCTACAAGGCTATCAAGAAGCCCCTGATCAATGAGAGACAGAGGCTAGCCCGGCGTCGTTGGGCCCAGGCACACAAGAACTGGACAGCCAGGAACTGGAAGAAGATTCTGTGGTCAGAAGAATTTGTCAAGAATTTAGTTTTGTTAGTTTGTCTTGTAAACATTGAACAAAAATATATAATTTGTATTTGTTTGTATCTGTCTAATGCAGCCACAACCTTTTGAAAACACAAAAAAAGATTTTTCCACAAATATTTCATGGTAGTATTTGAGATTGTGTAAAATTTTAAGGGTGTCCGAAAACTTTTTTCCACCACTGTATATGTATGTGTGGGTATATGTATCTTTCATTTAATTATGTATACTTATAAGTTGAATTATATATTATATTAAATGCTGAATTATATATTATTATATATTATATTATATTATTATATATTATACTTTATGAGTATAAGTCTGTTTATATATACCTATATTCATGCAGATATAGTTCATTATACATATAATAGGCAAAGGTTCAAAAGTAAAAGGTCTGCAGTCTAGTTGGAAAGGGGGGTCCATGCACATAGGGTGTTTTTTTTTTTTTTCTAAATCCTTGAAGGGTGTATTTAAGATTCTGCCAGGAACCAAGTTGAAATAATGTTCCATGGGGTTCATTTTTAACCCTTTCTTACAAAACCCTGATACAAAATCCGAAAATGGAAAAAATAGAAAATAGCATAACTTTTGAACCATACATGCTACAGGGACAAATGAACACATTTTTCCATTCAATTTGGACCCAGGGAATCCATTAAAATGGTTATTATTAAGATTCAAGCACATTTTGACTCCATTTCAGGACAAAAATTACAAAAAAAAAAAACTAGGCGAAAATCGTCAGATCACATCTATATGTCTCTGTTTACTCAATATTTTGAGTGGATTTTTCTTGCCAATTGTTTTTTTTCTCAATCCTTGAAGGGTGCACTTTAAGATTCTGCCAGGGACCAGGCTGAAGTAATGTCCCATGGGGTTCATTTTGAACACTTTTTACAAAACCCTGGTACAAAATCTGAAAATGGAAAAATAGAAAATAGCATAACTTTTGAACCATACATGCTACAGGGACAAATGAACACATTTTTCCATACAGTTTGGACCAAGGGAATCCATTATAATGGTCATTATTAAGATTCAAGCACATCTTGACTCCATTTCTGGACAAAAATCACACAAAAACAACAAGTGGACTGATAGTCCAGCAGCTACGCACAATATTTCAATGGAACTGTGCACTTTACAATACAAGCATGAAATTTGGCACACTGTTAGAGCATGCCCTAAGGATAATTTCTGGCTATAGGGCCATCGCAGATTTGTCCCATGGTAACCGTGGCAACCATTTTTCAAAATGGCTGCCACCTGCTGTGATTTTACCTGTAACTCAGGTTCTAGACCACCTAGGATCTTGATCCTGGTGGCTAATCCTACTAATCAAGGATGAGGAATACAGTGGTACTATATACAACATGCTAGCAACAACTTAACTACATATTCCTGGCATTCAGTTAATTAAATAATAGTAAAAACCATCAAAATATCTATTTTGGTAGAATATACTGTACATGTTTTCTAAGATGTTGACAGATATGCCATGAAATGCATGTGTGTTTATGGCAATGGCCAAAGTGGAACTATACAGCAGTAGGAGAGAGTGGGGTAAGTAGTGCTAATTTTTACTTGAAGTGCCTTTAAAGCGAGGGGATTACAGTAATGCCTCCAACTAAAATATGCACATATAGTTTAGGATGTTGTGCATCCCTGGGAACAATCACTCTGGATTTAATATAAACTATTTGAGAAATACAGCTTTTGAAAAAAAGTGGTTTTGTGGCACAACTTGCCCCTGGTGTGGGGTAAATTGTGCCATTAGAGAGAATACACTGGGGTAAATTGTGCCATTGATAATTGAAGTAAAACAGATCATTTTAACCTCAGAAATGATAATGCTATATAAAAGCAAAACAATTCAATACAACATTATTTATTTAACATTTATGTATTATTTTAACAAGATCACAGGCTACTTTTCTATAACAAGGCCTAGTGCCACATGAACACATATCCAGAACAAAATGAAAATTCCAAAATGAGCACCTACAAATCATCTTCATCTGATCTGAATAGTTTTAATGATCAAGGTAAGAAGACAATGTACATAACAATAAAATACAATAAAGTAATATATAGTATATAATCACAAGTTGTGCAACTGGCACAATTTACCCCAGGCTCTTTGGCACAGATTACCCCAAGCCCACCATTTTAAAAAAATGCATCCCCCAGCTGTTTTGAGCTAACATCATGCTAACTGTATAGACTCATGGTGTAGCTTACTAAAGTACTAAAACCTGTGTGAACTGTTTTCAAAGTTTTCTATAATTGTTCAAACACAGCAATCAAAAAAACCTTGATTATAGAAATTTTACTTTGGAGGGCAAAAAAAAGTTTTTTGAACTTAAATGTTCTTACCTCTCAAGCCATGTGTCTCCCTTCTTTGCAGGATGAGTGAAATGGATGTCTCTTCAAAAATATGTGGTCACATGACCAACTTCTCTGTGGTTTTCTAGATAACAGGGGTGGCACTACTTGCCCCTTGGCACAAATTACCCTACTCTCCCCTACAGAGACAGGATACCATTTAGCCTAAAGGCATATTTAATAAAGACAAAGAGGAAGGAAAGTGTGACAACACAAAGTTGCGTATGATAATTAAGAAAAAATAATTGGCAAGAAAAATCCACTCAAAATATTTAGTAAACAGAGATATATAGATGTGATCTGACAATTGTCGCCTATTTTTTTTGTTGTAATTTTTGTCTTGAAATGGAGTGAATCTTAATAATAATCATTTTAATGGATTCCTTGGGTACAAATTGAATGGAAAAATTTATTCGTTTGTCCCTGTAGCATGTATGGTTCAAAAGTTATGCTATTTCTATTTTTCCATTTTCGGATTTTGTACCAGGGTTTTGTAAGAAATGGTTAAAAATGAACCCCATGGGACATTATTTCAGCCTGGTACCTGGCAGAATCAAGATATACAAGAATAAAATACACCCTTCAAGGATTTAGAAAAAGCAGGTCCCGATAAAAAACCCACCCTATGCGCGTGGACACCCCTTTCCATCTAGACTACTATAGATATTAGATATTCTATAGATATGCACTCAGTGGCCACTTTATCAGGTCCACATGAACAGTCTAATGCAGTTCAGTGCAACAGCTCTGCCATAAATTCTACTTTTTAAGAAAGTTTATAATGTTCAGTTTTTGTTGACATTGTGGAAAATGTGTCAGTTTAATTATATGTTTATTACTGAGGTTGTAGTTTGCAGAGATCTTGTACTGGACTACATTATATGTAGAGGTGTTTCTAATTTTTTTGTCCCTCTTATTTATATATATGAGGAGGGCAGAATAGTGGAAACAGCTGTCAGTAAACTGCAGTCCAGTCCAACAGCAGCACTAACTATGAGCTCAATGCTAAACATAGAACTGAATAAACTCCTCTATTGCTGTGACAAAAAGAAAACCTGAGCATTATAGGCAGCATAAAAAGAAACTTTATGGCAGAACAGTTGTATTGTATTGTATTAGATTGTACAGGTGGACCTAATAAAGTGGCCCCTGAGTATACTTCTTTGAATTGCTCCAGTCCACTGTATTTGTTACTTGTTGTGTTTAATTTTTTTTAAGCTATATATTGAAGACCAAGACCAAGGAACTGGTGGTGGACCTGAGGAGCACCAAGGTGCTGGTGACCCCTGTTTCCATCCAGGGGGTCAATGTGGACATTGTTGAGGACTACAAGTACCTGGGGGTTCACATTGATAATAAACTGGACTGGAGGAAGAACACTGATGTCCTGTACAAGAAGGGCCAGAGCCGCCTCTTTTTTCTGAGGCGGCTGAGGTCCTTCAACATCTGCAGGACTATGCTCAGGATGTTTTATGAGTCTGTGGTAGCCAGTGCTATCCTCTATGCTGTGGTGTGCTGGGGCAGCAAGCTGAGGGTAGCGGATGCTAACAGACTCAACAGACTGATCCGCAAGGCCAGCGACGTTGTGGGAGTGAAGACGGACTCTCTGACAGTGGTGCTAGAGAGGAGAATGCTTCACAAGGCGAAAGCCATCCTGGACAATGTGTCCAACCCGCTCCATGACGTGTTGGTCAGACACAGGAGTTCTTTCAGCACCAGACTGATCGCACCATGATGTATCACAGAGCGACACAGGAAATCATTCCTGCCTGTGGCCATCAAACTGTACAACTCCTCACTCTGAGTGTCAGACACTCTGAGTCAGTGGGCTGGCCCCATAAACGAACTCTTGTGCAAATTCCCTCTGTGCAATAATCCATATTCAATACCATACTTATGTGGAATAACCTATAGTGCAATAACTCCTGTCCATGTTTGCACTTGTACATATTTTTTATTCTATATATATTTATATTTATATTTATATTCCTTTCTTTATTTTTCTTGACTATTTGCTCTTTTTACTTGTACACTTGGAGTGGGAGTTGTTATTGTAACAAAAGTAATTTCCCACTGGGGATCAATAAAGTATTCTGATTCTGATATTTCTCTTAGTGTTACTATTTCGTGTTGAGTTTTGTGCTGCGGCAACACAAGAATTTCCCAAGTTTGTGATCAATAAAGTACATCTATCTATCTATCTATCTATCTATCTATCTATCTATCTATCTATCTAATTACCCTCCAAATGTGTTTGTTTAAGAATACATGGGTATACATTACATTGATATTCAAATTATATGTATTTTAAAAGAAAATAGACGTTATTTCCCTGGGGAAAGGTGTGTGTGTGTGTGTGTGTGTGTGTGTGTGTGTGTGTGTGTGTGTGTGTGTGTGTGTGTGTGTGGTGGTTATTCAGTGAGGTAACTATGATGGTTTATTGGCTTTATTGTCACCTGGCTTCCCATCAAGGACGTCACGTGATGTTTTGAGTACGGTTTGAAGAAATACTTGCATTGTTTTGCTGCGTTGGTTCGGCGACATGTTTCCTCCTCCTGGCTGCCTCCTCCGCAGTGTGTTTTAAAGTTAAACGCTACACTGTCACATGTCTCAGATGGACACACACTCACATCGTTGGACCGGGCTCCTCGGCCTCGGCCTCGGTGAGCAGGCGTGCGGGGGGACTCGGAGCACCTCCAGTGTGTCATAGGAAATTCCTGAAAGGGGCGGACTCATTCTCTGACAGGAAACCCAAGTTAACGGGCTGCTCGACTCCGCCAGCCCTTAAAACTTCACGAAAACGGCTTTCTCTGAAAACTGGGGCGATGATGTGGTCGCACAGTACAGGACAGTAGAAGGCACTCCGAGAGTTCGTCATGAGGTAAGTCACTTACACATTTTCATACAAACAAACAAACAAACAAGCAAAAAACAAACATGTAGAGCAAGTCAGGTTAGTGTACCGTCTGTTCAGCGTGCAGAAAGGTGGATCGTTGACTCAAATTACAACTTACACATAACATTACACATAACTGAGTGTTTATGGTGACAAAATGAATTGCCACGTGTTTGTGGAAATAACGAGGAATGCTGTTTATTGCGTATATTGCGCAGTGAACGGTACGTGGCTGTCAACTTATACTTGTGTGTGTGTGTGTGTGTGTGTGTGTTCCACAGGTACTAGATGCCTTGGCCCAAATGTAATGGCCAGACCTGGGACCAGATGGCTTCTGTCCATCTTGCTGGTTCTGCCAACATGTGCCCACCCACCAGGTAAGAGAAGCAATGCACAGATAGAGAGCTGCTCTCGCTGTGGTTTTGTGCAGGAAGGTTGTGTTTGCAAAGCTAACTGTAGGCTGCTCGAGACATGGGCTGGGTCACTTCTGAGGAAGGAGTCATCATGTTCCCCTCACCTCTTTTATCTCTGTGCTGTCTTTGTTCACACTCTCCAGACACTGTTTTAAACTCCACTGCAGATCCCAACCTTTTCAAATATACCAGACATGTCCTGCTGAATTACAAGGAAATATATTTCATTCACTTAGATACATACATACATACGTACATACATACATATAGGTGATGTGTGTGTGTTGTAATTACCTCAAAATTCTGAGATAGGCTAATTGTTTCTCTAATTCAGAAAAACAGCAGAATCACATTAAGCCTCCTCAGAATGTGCATAAAATGATGCACAAGACAGCTCAACTAGATATTTTCTGTTTGATGTGATGGTGTAGCCATAAAACAATGGCACGTTGGGTATGAATATTTCTGTCAACATAAGTGTGATGTAGTTTTAGTGACAGAAAGCAACAGAAACAAAATATGCAGCCTATGTGCCATTTTGTGCAATATGATTTTTTTTCTAACTCCCAGTTAAACCGACTTGAAATTCAAGGTTAAATCTGTGTTCAAAGGGTCAAACTAAAAGCATCAGGCTGCAAGACTGACCCCTTTCAGTTTTAAAAGGAAGGGTGCAGACATACTGATAAAAATGCTCATATCCTGTTAGTGCCAGGGCACTGCTTTGCGTTGTGTATCCATTAAAATAATTACATCGACTGTTACTGTGTCAAGTTTCCGGTAATGGGTGAAGGCAGTGTAGATCGTTTGCTGTAAAAGGGTACTGAGAGCAATGAGTTTGTGTGTGTGTGTGAGTGTGTGTGTGTGTGACATAGTCATACTTTCAGGGACAAATTTCAGCCTAAAAACCAGTAAATTAGGCACAGCTTGTCCAATCAGTTAAGGTTATGGTTAAGGTTAGGGTAAGTCTCCAGGAAATTAATCTAAGTCTGTGTAGGCTAATGTGCCCAAAAGTGACCTAGGTCTGTGTGTGTGTGCGCGCGCGCGCGTGTGTGTGTGTGTGTGTGTGTGTGTGTGTGTGCGTGCGTGTGTGTGTGTGTGCATGCGTGTGTGTGCTGGTAGGTCTGTCTGTTGTGGCTTGTCACTCTCTTGGTGTGCGTCTATCTTTCTCAGAACTCCTCCTCATGTTCCTGTCTTTGTGTCCCTCCTCTCACTTCACAGTCACAGGGGTTTTATTAGCACGTATCTGTTTCTCTAAAACAGTCATAGGTATTGTATTATAAGAATTAATATTAAATGTACTGCATACAAGAAAAGGCAAGTTTAAACATGCATACAATTTTTACATGCCGTTCTCTACAATAATATTACCATTACTACTACTACTACTAATTATTATTGTTGTTGTTGTTGTTGTTGTTGTTATTATAATGACATCTTTCATAAACAGAAGTACAAAGTACATAAGAGGATTAAAACAAAACATAATGTATTCGTTATATGATCTGTTTAGATTTTTGTATTTATATCTATATCTATCTATCTTACACTCCCAATGGTATACTTTTTTTTTTTTTTTTAACTTTTATATGTTTATTGAGCCCTTATTGGTGATTAGGCATCCCAAGCTTGCTCCAAAATGATATCTCATTGTGGTAGCACAGTGACAATAAAAGTCTTAATCTTGATCTAAAAAGCGCAATTAATATTCAGTGACATGAGAGGGTAGGCTCAGACATAGACAACAACAACAAATAAAATAAAGTAAAATAAAATAAAGTAAACAGTACCATACAATATATCTTTTCTGGATGATTTTTAGCAGTACTTTGAAAGGTCAGTAGTCATCTTTGTTATTTGTACCTCAAACACACATAAAACCTGCAGCATGTCTAAAGTATGTCTAGGCTTTACTTCTTCGACTTGTACAGTTTTGCTATGGTGCTTTACTCCTCATGGTCAGTATTTGATTTGATTTGATTTGATTTATTTATTTTTGAAAACAGGGACAAGGTACAGGGGACATTAACCCGAAAGGGAGAGATGCACTGTACAAGGCTGTGTTTTTTTGTGCAATGACAATAAAAGAAGTCTAAGTCTAAGTCTAAGGCTATAGCCCTAGAGCTAATTTCCACCCTTAGTCCCTGAACAAACAAATGTACAATCATTAAAATATTGTAAACTAATAAACCATCAGCCATAGTTACTTACAAAGCTAATACAAAGCTCAGACCCTTAAAACCCAAAAATCCCCCCCCGCATGTGCCCACACACACACACACACACACACACGCACACAGCCGCAGGTGCGACTACAGGTGCGAGCAGCTCTGGTGTGACAGTAGCCACTGCTTTGTTAAGCGGGAAAAAGTTGTGGTTGTGAGTTTGGTTGGGAGGCTATTCCACTGTTTTATGGCAGTGAAGATGAAAGACGATTTACCAAAAGCAGTCTTACGTTGTGGGATCCTGCACGCCCCCTGAATAGTTGATCTAGTGGCTCGGGTCATTATTTCAGAGTTCAGAGTCACAAACTGTCTCAGAGGGGGAGGAGCATCATTATGGATGATCTTAAACAATAGCCGAACATTTGAGTACATGATCAAATTTTCAAAAGTCAGCATATTATACTTATCAAGGATATGACAGTGATGATAGTTTCGGGATTTCTTATCATGGGTTTTGAGGGCGTTTTTGTATAGTGATTCAAGAGATCGTTGTGTTGTTTTGCCTGCTTGCGACCAACTTGACATGCAGTAAGAAAGGTGAGAGAGTATCATTACATTCAGGTATGTATTTGATGCTTCAAGTGTCAGAGAACTCCTTATGTGTCGGTAGTTAGCCATGTTGAACTTCAGCGAGTTAGCTAGTTTTTTTGCGTGCTTTTTAAAGCTTAAGGTCGGGTCAAGTGTGACTCCTAAATATTTAATTTCACGTACATTCTTAATAGTTTGCCCATTTACATAAATATTTGGGCAATCTCTCAACTCATAACGGTTTGTGAAATACATGCTTACAGTTTTGCTCACATTAAGGGTGAGACAAGAGTTGTGTAGCCACTGAGCGACATTATCCATTTTCTTAGATAGGGTCTCTGCAACTTCCCTTTCGTTCTTTCCATGTGTGAAAATTACTGTATCGTCGGCATACATAATTATATCGGTGTTTCTACAGACTAAGGGGAGGTCATTTATATAAAGGCTGAAAAACAGTGGTCCTAGTATCGAACCTTGCGGAACTCCCATTGAGCATGCTTTTAAGGGCGATATTTGGTCTCCTATTCGCACACATTGTTGGCGGCCATTCAGGTAGGACTTCATCCAATTAAGTGTGGTTGTAGAGAGGTTGTAGTTTGCTAGTTTATTTAGTAAAATGTTGTGTTGTACTGTATCAAAGGCCTTACGTAGGTCGAGGAAAACTGCTCCAGCCACCCCTCCTTTGTCAAGTTTTGTTTTGATGACTTCTATAAAGTAGCAGCAAGCTGTTTCGGTAGAGTGTTTTTTCCTAAACCCGAACTGCATAGGATGTAATAAGTCCTTTGACTCAAGATGGGCAATCAGTTGTTCAGCTACAACCTTTTCCACTACCTTAGAGAAGGCGGGCAATATGCTTATAGGTCTATAGTTGCCTATCTCCTTTTTATCTCCTGATTTATGTACAGGGGTTATAGTGGCAAGTTTCAGGACATTAGGGAAAATACTCTCATTAATAGATTTGTTTACTATTTGGGTCATCGGTGGAGTTAGAGGGTCTTTTTGTTTCTTTAGTAGCGCTGTATCTAGGCCATATATATCCTTTGCCTTGCTACTTGACAAGGTAGATAGGATTTTGTTAACCTTTGCTTCATATACGGGTGTCAGGGTTAAAGCTGTTTGGTCATTCACTGAGTCTTGGGGGTGAGCCCCCAAGATTCCGAAACCGAATTTATGAAATAATTATTAAAAAGTGATGCTACTTCTAGGCTATTTTCTATTACAACACCATTTGATTTTAGCTGTATGCTGCCACACTTGGGGTTTTCCTTTCCTGTTAGTTTGTTTATGTTTTTCCATAACATTTTGCTGTTTCCTTTTGCTTGTTTAATCATATCAAGGAAAAAAGTTGCTTTGGATTTTCTAAGTTCTGACGTGACTTTGTCTATTCCAGATTTTAGGGACTTTTTCAGAGCTGCGTCTCGTTTTTTCATTAGATCCCATAGTTCACTATTGAACCAAGGCAGGCGGCGTTTAGCGTTGGGCCTCTTTGTCATCGTTTTGCTATACTTACTTAGAATATTCCTTATCTCAGATATTAGATCTGCGCATGCATATTCACATGATTATTTACCACAGTGTCATTCCAGTCTCTTTCCTTAATCTCATTCTCAAATAGATCTAGATTCCTCCTAGGGATAAAAATTATCTTAGACTTTCCCTTCTCGTTTTGAACTCTGTAGCATGTCTTTGTCAGCTTTCTAGCGATAAGTGTCAAGTTGTGATCGGAGAGTCCAGTGATTAAATTGTATGTCTTTGTTATCCTGTCTGCTTTATTGGTGAAAATCAGGTCTAGTAGGGTTTGGGAGGTCTTAGTGATTCTCGTAGGTTTATTCACCATTTGTTCCATCTGAAAGGAGTTTGTGATGTCTTTAAGTTTCTTTCTCTTTGTTTTGTCTAACCAGTTTAGATTAAAATCTCCCATAATGAGGGTTTCTTTACTAACATGTTTTTTCAGTAATACAGATAGTGAGTCAAAGAAACAGTTTGTAACAGTGGGTGGTCGATAAAGCACAAATACATCAAAAGACATCTCAGGGGATAAAGTAATAGTAACCCCTAGACACTCCAGTGTGCTGTCCACTGTATCAATTTGTTTGCTTTGAATGCTTTCTTTAACATAAATTAGGACCCCGCCCCCTTTTCCTTTGCTTCTATCACGTCTGTATACATTATAACCTGGGAATTTGCATAGAGTTGTTGGAATATTAGGAGTAAGCCAGCTTTCGCTCAGACAAAGGTAATCGAGATTGGAGTCTGTTAATAAATGTTCAAGTTGTTCGATCTTAGAGACGAAGCTCCGAATATTTAAATGACCACCGAATATTCCCTTTGGCTTTGTTTTAGGGTTCCATAGCACTTGTGCATGGTTCACAGTTTGGAACAGTTTAGTGTGCCGTTGTTTCATAATTGCTGAGTTGATCTCTAGTTTCCTTGGGGCCGTAAACGCAGCACCGCGTCCAGCCAGCCGTCTCCTTTCCTCGCGTGCTCTGTTCCGTCGCACCTGCCGGGTCTCTCCTCTGGAACTCCCGCGCGCAGCAACCTGTCCTCCGTCTCCAATCTGATCTGATCAGTCAGCTTGTTGTGCTTCATGGTGGTTGCATTCTGAGTCAGACTACAGCTTAAATGCGCTTCTTCGTCACTAAGAGCCAGTGGAAAGCAAACTTTAGCTTTGCTCATATTGTCTGAGGCATACAATACACAAAGCTCTTTATGCAAATGATGTTTTTTGAAGGCCCATAGTTCTTGTCCCCAAATTTCATGGCTACAGAGTGAAAGTTGTAAAACAACACTGCCAATTATTCATTCATTCATTCTTTTCCCTTCATATGGAAGGTAGGGAAACACCCTCAATAGGCCACGAGTCACTGTCAGTATTTTTTTGTCAAATTTTTATGGGTAGATCACATTTCCAAGTTCTTTTATGAATGGCACAGGAGACCTTATTGTGCACAAGTACATTGTTTCCAAGGATGAAGTGGTTGTGCTTTTTCTGCAGTCTTCAGTTTCTTTTAAAATCTCATCAGCTCATTTAGGGCTCTAGTTTCCCGGCGCAGCGCAGGGTGGGCGCAGTGAGGCGCACCCCGCGCAGAGCTAGTTTCGACAGGCGCAACGCGCGAGGCGAACTGTTTCCAAGTTTCGCAGACGGATCTGCGCCGAGATGGGAGTGGCGGCGCAGCAGGGGGAGGTGTCGACAGATTCATCTTGGCGCAGTGACAGTTTCGTGCCAAAAGGCTTCGCCGAGATGCGCCAAAAGCTCGCCTCCTGAAACCACGTCTACTTTCGGCGCAAGGCGCAGCGAGGCTGGCGCAGTGGAAGTTTGGCTGACAGGCGGGCAGTGCGCACAGTCACCACAACCTCACAGGCAAGTTTCCAGAATGTCAGGCACAGTAACAATGCAATAAATACCCACAGAAACCACTATTCAATGCTACTATTTCAGTCAGCACATAAACGTACCTCCACATCGACTGTCCCGTCACATCTGATGTCAGATCAAAGGAGATTGGCACCGTTTGGCAGCGTAATGGAAACCCAACCTGATCACCTGTCAGTCAAACAATGTATCCAGCACCGTGATGAGTTTTTTCCAGTCATGGTGTCTGGCGCTGCCCCTGTTAACTACACAGTTTTTCTTCCATATATATTTAAATATTCCACTCTGGGTTTTTGTTATCTGGTAATCACCGGACTATGACTGGTAAAATCTGCCAAAGTCCGGTAATTTTTAAATGTCCGGTGAAATTATTCACAATTTGAATTTTATTAAAACAGTCAATTTCCACGTAATTTTATTTATAATTAAAAAAAAAAAATAGACTGCGTGATCCCTGTCTCCGGTGTACCAGAGGGAGAGAGAGGGTTTTTTTCTGCAGAACCGGATCAAAACAGCACAGCGAAGTCGCTGAGAACAAGGTCACAAGACTGATGCGCATTGCAAGTTGCAGAGAGACACTTGAGACTTTTGATTTTAATTCAGCTGATGAATTAAGTTTTTATTGCATCTATTTGATTTCAAGTTGGCAGCACGCCGCGTTATTAAAATGATATGAGCCAGTTTTTTTGTTTGCAAATTGTAGTTGCAATTGTATGCAACGTTCATGTTAAAAGAGCACAGGCTTGTGCAATATTTATTTATTTATTTTAGACGTTACGCACGTGAGTCAATTGACGGCACTAATTTTATTTGATACAACCTGCTTTTCAATAAAAAGATTATGCTATAAATGCTATAAATTGACATGCCTCGATATCATTCTTATATAGCCTGCATATAATTTTAAGCTCAGTAAATTCAGATAATATTTGACCGGAATTTCAAACATTTGTCCGGTAAATTGAAAACCTGCCGGTCACGTTGTCCTGTGCCAATTTTTTCTAACGGAAACCCTGATTCCACACATATCGAAAATGTAAAATGCATCGGTTCCTTGCCAGACACTGGGCATTTAGAACAGCGAATGTAAAAGCTTTCATGAACCGGATTTTGTTTTAATCTCTAGTGTGTTGTTGCATCAGTAAGTGATGGAGTCGAAAGTTGCAAAACAAACATGTAGGCTATTTATATGAATATGGCGAGGACTATCCTTTGAGGTAAAAACATTCATTAAAAATGGGGGCTTCACAGTAAAATTTATATTTGCTCGTAAAAATCAATAACTTTAACAGACGGTGACAGAGCTGGAAAAAAGAGATGCGAGGCAGGTAGGTAATGGAAAGACAGGGGACTCAGGAAGACAAATTTAAGGATAGATGCATGGATGGATGGGTGGTTAGATGGATGGGTGGACAGATGGATGGCAGGTAGCTCCAGCAACATTGCAGCATCCAAGACTGGCCTCAGTGCGTGTGTGATGCGGCTGCTCTCTTCATCCATGTCAAATGTGTAGACTACCACTACGCCTTCGCGCAGCGCATTTTAAAGGCGAGGACAGGGGCTCATTTGATTGGTTTAAAGTGAATCGGCTGTGTCAAACCCACACCACGCCTTCTCTCCTCCCTTGCGCCGGTAGGAGGAACGGCGCAGTAGTTGCGCCAAGGCGCACGGCGTGCCAAACTTGCAAAATCCACTTGGACACACCCAGTTGGCGCAGCGCAGCTGCGCTGCGCCCGCACCTCGCCAGGTCTGCGAAACTAGAGCCCTTAGTGTCTTCCTGTGGTCACCATCAGTGCTCGTGTTTTGCAGATCTGTCTCTGCTCTCAAAGCTAAATCATCTGCAAAAAGGAGAAGTTAAATAAGTTAAATATTGCTTTATTTTGACGTGAGCCCAGGCAGCTGATATCAAACTGTGCTGGATGTAGACTGCAGCCCTGCCACATACTATGGTCTTGGCTGAAAAAAGCCATTTTTATTATTTGTTTACACAAATCTTATAATATAATCTACTTTCCCTTCTATTTCCAAGAGTGGATTCATTCTGCAGAATCGTTCTTCATGCCAGACTGAGTCATATGCTTTTTGAAACTCTATGAGCAGGCAGTTGATTTTACACTGTTTCTTACCTGTTTAAACTATTGAAAGTCTAAATAGGCAAATGTCTGTCATATTCTCCCTCTCTCTCTCTTCATCTCTACAGGTCCTCCCCCTCCCCCCTCACCCCCCCAATGCCATATCCCGTATGATGAGCACAATGGATGGCTAGCAATCAACTGTGTATGGGAGCCAGGGCCTGACCCTCAGACCCCCACCACCTACACACTGCACTGGGAGTCAGAGGGCAACAAGTAAACAAATTCAGATACTAATCAAAAAAGTCACGAAACAGTTATGAACGCAATAATTATGAGTAATTATGGGTGATTTTTGGTAGTTTTCTTGCTTGTGTGTGGCTCCAGGGAAAAACAGTACGCTTAGTGTGCGTATAGTTTCTTGTAGGGCTATTATTTAACTGACCACAGTAATCTTCTCTTCTCTTCTCTTCTCTTCTCTTCTCTTCTCTTCTCTTCTCTTCTCTTCTCTTCTCTTCTCTTCTCCCCCCCCACCCCTCTTCTCTTCTCTTCTCTTCTCTTCTCTTCTCTTCTCTTCTCTTCTCTTCTCTTCTCTTCTCTTCTCTTCTCTTCTCTTCTCTTCTCTCTCTTCTTCTCCTCTCCTCTCCTCTCCTCTCCTCTCCTCTCCTCTCCTCTCCTCTAGAAAGCAGATCGAGGCGACCAATGTGAATGGGTCTATCCCTCGTCCCCTGTTCTACAGGTTCACTGACCTTCATGTCTGGGTCCAGGCTAAGAACCAGCACGGCTCTGCCAACTCTTCTCTAACTGTGTTCAACACAGCAAAGATCAGTGAGTCAATCCTGGACATCCCTTTCCCAAACAGTGTCAACCATAGCTTACTCAATTTGCACCCACTACATTCCCCTATATATATATCACACATTCACAGTTAATATAGGAAATCTTAGGGTGGACTGTATCAATAGGGCTTGTCAGAAGAGCGTGTTGGTCCTGTGGTGTCTGCCAGGGCGTAAAGAGGCTGTGGTTTGAATGAAATGTTTCTTTACTTTGAGATGATGATCAGCACAGCACAGTGAGGGACACTGCACTACTTAAAACTGACCACTACTAACAATATAGTGTGGTTTGAAATAAGAGGAAATAAAAAACTAAATAAATGACAAGCATCCTCAGCACATTAACAGCAGTGATAGCCTTACATTATATAAGTATAAGGATTAACAAACTGGACACAAATACAGAAATATTCTTAAGAGTTTAAACTGCTCCATACAACAGTATGCTGTTCATGGACACAGAAGCCAACAGGCTTTATGGCCAGTGAACCAAAAGCCAGTGCAAACAGTATACAATCCTGTGGTTATCTCACCGACGACAGAAACCAAATACCCATGCAATCATATGGGCACACACTCAAACCTGAACTGCAAACATGGAAACATGGACACCGAAAGGAAGTTGATATCTAATGGTTGGTCTCTACACAAAACCTAACTTAACTAGTCACTCACACACTCGAAACTCCACGGGAAGGCATAAACGTGAATACGAAACTCAATATTACCAAGCTAGTGCTGCATGTGCCACATCAACACATGCTGCAGTGAAAGGTCCCATGGCCTTTTGTACATGAACCAGCTATACTTAACCTTCATATAACCTTTAATAAACTGACATTACAGCTGTACAGTACAAACCTAGCTGTTACTACCACGACTACTACTATCTCAAACTCCAGTTTCATTGGGATGATGTTCTCTCTGTAACTCATTTTCATTCGAATATCTGTCTCTCTCCTTGCAGTGAACTCGCCCACCCCCATCGTCGAAGACGGTGGGCAGGAGCCATTGGAGATTCACTGGCAGTCCCGGTGTGAAATGCTGGCGACCTCTGAGGGGTTCTGTGAGGTCCGACACCAGGCCGAGGAAGGCCAAAGCCAGCTTGAGGTGGGAGACGAATCTTGGCTTTGGTTTCGAAATTTTAGAGACGGACCTAAAATATTGGTATGGGATGGGGTTTTCGGTATTGGGTGGGGTATTAGATGGGGTGTTGAGGACCATTAACTGACACCATGTTCATGCCAAATTTAAAATAAATAAATAAATGTATGGATAAATAAACCTACAAGAGGCACATGTTTCCTACAGAATATGATACTTGAGAAGATAGAAAAGCATCTGAAGCATTATTTAGACCCTGGAATGCTAAAACTTTAGCATCCCAACACTACAACTACTACTTGGACTACGACTTCTACTACCACCACTGCTTCTAGTAATACAACAACTACTACTAGTACTAATATCAATAATAATAGTAATACATGCATAATTGTATGAAATCTGATCACACTGTTGCCTTACAATCAGGTCAGTTGAACAATTTCCCATACATGACCAGTGTCATATTGATCAGTTTACTGTAAATATATGATCGAACACGCTGCATCACATCCATCAAAGTGTAGGTTGGCTGGCTACCTGATATCCAATATTCATGAAGGCCACTGTTGATATATTGACATGTATATCAGTGTAATTATTCCATATTGTAATCTAAAGGCACTAAAACACTGACCATGTGTCTCAGTGTTGGTTGCCACAAGCAGTATTTTGTATCCCCGAGGTGTCATGTAATTCTGCAGCATGTTAGAAAAATCAAGCTATTCGATCAGTCAATAAATTAATTTGTTCATTCATTCATAAATGCCATGGAAATGCAAAGGAATGTGGCACATGACGACTTTTAATCTGAGTAGACAGCTATTTTTACCAGCAGTCATTTTTGTCATGCCCTCCATATAATGAATAATGAAACTCCTCAAACAGGGAATGAGATCCTCAGCTTTTCTGTAATAAGGAAAGTGTAGTGCAAACTGCTTTGTCGCTCGAGATTCATGCTCTAAATTAATTAATAAATAAATAAGCCTGAAGTGGAGAATTGCCTGGAGCATGACAAACTTGATAAGATAATATTGCAAATTACACTATATTGCTGATACCTCCCTGTTATTGTCATATATCAGATGACCTAAATTTCAGTTACTGGTTGTGTCCTCATGTGTTGCATCTCTTTATTTTTTATTTGTGTTATACAGAATGATACATTTCATGGGGTATACACTTTCTTGAGTCCCGAGCCCTACACAGTGTACGAGTTCCAGGTTCGTTGTGCCTGTGAGGATCACCTGATAAGTGACTGGAGTGCGGTTCACAGAGTGGAGACTGCAGGGGCAGGTGGGTCCTCACTGATGGCAGTAATACAGTACAGCCCTGCTATACAACCCTACACCAAACATACTGGTGCCAGTGTGTTTGGTATAGGGCTGCCCCCATGCCCAATTTTCAGTTTTACTGTTGGGTGGACAATCTCTGCTCGATATTACTGTGGACCAAGCATGAATCCCCAGACCACATCCTGACCTGGTTTCCCACTGAGTTGTTCTCCTCCGCACCTTCATAGTTGTTCACTGAGCCTCACTCCTCCCCAGGTGCAACATGAACATCATTTCTACTGTGTTAAACAGTGTTAAACAGTGTTAAAATTAGTGGCAGTTTTTTCAACATCACAGGTTCCCAACATCTCCTGTGGCCCCCATCCATGTAGAGCTCGGCGACAAAGATAAATACTCACCTCACAATTTATGATTTCAATTTAGATTTTCTCATTTTTCACTACCTGTAACTACTAACTGATGTGAATCTTAGGTGCATGTTGTGTGTAAATCAGTGAATTGTTTGGCTTGTTTGACAAAGTGCTCAGCTATTTTTATAATGTTTTAACATACGTAACCAAAATCTCAATTTTTCCATTCAGCTGTTTTTTGATTTAATTGATTTTATTACCCAGCCCTACCTCCACGCCAATCCACTGTTCCCTCTTACCCTACCTGACAACGCTTTTGAAAATGGTGCAATAATCGTGTTGCTTTTGTCCAAGATTTCTACGCAGATAACATTTTCGCCCCACTTGAGCAACTTGTTGACCGGTTTGCTGCGTCCGCATCTCACTGTGTATAACTTCTGTGTACCCTAATCGTAGAGGGGCTCTTTCTGTGCTTTACTACCACCTTTTAACACTACAAGCCCCTGTATCTGTTATCTTAAAGGCAGCCTTCTCCCAAAACATAGGTTGTACTAAATATGATGCAAGCTGGAGAAACAAATCGTTGATTTGTTGTATTGAAATGCTGATTCTGAGTTGACTCTGGAAACTATGAGCTGGGTACAGTCCTTGTTTGTTATTAGCAAGCGGTTGGAGGGGATGGGTTACAATTTTTATGTAATTGCAGTTTCTCTATATTTCAAGCTGCTTTCGACTGTTGAGCCCAAAAAAGCCTCTAAATGTTGCCTGATTACAAAGATGTTTCTCACTCCAGGGTCTCATTTTTACCATTTATGTAATCATGCAAAAATCAAACACAAAAGGGTATGGGCAAAAACCAGTTTGTTCCTGTGCTCAGCAGCTTTTCCTCCCTACTAAATGAGAACAGGCTTGATCATATATCTCTGTCAAAACTACAAAACCAGTGGCCTAGGAGCATTGGTTCAAGGCAAATAAGATTACAGTAAAAAGCATTTAGAATAAAAGTTACACCAGTCAAGTTATACCAACCAATTATGAGCTGTAAAATGAGGGTAAGGGGAAAAAAGACAGTAAAGCAAGCCAAGTTTTAGTCAGGAGTGGCATGGAGAAGTTTCAAAAATAGGAGAAAAGATCTACACACTGAACATGAGATCCTACTGATATATTATTTAAAGAAAAATAAATGTAATCCTGGAATTTCTACATCTTTATAAAGATGTACAGTATTTTAAAAATCTAAATATTAACTAGCTCCCATATAAATGTCTCTTATACTGTGTATTGCTGTTACTAGATAATGAACTTGCTCTTGGTTCTGTTTCCTTTTGCCTTACTGTTTTTCTTTTTCTCTCTCATTTTCCTCACTATTCTAGTCCCCGTTGGGAAGCTTGATGTATGGAGGGATTGTGGAATGTCCTCAGGAATCGATGCATGTATCCTGATATGGAAGGTATGCAGTAATTACCCAGTTTTATTTTTCCCAGATTGGAATATCACCACTTTACTCAGATACAGCCAATTCTACCCACTGCCTCTCCTTGTCTCACGTAGAAGCTGCCCAGAAAACAGGCTCGTGGTCACATTCTGGGATATGAAGTCAAACTGTCTTACAGCAATGCCTCATCAGAGCTGGTGAACATTAGCACGGCTGAGCCAAGCGGCCAGTTGGTGTGTGGTCAGCTGCAGTGCCACCTCAACTCCTCTCTAAAGGGTGTAGCAGCAGTGACTGTATCAGCCTACAACGCTCATTGTGCCACATCGCCTGCTCATCTAGCTATCCCAGCGTCAGGTATCGGTGACCTAATCGCCCTTTTCCGCTGCATTGTACCGGCTCGACTCAACTGGACTCTACTCAGCACTACTTTCTTTACTTCTCTGGATTTTGTTTTCCACTGCAGATTGTACCGCCTCATGGTGAAGCCTCGCCGGTCGCTAGTGGATGTGTTGACTAGTTTTTCCTCCCGTCTCTATCAGCCTCCTACACAATTGTTTTATTCTCAAAAAATCAGCAAGACCGACTCGAAATGGCTGCTTCACATGAGCAAAATAAGCGTAACTAAGAGATTCACTGTAATTTTTTTTTTCATGGAAAGGTCATCAACTACGATACAAATTTCATGAGTCTCTTTGGTATTTTGCGGTTGGTGGTGGTGGTGAAACGGAGTTGTTCAAAGTCTCTCACTGATCTGCAGTGTTTTCAAGTCACCTTAGAATCGGCTTGGATCCTTGATGGAGGTGGCACCAAAAAAAAAAGTGCTAGGTACCAGTTACTAAGCCCGACTTTTGCCAGAAGGTAAAACCAAAAAAAGCGAGAAGAGCCGAGTCAAGTCGAGCTTGTATCATGCAGTGGAAATGGCCTTTATCGGTTCGATTTGCATTATATATTAACAACGAAAATGTATTCAGCAGTGTTTTTGTTAAACATACAGGGGTGGTGCCAGTTGGGGAGAAGGGTGAGAATTTACTCATGACATTTAGTAGTAATACTTTAAAGGTGCAGTATGTAGTTGTGTGGGAGGAATCTATAGTATATTAAAAATACAACATTGTATTGTTTAGAAAATATGTAAGCTAATTATTCTCACATGGGTCTTGCATGAGTCCCTGGGAGTCATTATTACGAAATTACCACTTCACTGTTCTTCTTAACAGTAGCTGGGCCTGCAACTTTGGTTACACACACATTTCTACATTAAAAATAATCCTCTAGGCTTCTGTTTGATTTACAGTGCTCCAAAATAATTATTTATTTAAATTATTAGAATAATTTAAAAAACTCTGTCTCAGAACTACATAGTGCACCTTTAATATTTGTTGTATTTCATTACTTTATGAATTTGTGCAGGGTATAGAGAAATATCAAGTGTACTGACTCTTCTCTCCCTGGAAAATGATGCTGCTTTGATTTGTGGCTTGGCAGAAGTAACGTGGCCATTTATCTCTTGCTAAGGTATAGAGAATGACGAGCAAGCTATTCGTCTCGAGATGAATTCAGAGAGCCTCAACGTGTCTTGGGACCCACCTCCTCAACTCGCTGACAATGTGAAGGAATATGTGGTACAATACAAGCAGGCAGGACTTCCTCCAGGCAAGGGATTTGATTGGGTGAGAGTGAACAGCAGCCAGACAACAGCGACTGTAAAAGGTTTGTTTGACTTGGGTGGTGCCTTTTCAGTTGTAAAGCTAACCCTTTATGGAATAGCTGTAAAAATGAAAAACCCCTGATGCAGCAACATCAGGAAGTATTAAAGAACAGTCACAAAAAAATATCACTTTTAAGTTTACAGCTTAGAGCCGTGATGCTCTTTTCCATGTTCGCAAAAAGTGACTGGGTTTTGCAGCTTCATAGGAATGTTTTGTGTGAGTTTTGCTTTTTAGGAGTTGCACTTTTTCCTGTGCAGGTTATAATCTGCACAGCAGCAGTTTTGCCCCCTAACCCCTGTCTGTGTCTCCATCTACAGGCCAATTTGAGAAGTACACCGCCTACCAAGTGTCACTGTTTACGTTATCCCACGACGGCGATAACCCCCGTCACCTTTCATCTGTGATTGGATATTCCCAACAAGGAGGTATGTATTTCTGCATGGATCCATTGTTCTTTTGCAGTCGTCTCAAAGGATTTAGTTTATTTTTGGTGTTTAAATTGACTCTCACTTGTCACCCTTTTTTTTTATTCACTTTCCAGTCCCTTCCAAAGTGCGCTCATTTCAGGTGTCTACCTTTGGTGCTACCCATGTCACCCTATTTTGGGAGCCAGTTCCACTGCTTCAGAGGAAAGGAGTGATTTTGTACTACCAAATAGGAATAGACAGCCAAGGTACTATATATATACAGTAATATATACATATACAGTAATACCTGTGGAATAATTGTTAAAGGAAATGTTGTTAATTGCAACAGATTTAGGAGAGAGAATATTTAGTAAGAAAGAGCATTTTATGACTAAATATTCAGCTAATGTCAGGTTTTTCTCATTGGCCTAAGACACAAGGCTTTTCTTACATTGAAGATGACAAAATGTCTTAGGCTTTACAGGCACTTTTTGGTAAATGAGTAATGTATCATACTTAGCAAAGATGTCAATCAGAATGTATGTATGTATAAAAATAGAAAGGATAGAAATTTAACAGAAAGGGAAAAAGATGTACATCTGTCAGTGACTAGTAATTATAGGCTAAATATCATTTTTGAAGATCAATTGTATGTGCCAGTTCAGGACAGAGCAGTTATTAATAGTATAGTTAGCTGTGTTTTGGTCCGTCTGTGTCAGCTGATGTATATTTAGATTACTTAACCCCAATGTTCTCACAACCTCTTACTTTTTTTTCTCCTAGTGTACAATGTGAGTGTCTTGCCTCGGCATGGAAATCTGACTTTTCTGCTGAAGCATCTGAGTCCAAGCCGGGTGTATGAGGTGTGGCTGAGGGCTGTGACTGTGGCCGGGCCTGGAGCAAACGCCACTCTGAAGTTCCAAACAGCCGTCCAGTGGGCTTTTGGTACTGCGCCGTGTCTTTACCATTTGCTAATCCTTTTTAATATTAAGTGCTTATGATAAAGAGTGTATTTTGATAAGCCTGACAACGTAAGGGATTTCACGGTGCATGATGGTTTAGAGAAATCATTAACGAGATCGTGATCATACGGTAAATCTGCCTCTTTTCCTCTCTCTCTATCACAGGTTACGTGGCATCGTTACTAACAGTAATATTTGTTGTTATAGCGTGCGTGGTGGGCGTGGCTGTTCATTCATTCAGGTGAGAGAGCGCTCTTGCACAAGACTCTAGCAGGTTATGTTTTTCACTTGTGTTTTGTCTTTCAAGCTTTTCTCTCCTAACTCTCTGCAATCTACAGACAATCAATCTATCATGTGTCACAAAGTTTTTCATGTTCGTAGCTTATTCCTACCACAGGTGCCTTTATCGTCCTTTGTCAACCCTTCTTTCACAGCAGCAGAAGCACTTTTACAATGTGAGAAAACATTTTTACTGACTACATTTAGGAAAGAAAGATTCCCACATCAGTAGTGATGTTTAATTAAATGTTGATGTGAACACGAACACTGTTGGAAAAAACCTTAAGTCCATACTGTACAATATTTGGGTCAATACCTTGATCTCTTTCAAACTGTTGTAAGATATTCTTATCCAGTGTGGAGCCTCTGCCACTTTATCTTTGTGACCCTAATGAGTCTGCCTGTAGGGCGGAGAGTGAAGCCTGTCCCCTGGTGCCTTGGTGCCTCAATGAGAAAGTGCCAGACCCACGCAACAGTCACATTTTCAGACACATGAAGCACCAGGTGAGACACTGAGTAACGCTTTGAGCCATTTGTCTCCACTGGATTCATTGTGTGTGTAATGTCAGAATTAGGATTTTCCCTGAATGTTGATCCTGAATAATGCTGTTATTCTGCCATTGTGAATGCAGTCTTTTCCACTGACAACATCTTGTCCCATTTACAATCACATATTGACTAATGTAGCCTTACAGATAACCATAATGAAATCTATGAGGAAATTAGTTGTGAGTTTCTGAGATTACTGTGTAAAATGCCACTGGTTTATTATCAGGGATGGAACAAAATGCTTATGCCTTGATACAAGTCAATCCACCATATAGGAGTCATGATTCAAAACATATAGATTAGACAGAATAAAAAACAATGGATGACATATAAGAATAATCACAGCCTATAGAGAGAGAGAGAAAGATGAACCAATGGCAATCTCTGACGTTAGACAGAAATGAATGCAGTACAGTCTTTTGGCCATTGGTGGCAGTGCTGAGTACTTCCTAAACAAGGTACACGACAATATGTTAATGGGGCTAAATGTTTTACAGTACAATGATCACTGTATTTGATTCCAAATAGAGGGTGTGTGTGTGTGGTTATCTATCTATCTATCTATCTATCTATCTATCTATCTATCTATCTATCTATCTATCTATCCCATGTCATCCCCCAGGAGGCCTCACATATTTTTATATGTGGAGGAAATATTTCCCTCCATACATTGTCTGTGGTTTGACAGTGCAGAATTATTTAATGTAATGTAAAGGAATAAAAAAAATGCTGTCATTACAATGTACGAATCAAATAATATACTTTAAATAGGCAGCTTGTTAAAATTATTATGGGTAAGCTGTCTCATGCATAATTTCTACAACAGAGTAAAATCTAGCTAAATTCACAATTCTTCTTTTTGCTCCACAGTAGCACAGTTTTATATTGATATATATTGAATTTCCCAATTTAATGTCCATAACCATTGTGTCCCTGTAGTTTAACGGCTCCTTGGCTTGGATCTGGACCCCTATTCTTGAGGCTCATCCCAAGATCTCTCAGTTGGAGGTTGTGGAAATCCCGCCAGAGATGTTGAAGCCCTGCCCGGAGGAAGCCTCCCACTCTGATGGACAGCTGGAGGGAGAGGAGCACTCCCAGACATACAGAGGAGGAGATGAGAGAGAGGAGGATACAGAGGGGAGGCACCAATATGGAAGAGAGGCTTATAGCAAAATGATTGACTCTGATGAGGAGCAGAGCAGGGACGATTGCTTGAGTTCATCGGACGAAGATGAGTTCATCTCAGGTTATGAGAAGCACTTCATGCCGACCGCCTTGGAAGTAATGGAAGGCTGATGATGACTCCTCCTGTTGTCTGTGTATGTTCATCTCAACTATACTTTATATTTTTTAAAAATGTGTCGATAAAATATGTTCTCTTGAGTTGTGTCGATAAAATATGTTCTCTTGAGTTGTGTTTTTTTATGCGTGTGTGTCATATCATTTTATTGACATTTTTTTATATCGAAAAAGACACATTTTAGTAGCCTTTTTAGCATAATGAGTGCTAGGGTTGAAATTAGGTCAAAGGTAAAAAAGATGGGCAATCCCTTGTGTTTTCCCTTGGTTCAGTCAACAAAAATTTATGATTATTTTTTTCATTTTAACATTCATTCAATCAATCAAAAGCAGCATTCAAACAGGAAAACGTTAATTCACATTTAGGCAAAAATGACAATTTGTTGACTTTGCTGTAGGCTGCATCATAATTTTCTGAACGTACTCACAGTGTTCCTCGCTTAATTAGAGCAGATGACATCAAGTGTTCAGCGACAGGATTATTTGTCACTGATACGGATAACGCCTGGTCATTCATGCTCTTGGGAGTAAGCCCCTTAGAAAGCATTAATCAGCTAATGTTACAAGCCACTTATCTCTTGAGTTTCAAATGTTATCAGCAGATAGACTGAATATCAGTAATATTCCACATTGACCATAGATGTTTCATTATCACTGCCAGTGGTAGATCTAAGTGTGTACATGTACATCAATGTGGAGGCTGACGTGTAACAAAAGGTATCTCAAAACTTTCATTTATGCTTCTCAGAATCATAGTACTTATGGTTTATATTGAAAACATTTTTTGTTGAGATTGTCTTATTTTGAAAAGTATAACCAGGTGAGTGGTGCCCGTCGTCTACCATTAGATAAGTATTTTGCTGTTTTTTTTTTTTTTTTTTTTTTTTTTTTTTTTTAGCATAGGCATAGCATAGGCTGTTATATTTAATCTCTCTTCTGTAAAGTGAATTCTTCTTTTTGTTTTTGGGTCATAATAGCTGCCAAGAATACTAAAGGGCTGTTCAAGCACACCTAGGATATGCCTTTGGTAGGTATATCCAAATTACCTTAATTACCTTACCTTAATTAATTTGGTCTTAAATTCAAAGTTCAGCCCTGTGTTTTAAAATTTGGACGTTTTGTGTTGTGGATAAGTCACACAAAATCAAAAATGACCCCTTTGACCCACTCAGCTCGCTGCAGCCTAATCATGTGTGACTATCTCCCCCTCACACAGCTCAGTACGACACTACGTAGTTAACGGAAGCCGAGATAGGCCAATTCCCGTCGGCGTGTTCGTTTGGTTTGAACGATTTGCGAGGATCCGCTACGAAGCACCAGAGAAGAGCGGCCCCGTGTTGATATTTCAACCTACAAATCAATATTGTACGTAACGTATCACCGCACATTTGCTTTCTTTTAAGTTACACGCTTGACAAACTTGGCAGTGGTCGGGTGGCCTCGTCAGCTAACTAGTTTTCTACTGCGAACTTTAGCCGTTGGAATGCGTTAGCCGCTAGCCGTGTAGCTTTAGCCTAGCCTGTAGCAGCAGCACGGCCACTTCAGCCTGCCGTCCACACGGCTTAGCGGCTAACGCCTGTTAGCAAAACGTGTTGTACAAGTTTGTGGCTTCTCGTAGCTCACAAATGTGTCCCTAACCACAATATTGTGGACGACGACTCGGATGTTGCAGTTCTCTAATGGGATCTGGTCGTTTTCGACTCAATTGCGGCAGGTTTCGGTGTTATTATCACCTTTTTGTGCTTTTGGCTTGGCACATTTTGACCAGTGAGCCGCGGGGTCTGCCCTGTCGACCAGGCCTACGCAAGAAGGGCATGTTTCGTAGAAATGGCTCAACTGTGATTTGCACATGCCTGGTTTCTTTTTTTTAAATCAGTATCTCCATTGTAAACGGGTTCCAATCCAACCAGCGAGCCAAACTAACCTGGATTTGAGAGTGGGGAAAGACTACTAACGTTATCTCGGTGTAATGTGAGGATAGCCATGCTGATGGGCGGCTAGCCAAGAATTGCACAAGGCTGTCCCGTGAACGTTACATATCCAGCTCCTTCCTGATAACTTCTGTCTGAGCCGCCACTTTTGATCGCGATCCCACAGTTACTTCACTAAGTTACACCTCAACAACCGGCTCCACGTTTACTTTACAGTATTATTAAATTTCCAGCGGTAAACAAGTGTCGTACCGGCGTCGTGGCCGGGTGTCGTGGGGGTAGGGGAGGATTAGAGCGGTTAAGCCGGGTCACTGAGAGATTTTGCCTGTTGTGTTATCCAATGTCCTCGTTTTCTGCGCTGCAAGCCGATTTCCAATTATATTTTAGGTGTTGGCATGCAGACACTCCGAGGCAAACTGCTGGTGGGTGTTTTTAGCAGGTATCCAAGTCTTTGTCCAGGTCGACTTGGTGCTAGCCGGCGCGACGCAGCACAGGCCTGCCTTCTGCCCGCACCATGTGCGCCGCTCACCTTCGTATTGTCCACTAAAATTAACCAACATATAGCCATTGTCCTCTTGTTAGTGTTTTTTCCTCTGATCACTTGGTGCATGATCAGATAATGGGTCACCTAGGAATAAGAACTAGTATTCTTTGCTCAAGTTTGTGAATTAGCTCCATGCACACAGCAGGTCGAGGTTCAGCACTTCCTATTTTAGCTGTAACTGTAGACCTGCCACGGACTTGAGTAGGATCTCATGATGCGCTGACTTAAAACACACTACTTTGATTTTAAGTCAAGTTGGCAAAGACAGGAAAGTGATGGGTGAGAAAGTTACCATTAATGGTTTTCTCTTTAAATCTTTTAAACATCTGGTTGTTGCCTTTGAGTTATTGTAGGTGATGAAAGTGTCAACAAACACATTTTACATAGTTGACCTTTACATGCTGTTTTGTTTTTTTTTTTTTAAAACAATTCCTCACTTTGGAGATGATGCAGAAAAAAACATCTGACTTTGCTGATGGTGTTTGTATTCATACTGTCTGATCCAAAGCTCACTTACAGGAAAGTTTTCCTTTACTGATTCTTGTGAGTTGGGCTAACTTGTAAGGAAAGCATGAGAAATTATGTACTTGTCTGTAATCTGTGAATTTATTTGTGTGTGTGTGTGTGTGTGTGTTTCCTCAGGATGGAGTGGCAGCCAGATGAGCAGGGACTTCAGCAGGTCCTCCAACTCCTCAAGGACTCACAGTCACCCAACACAGCCACACAGAGAGCTGTCCAACAAGTATCCTCCTACAGTTTCAATTGTGGATGTGTTCAGTATTACTGAGAAGGGCACATTGTGTCTCTGTGATTTAGCTCACCCCTATCTACAATAGTCTTCTTTTTTAGAGTATCACCCAGTGCAAAATGATATGCATTTTCATGTCCACAATTTAGACTCACGACACCATCAACATATGTGGATGGCACCCCTGTTTAGAGTATTATGTCAGCATACCAATGCCCTCAGGATGTTAAAGTAATTCCATGTAGATTTTTTCCAAGCTAAAACATCATTATGAACTCTTTGGTCACATCCTGCACTTGTCTCACACGATGTTTAGTATAAATTAATGATTAAAACTTAGCTGCTGAGTTTGGATACACAGACTGAAATGGACCTTAACTGCCATGCTAGAAACTTGAACAACTCAACCAATTCCCTGACTTCAACAACTATCTCATATTTGTCCTCACACGACTGAAAACTGAAGGTGAGTCACCACCTATGCACATGTCGTTTCATCTAGATATGACACACCAGGCACACTGGTTCACAGTGATGTTTCCACCCTTATATTTACCAGAGTCTTCAGCAAGTGGGAGAGACACTGAAAAACACTAGTCTCAGAACAAGAAATGCTTAATCCCCAAGGGGAAATTGGGTAATTTTCTTGCCCTGTTTATACCTGATGTTAACATGTCCTGTGTGATTGGACTGAAATTGGGTAGTTTTAAAAAATCCATACAAAGTGAGACATAGTATTTACTGTCAGTGTTAGAGGATGTAAATCACTAGTGCTATTTAAAAAAATCACATTTTGGCAAGATAAAGAGAAATCCTGTTTCAGTGTGTGTCTTGTAGATATATTTTAATGGCAGTCGTCAATATAATCCTGATACATTAGATCTAGGCACAGGTATGGGATACATGTTCCTAACAGATCTAAAGGCCGCCATAATGCTTTAGTGAGTGGAAATTTATGCACGCACTAGTGAAAAAGGCCCAGTTGTGTCAGACTGTGGCTGACTGCTCTCTAGTCTGTCATTGGTGGTGGGTAAATTTGTGTTGTTTTCACAGTAGTTTGATGCAGAATGGGCGAAGCTTACAGATGACATTTAAATTTATTGAAATCATGTCACTCCATCTGACTTCTATACTCAATTATTCCTAATCAGGGTCACAAGGGGACTGGAGCCATTCCCAGCATACATTTTAACTCCCTTCTTAATCTGCTGTTACATAACATAATGTAATTATTACAAGTATTGATATCAGGATGTACCGACTCCAAAAACTGAATTAAAAAGAATAGATTGTGATATATTGGTGTATTGCTTTTTCCACCCAGCCCTATAGAGTTAGATTTCCAAATTACAACATAACCACAAGTAAAATTAAAATGCTTTTGAGGTCTATGCATTTTTATGTAAATCTTAATTTCATTGGTTCATGCATTTGCAGGTTCTTCTTTCCTGGTTCTGATAAATTGCATGTAATGCCATCATTTGTGTTTATTGTCACTAACAAAGCAAAACAGCCTCTTTTAAACTAGAGTGACCAGTTTTAATCATGTATACATTCCTTACACCCACATACCAGTATTGCCTCCCTTGTCATTAGACAGTCATTCACTGTTTGGTCAGCCACATTTCAAAAAGTAGATTGCTGACATTCTTCTCATTTTAACCCTCTTGATTTGCCTTTTTGCTTTTGTTCACTTTTGCTTTACAATGTTTCTGAGGACATACGCACACATTCAACTGCTGATATTTATGTTAATCAGCTGCTTCCTTCTCCTCTCTGATCTGTTTCTGTCTCTCTTCCTTCCTTGCCCTCCCCTCCCTCATGTCCAGATGAGCCGACTCGTTCTCTGAGCGGTCTGATCTTGAAGAACAATGTGAAGGCCCACTACCAGAACTTTCCCCCGACCGTGGCCGACTTTATCAAGCAGGAATGTCTCAACAACATTGGCGACCCCTCGCCCCTCATCCGTGCCACCATTGGTGAGTTTGTAAGTTTTGTGAATGGATGTTACAAAGTCCAGTAGTGTTAATACTCAGGAAGGGATTAGTCGGTGTGGCCCAGTTTCCTTCTACCCACCGCAACGTCTTTTCTATTTCCTGCCCCTCCCTCCCCTTTATCCTCTGGAGATGATGCATAAAAACAGCTGAGTGTCCGTGAAGGTGTTTGTATTCATACTGTCTGATCCAGAGATCCCACCACACACACACACACACAGCACAAACATAGCACTTCCAGCTCAGTGTCGCATTAGTCCTAATATGAATCTATTTGTACTATTTGTACCCTTCCTCCTCCCCCAGGAATCCTGATAACAACCATTGCCTCCAAGGGGGAGCTGCAGACATGGCCCGAGCTGCTGCCCCAGCTCTGCAACCTGCTCAACTCAGAGGACTACAACACCTGCGAGGTCTGAACTGACCCACTCTACCCCCTTTTTTCCCCTTTTCTTCCTCTCCCTCCTCTTGTGTGCTGTAAGAATAGGGCTGTTTGTTATCCCTGAAAATTACATGTGGCTATGAATTTTGACACTGCACTCCAATTTAGTGTTTTCTGATGCAACATGTTTATATGATGCAAAATGTGAAGTGAAGTTGCAAACAATAGCACAAAATTAGGTGGCGCTGAACATTTCGGCTGATACCAGTAATCAGTGGGTAATGGTCATTTGGAGAAATATTTTGTATTAAATTATTTAAAGGATAAGTGCAACATGACTCATTGTTTCTGTTCTTGGTATTGTAATATGGTGATATGGCATAAGTGTTGTCTTTTCGTGGTTTTAAAGTCTGCATTACAGTAAAGGGATGCAGCTTGCTGATCGTATTAGACTGTTTTAGCTGTTTTACCATGTGACTGTACCTGCTTGGTCGTCATCATCCACATTACCAATGATTGTTTCGCAAAAATTTCCTGTAAATATTTTGTGAAAGCGCAAATCCCTATAATATTGATATTGCGATATTCATTCAAAAATATTGTCATATTTGATTTTGTCTGTATCGCCCAGTCCTAGTTAAAACAACTCTTTACCGCTGACCGACTGCACTGGACAGTAGCCATCACCTTTTGAGAACCAGATGTTGTGTGACTAACAGAATGAGAGTCTTGTGCTGGTCAAGCATTCAGTTCAGCTGACTTATAAAAACAATAAAACCGTCTGTTTTTGACACATTTGACAAGCAAGTTGACACTCACATTTCTGATTCTTTTTTATTTTTCTTGGACTTTATGGTGTTTGACTAAAATTTAAATTTGTTCTGAGCTATAATACAAACTAGTGACATAATTGAGTTATTGTTGTTCATGCATACTGCACTGCCACAAGTCACATGACTTTTTGAACACTCAGATCTTTCAGAGTGGTAGGAGCCTTCCCTGTCTTTGCCCTCTCTCTGAACCTCCCTCTCTCTATGACCTGGACATGATGAAACACCCAGCTCATTGACTGACAATGATACATTTTGTTCCCATGTTGTTTTCTGATCCAGTCCCACTCTCTCCTCTGTCTCTGTCTCTATGTTTGCGTGTGATTTGACAGCCTCTCTGTGTGTGTCCATGTCTCAGGGCTCGTTTGGAGCGCTGCAGAAGATCTGTGAGGACTCGTCTGAGCTGCTGGACAGTGATGCTCTCAACAGACCACTCAACATCATGATCCCAAAGTTCCTCCAGTTCTTCAAGCACTGCAGCCCCAAGATCAGGTACAGGGGAAGGGAAAGCGCTTGTTCTCTGCTTATTGTCTTTTCTTAGCCTCTGGATGTGATGCATAATGTCATCTGACTGCCAGTGAAGGTGTTTGTATTCATACTGTCTGATCCAGATACTCTGAATATCATGATCTCACTTAACCCCTCATGCAGGCACTCAGTTCAAGAGTCCATATTAGACTCTTATGGTCTCAAGGACAGTCAAATAATCTCACTTCGAGTTCAATCAATCAATCAATCAAACCTTTATTTAAAGCCTCGAAGATCATTGAGGTTTCCCTCATTTACAATGATGTCGAGGTCGACATACACCGCAAAAAAGTATATACACAATACAACATGAAAAATACACAATCAGATATATTCAGTGTTAAAATATATAAAACAAAACATTAAAAACAATTGCATACAGGAGCGAGGTAGTTTGCAAGTAGTGACCTAAAATGGCCAGGAAGGATGGAAGAGTCAAACAGGAGTGTGTTCTGCAAAATGTTCCAAGAGGTTGGTGCACAGTAACTAAAAGCAGTTTTTCCAAACTCGGAGTGAACTCGTGGAACTTGAAATGAGAAATAGTCAGCTGAACGGGTATGGTAAGTATTTGTAGTCGGATTCAGCATGAGTTCAACCTATGCAGTGTCACATTACATTAGAAGAGAGATGTTTTTTTTATTTATTATGCTTGAAATGTGAGGAACTGCCTTTTTTGTGAATTAGAATCCATCCCACGCCTTAAAATTCATTTAGATGCCTGCATTTATCAGGACTTGTAACTAAAGCCTGAAAATGGATGAAACAACATATTTAATATATGAATATTTGCTTGTGTCACTGTTCAGCTCAATATTAGAGAAGGCTATTTACTTTTTACAAACTTTGAATTAAGTCACTTATTTTTTCATAGTGCATGTTTAATTTTCCATCTAGACATACATTTATAGATTGCTTTCAGCATAAGAGAACACTGCCATACTCTGTCCAGTTTTTGGACAAAAATTTAGATTTCTTTAATTTTGAAACATTTTGTAGCACAAAAATGAGCTTTGCAGACCTCCAGATATTGTGTATGAATTCTTAAACTGAGTGACAGCATCTTTTAACCTCACCCCCTTTTCTTTCACATCTAATCCCCCACACTATTTGACTAATACCTGAATGATACATTGGCTTGGCTGACCACCTCTCTCCCTGCAGGTCCCATGCCATTGCTTGTGTGAACCAGTTCATCATTGGCAGAGCCCAGGCCCTGATGGACAACATTGACACCTTCATAGAGGTGAGTTTGTGAAGCAAACCTGAAGCAAAGCAAGCCACCAGTCATTGTACTGTTGTTTGATTGGCATACGAGAAAAAGTGGAGGTAACTTGAGTTTTTGTCTTATTCCCTCAAATTGCTTTTGCCTGATTCTTTTCTCTCCTCCCAGAGTCTGTTTGCGCTGGCAGCAGATGACGACTCCGAGGTCAGGAAGAACGTGTGCCGGGCTCTTGTCATGTTGCTGGAAGTCCGCATTGACCGCCTCATCCCCCACATGCACAGCATCATCCAGGTAAAGGCAGACACATGCCCCGTCAGCTGTGTTACTGTCACAGGGATACAGTACTGTTGGATATCACATCTGTGTTATGTTGTTTAGGAAAAATAAATTAAATTAAGGTTACTTGGTTGTGTAAGCCTCTCTGAGTTTTTCACCTAAACTCGCCTTCCTTTTTAATCTGGACATGATGATACACCCAGCTCATTGATTCACAATGATGTCTGTAGTTCCTAAAGTCTCTGATCCAGATTTGATAAACCCCTGCTCAGGAGAGTAGCACTTTCAGCATTCAGCGGATTACTCCCGTACATCCTCTTCCTGGTTCTCCCTGCTCCTCTTCCATATCAGAACCCCTGATATTGTCACATCAGCCTGCCCAGTGTTAGCCTCTGACATGTGCCTTTCTTGTCTCTGTCAGTACATGCTGCAGCGGACTCAGGACCCCGATGAGAACGTGGCTCTGGAGGCCTGCGAGTTCTGGTTGACCCTGGCAGAGCAACCCATTTGCAAGGAGGTGCTGTCCGGACATCTGGTGCAGTAAGTAACACATTAACTTATCAACAAAGTAGATATGTTACAGAAAAAAAGACAGCCTGAAAAATCTTTCACCTGATCCTTTTGCAGTCATTTTGGCTTTGTTTAGACTGCAGGTTAATCTGATTTGTCTCTCAGATTTGATCTTTAGTCAGTGTTAAACTATGTGTTTTGGTTGCTGCTGTGGTAACGACATAGGTGTTTGTATGTGTGGTAACTGATAAACTGTTTTTCATAGTGGAAACAAAACAAAAGGCTGCAGAAAGAAAATCAACATGCATCATCTTTGGCCTGTTGCCATCTATTTATCAAGTCGCGCTACCAGATTCCTTTTTGTCACAGCAGACATCAGCGATGAAGATGATTTATATACAAAGCAGTGTTTTGCACTGCGGTTACGGCTGTACCAGCTCTATGTTTTTTCATTTCTGGCACTCGAGATGTGATGCCACTGTCACGTATCAAGTTGCAAGTGAAGTCACAGACTGTTTGGAAAAAATATTAGAGCGTTTCCAGTGTGCCAGTATGCACAATACCAGGACCATGGCTCTGTTGGACCTTAATTAATGTCGTTAGACTTACTTGTGTTTACTCTGTTATTTATCTCAAAATGGCTGTTGTGGAAAAGGTCTATGAAAACTTTTTTGTTGTTTTTTTTTTTTATTTAAATGGAGGTGACTAAATGATAGAAAATATATAGTTTTTGCGCAAAGTGTTCTTTTTAAAGAGTGAATAGGAGCCTGTGTTATTATAGATTTGGTAGACACGAGTTTACCCTAGACAGCATAAACACCCAGCACATTGACACACTTTGTTCCCGAGTAATACAGATCAATACTTCAGTGTGTTAGCATGTAGACAGTGGTTGGTTTGCTGTTTGACCAAGGAATTCTTTTGCTTCTCTCCCCACCATCTAGACTGATTCCTATCCTGGTAAATGGGATGAAGTATTCAGAGATTGACATCATACTACTGAAGGTGAGCTCTCTCTGTGCTTCTTCACTTCTCCCTTCCTGTTTCTCGCTGGCTGGAACATCTTGTACTTTTACTATCTGAACCCAACATTTGTCTCCTTGTCTCCCTCAGAATGACTTGTCTTAATATTTTCACTAGGAAAACATTTCTTGTTGTGTAACTACAAAATACTGATTTATTGAAAGCTCAAACTGTGGGAGTATTTGTGACATGTAGTTTGTGCTCTCTGCCTGAGCTCGGTTGAAACTGTTGCCAAACCCTGCATTCCTGCATGTCACTTTTAACCTGTTGCATCAAATTCACATAACATTTACCATCATTAATCTCTCTTTAATGATGGTGTAATGCCCAAAGAAAGGCATACCATAAAATGTATGTGTGTCTGTCCAGGGTGATGTGGAGGAGGACGAGGCAGTGCCAGACAGCGATCAGGACATCAAGCCCCGGTTCCATAAGTCGCGCACTGTCACCCTCCAACACGAGGGTGGAGAGGGCGAGGAGGGTGAGGACATAGAAGAAGATGACGATGATGATGACGACACTCTGTCTGACTGGAATCTGCGTAAGTGGTGGGAAACGGCTTTTGCTGAGACACACTGTGCTGCATTTGGCAAAAGGACGTCCTGGTGGCTTAGAAGACTAAAGCATGTCCTGTTTTCTTACCAACATGATGGGTCTGAATCAGTCTGGATCTCTCTTTTTCTTGTTATCTTCCATGATTCTGGCCTCTGTTCATGGATTGTACTTAGTGTTATAAAGGAATGAATACCATCATACATTTACCATCGGTTGCTTTTATCTAACTTGTTGAACAGGTTTCTGTTAGTTCCCCTAACTCTTTTTTTATCACACTGTCTCAGGTAAATATGTGAGGATGAAGTCCACAGTTTGTCCACAGAGTTAGTGTTCTCTTGTCAGGGTGGGTGGCAGGAGCGGGGCAGGTCGGGGTTTGGATGAATGATTGTAAAAAGACTTTCATTCTGATTTAGGAAAGTGTTCGGCGGCAGCATTGGATGTCCTGGCCAACGTGTTTCGTGATGAGCTACTGCCCCACCTCCTGCCACTGCTGAAAGGCCTGCTCTTCCACCCTGACTGGGTTATCAAGGAGTCTGGCATCCTGGTCCTGGGAGCTATCGCTGAGGGTAAGACCTTGCAGGACTACAGCTCTCATTTTCTCTTCTTTTATTTTTAACTTGTTTTTTTGCATTCTGGTCTAGATTTGTTGAAACTCCCAGCTCATTACAAGCTGACTGTTGGGGACACTGCCTCACAGTTAGAAAATGACACCAGTCTTCATTGCTCAAAATAAAACTTGTTGTTGAGATCATTGAAATCTTCCACCCTCAGTTTGAGCTGTGCTTCCTCTTGCTCTGTCACTACCAGACTCATCGGCTCAGACTAAAACATCTTGCATTGGTGCTCCTTCTGTGGTGTGAATTTGACTTTTTTTGGTGACTATTAACAGTAATGGTGATAGCAGCAGGGTTTACAGGAACGCCAGGGTAATTATAATAGATCCATGAGAGTCCTCTCAAATTTTGTTAAGTAAGTGAAATGCTAAAAATGTAGAGCGCTGCTTATGCAAACACTTCTCAGTTGGCATCAAAGTTGTGAAATGATGGTTTTTCTGTTTGCTCAGTGGGTATTCCTCTGTAGCAACTGTGCAGTTAAATAGAGCCTCAGCACATCCCAAGCCCCACCTGAGAAATGCGTGTCCCATCCCAAAACATGACTCCAGTGCAGAGATTGGTCCGGTGTACATGTTGTAGCAGGGTGGTGCTGCCCCAACAAGTCACCTAGGATCACTTCTATATATTTCACTGACCTCAAAATACATTTAGAGGATATAGCTTAATTGATGCAAATTTACAGATGTTGTTTCATTAGAGCCTGTGCATGCATGCTCTTACAAACATTTGAGCTGGGTATTGTTTGAAAATGTTAAATTCCACAATCAATTGTGATACCTTGAATTTGATACGTCCTCTGTACCTTTGTCGACTCTTTGCATGAATGAAAACCTTGTAGCCGCTTAAAAAAAAAAAGTTCATCATGGGGCGCCTCGATGGCTCACCAGTTAAGCACGCGTACCATGTGCCAAGGCTGAGTCCTGATCATAGCGTCCTGGGTTAGAATCCGACCGCATGCCCTTTGCTGCATGTCTAACCCTCTCTCCCCCTACCTTTCCTGTCTCTCTGCTGTGACTGTGACTATCAAATAAAGCAGAAACACCAAAACAGATACACATACACAGATGCTTGTTTTTGACATTGCAGTGAAGAGGCCATTAACTAATAGTTAAATCGGCAAACCTCCTCCATGCAAAGCAACAAACTGGGGAACACTGCTGTCAACATACTGAATTTGCATCACAGCTCTTGTCCATAACGACGTGGAACTACCCCCAGTCTGGGTTTCACACCCATATGAACAAATCACTCTGGTGAGGGGGCTGTTCTGATAGATTGAATCTCATGTCAGCCAGTGTGAGAGTTGCATCATTTGAAAAGTAGCAAGAGGAGTGTTGCTCTAAAATCACCTAACTGGCTCTTTCCTTTCCTTTCCCCAGGCTGCATGCAGGGCATGGTGCCCTACCTGCCGGAGCTAATCCCCCACCTCATCCAGTGTCTGTGTGACAAGAAGGCCCTGGTGCGCTCCATTGCCTGCTGGACCCTGAGTCGCTATGCACACTGGGTGGTCTCCCAGCCCCCCGACTCCCACCTCAAGCCTCTTATGACCGAGCTTCTTAAACGCATCCTGGACAGCAACAAGAGGGTGCAGGAAGCTGCCTGCAGGTAGATATATGTAATGGGAGCAGTGACAGCGTACTTTTGTATGCAGGAGCCTTGTCTCTCATGAATTGTGTTTTTCAGGCTCTCTCCCTGCTCTTCCAGTCATGTGGATATGATGAAACACCCAGCTCATTGATTTACAGTGATACACTTTGTTCCCTTATATTTTTTCTGATCCACATCCTGCTGATAATTTTCCTAGGCTGGTAGAATCAGTCATCACATGTTGATATTTTCTCATCTTCTCCTCCTCTTTCTCTCAGTGCGTTTGCCACCCTGGAGGAGGAGGCGTGTACAGAGCTGGTGCCCTACTTGAGCTTCATCCTGGACACGTTGGTTTTTGCCTTTGGGAAGTACCAGCATAAGAATCTGCTCATCCTGTATGATGCCATAGGAACTCTGGCAGACTCAGTGGGGCACCACCTCAACCAGCCTGTGAGTGCCTGCACATATACCACCCCATAGCCATATAGAGGACAGCAACAAATCTGTGCACTAGATTAGATTTCAGTGCATGCAAGTACAGGATGGGACCTGTGCATAGTTGGAGACAAGAATAGAAGTGGCTGTGCTGAAGCATACATTTTTTTCTGTTTATTTAATTCTGTAGAAAAACAACTCGTGTGATACTTGCTTGTCTTCTCACCCCAGGAGTACATTCAGAAGTTGATGCCCCCACTCATTGCCAAGTGGAATGAGCTGAAGGATGAAGACAAGGATCTCTTCCCATTGCTGGAGGTATGGACAGTGGATTTTTCAATGCATCTAAGGTGTATAACATTCACACCTACTCAGTCAGTGTGCCCTGAACATTGTCAAAATTATGTCGTATGTACTACATTTACATGCACCTCAGAGACCAGAATATTGTGATTAACGAGGCAGGAACGAGGCATGGCAGGAAATTGGGTAACGTGTCTACATGTGTTACCTCATTCTGATTCTCAAAATCCTCAGTATATCCTCAGTATGCACTCTCCAACAATGCATCACACTGCCAGCATCTTGTGGGGATGTCCCTGAGGGGGTGCCAGACTTTTTTTTTTTTTTATTAATAATGTTAGTAATGTCATTAATTTATTAAGCATTCTTCAGGGAACTTGTAGAACAGAATTTTTTTTATACTCCTGTGCATTGTACAGTGTGTGTTTTATTGTTTTAAGTTTCCTTATCTTCTTTCTTTTCTTACACATGCACACTCCTAAAAACTCATTCAGATATCTGAGTAAGGGTGTACATGGTACAATAATGGGATTTCTCCAGCAGAAATCTAGCAGTCTCAGCCCGTTTGTCATAAAACCTTACACTGACTGTGGAAATAGGCTTTCTTGTGTACATGACGTTTTAAAAGTCCGGTAAACTGCACACACAATGTGAACAAAATGATTACTAAAATGCATGTAAATACGGTGATGGCATTTACCTTGTCGGGATGAGCTCATTTTGTGGAATGAAATCATCAGAGACCGAATTTATCTTGCTGTCTGTCTAAGTAGACTTCTCTTTGTGTACACATCAACCAGTGCCTGTCGTCAGTCGCCACAGCCCTGCAGAGTGGGTTCCTGCCTTATTGTGAGCCTGTCTACCAGCGCTGTGTCACCCTAGTCCAGAAGACACTAGCTCAGGCTATGGTAAGAACACTCACATTGCTGGATGCCAAGTTGTACACAAGTGACAGTCATTTATGATGTTACATATACCAATATGTTATAATACAATGACTGTGCTTCATACATTTGACGTGTATTTGTTCAAAATGACGTTTATTATCCTCTCTGTGCATGTGCAGATGTACAACCAGCACCCGGACCAGTATGAGGCCCCTGACAAAGATTTTATGATTGTGGCCCTGGACCTACTGAGTGGACTGGCTGAGGGTTTGGGGGGCCATGTGGAGCAGCTGGTGGCTCGATCCAACATCATGACCCTGCTTTTCCAGTGCATGCAGGTACAGTGGACTGAGGGCTTGTGTGTTTGTGTTTCTTTTATGAAGGACTCTTTGAGTCCTATTCCTTCTGTCATCCAATGAAACACACAACTGATTAACTGTTAGTTAGCGTGTTTGTTCCCACATGAGTTAAGAGTCAAAACATATTTAACCGGTTGAAGGGTTTGCTGTGTATCATCCACCAAGGTGTGGCATGACCAGGTGCCTCACAGATGGAGGACAAAAGCTTGAAGGAGAGGACTTGCATAATAAAGATTTAAGAGCTGATCAGTGTCCTCCAGGTGTTTCCTTTCTCAGAATATATTTTTCAAGGTGTCAGACTTGTGTGAAGATATTTACTTTTAAGCCCTGGCATAAGCATTTGTGATTATTACACCAAATTGCTTTTGTATTTGTCTTGCAGGATAGTATGCCTGAGGTGAGGCAAAGTTCCTTTGCTCTGCTGGGTGATCTAACCAAGGCCTGCTTCCCTCATGTTAAGCCCTGTATCGGTGAGTCTGTTTCGGTATCAGTGGATTGAATTTCATCCCTTGTCTATTTTATTATATAAACATCAGGGAACATCCAGCATTGAATCAGTGTCATAGCTATTGTTCCCTATATATTGTCTCATTCAGATCCTATTTCTTTATCGTGGGTGTGTATAAGCAGGAGGTTGTAAAAGGAGCTGTTTATCTGTTAGGGTGTTAAGATGCCACTGTGTGCCTGTATAGTAAGCAGTGTGTTTGTATCTTCTCCCTCCAGCTGAGTTCATGCCCATCCTGGGTCTCAACCTGAACCCAGAGTTCATCTCGGTGTGTAACAATGCCACCTGGGCCATAGGAGAGATCTCCATGCAGATGGGTAAGTGGGTGAGGAGGAAGCTGGTCTCACTCAAGCTAAAAACACATGCACATCACGCTGCTATCTGGAAATGATGAAACACCCAGCTCATTGATACATAGTGATACATTTTGTTCCCATGTCTTTTCTGATCCAGATCTTGCAGACATCAGCTTGTGTGTGACTCTGAAAAATACTAGTAGATCTGCATGTCAGTGAAACTAGGACCTTTTTTCCCTCTTGCCTTTTACTTGTAGCTCTTGATTTTTTTTTTTTTTTACTCTTTGTCTTGGGGGGAAAAAACTTGAACAGTGCAACTACCAACTAAGTGTAGCTTCAGTCCCATTATGTGCATTGTTGTGTGGAGATAGGACTTGGGCCATGCAGTGTTTGATAAATTTCAATCAGCCAAAATAATGATGTAGTTTATAGTGTATAAATCTGATAGACAGAGCATGATGTGTCAATTTGTCTAACCTGACACTTGTGCCATGAAAATGGCAGGTTACTCAAAGCCAGTCCACTAACACTTTTACAGTGTGTGAGCGTTTGTGCATGCCAGGCCAGCCATTGTGTGTGTGATCCAGTCAGCCCAGTGACAGTGTATGTGTGTGTGATATCCCTACAGGCAGAAGTGAGAAGCAGGAGGCAGGGGATTGTCCAGGTGAGCTTAGGGGGCCCAGCCAACCAATCACCACCTTTTAGAAAAAAATGATGTCATATCAGAAGAAAACTGAAGACTTCCCCACTGTCTAGATCCCAAACACCTTAACAGTCAGTCACAGGGGAGAAAATGATTTGTATCATTAATGATTCACACTTCTTCCACTTAATCTGTTTCCCTAATGGCAGTGTTGATTGATGTTTTTTTTTTTTTTACAGGCCACATTAGGGCTGAACGATTTGGGAAAATAATCTAATTGCGATTTTTTTTTTTCCCCCCCCAATATTGTGATTGCGATTTAATATGCGAATTTTTATTTTATCTGTGCTACCGTTGCTACTTCATGGGGTAACACTACGAACTTGTTCCAGCATTTAAAAAAATACCACAAAACCATATATGACAGTTGTCTGGCCAAAATGCCGAGCACCAGTGCGCCTGGCAAGCCAAATACCTCAAGACAGGGATCACTGACCGAAATGTTTGAAAGTGTCACCCCGTGAAGTAGCAACGGTAGGATGGCATGTTCTGCACAACACCTGCCGCTGCGCAACATCTTTTTTGAAACCAAAACAATTCCACACCACCAACGTGCTGTTCGTCTTCGAGACTAAAGTCTCACTTGTGTTAGTTTCTGCTCCGTTGAGCCAGAGGCCATTGCGCAACGGGTTAAAGGGCAAGATGAAAAGTTGGTGCGGCTGAGAGCTCCACTCGCTGTAGCTCGCATCTTGTGACCAACTTATAATCGCGCAAGTTGCGGTTAGGAAATCAAGTTTTATCATATTGCGATATTATCGCAAATGCAATTAATCGTTCAGCCCTAGGCCACATCCACACTTAGCTGGGTAAATTTGAAAATGCCTCTTTTTTTTGTCCATTTTAATCTTCCATCCACTCCAAGCAGGTGTTTTTCCACTCATGAAGACAGAGTATTTCAAAAATGGTCTTCAAAGGGGGCAAATTTGACAATGCTGGGCTTGCATTTTTGTGTGGATACAGAAAATGCAGTTTACTGATAACTATAATGCAACATCGTCATGTGATAGGGCCAATGTGGACGGTGGGCTTTTGGAAAACTGAAACGGTGTGAAAACGCAAGTGCAGTGTAGTGTGGATGGAAGGGCGAAATGATGTGTGGACATGGCCACAGTTGCAGTAATCTTTACAACAAGTTATAGTGGCAACTGTCAGAAAGATTTCCACTGATACTGAACAACACTGGTACTTATATTATCTAGTAATACAGAAAACATCAGGAAAACAAAATGTTATGCATCCTGTTGGAAAGCCACCCACACAGCCTTCACACAAGTCATTAAAAACTTTCATTGCTTACACCCTGTAATGGTGATCATATCAGCCTCCCAAATGCCACTACATATGACTACATATTTTGGTCTTGAAGCTGTTGACTTGAAAATATCCCAGAAAATGATTGCCTTAATTGAGTGGGAACCCTGAAAATGACATGATATGATATGATAATATCACCGATAACAAGTGATCTACAAGTGTGGCTTGTTATGGTGTTGTCATAATTGTAATTTCAGTGCTACATCAGTGCTATGTTGCAAAAGATGAATTCAGTATTTAATTTGCTAAATTTGGTGCCTTCAGAAAATAATTCTGCAAGCTGAAATTTGATTCCACCCTCAGAGGGCAAATCTGTGCAGAGCGATGGAGTAGTTAACAGGAGGGAGACTGAATTCGACAGAGCAGCAGTCTGGCTCTTGGCAGCAGTCAAAATTTGACTCTAGCTGAAAACACGCTGGCAGTGTCAAACTGTCCTTCACATCTAGAACTCTTACTCTGGTTGTCCAAATGGTTTCCCAGAGGGAAATATGGAATTAATTTATATTGTTTAGGTCAAGCATTGTACCTATTTCTGGAAGCTGTCTTTTTTTCCTCAGTTGTAGTCATACTTTAATTTTGAGTTTTGAACTTAGTGTTTGTTTCAGAATCACAATCTGTTATTGTGACACTGTGGGTTGTCACTGTGTACTCAGGCAGGTGACGGCATGCTCTTTCTGCTCGGTGTTTCTAGGTGCAGAAATGCAGCCCTATGTGAGCATGGTTCTGCCCCACCTGGTGGAGATCATCAACAGACCCAACACCCCCAAAACCCTGCTGGAAAACACAGGTACACGCACAGTGTGTGCTTACAGTATCTCCAAAACAATTATTGTTTATTAAAGAAATGTGAATATTCCTAGCAGATGTTGTGGTTGTTGATCTGTGTTGCAGGCAGATAAAATTCAGCCTAAGTTGTATAGTACATTGCCATGGCTAACCCTTGTCTCCTCATGATCTTCAGCCATTACTATTGGCAGACTGGGTTACGTCTGTCCCCAGGAGGTGGCGCCACAGCTGCAGCAGTTCATCAGACCATGGTTAGTCACAGTGTGCATGTGGTCTAAAAATTTCTGTTTGCCTAATCCCATCCAATCAGTTAACATCTGGATATGATGAAACACCCAGCTCATTGATTTACAATGATACACTATGTTCCCATGTTTTTTTTCTGATCCAGATCCCAAAGGCCCTCCCTCTTGCAGTGGAGATGAACATAGATAGTTTTGGCACAAGCTTCCTTAAGTCTTTTTTTTTTTCTAGGGGGTTCCTATATAACAAGACCACATATGTTTTTAAATTGGTTCCACAATTTCAACTACACACAGCACCTCAAAGACTGAAATTTATTATATATAAATACATTCTACATTTTTCAGGCCAAATGGTTGCACTTTAGACCTCTGAGATTTAATTGACTCAGTTTATTAATAAAGTTTATCAGCCCATTGTTCAATGGATGGAGGAAACTTCCACTTGAGCCTCTGTGCTTTTTTGGTCACAGAATAGCTCTGATGGTTCTTAGTCACCTCTCTCCCCAGGTGTACATCATTGAGGAATATCCGAGATAATGAGGAAAAGGATTCAGCGTTCCGGGGAATCTGCATGATGATCGGAGTCAACCCCGGAGGAGTGGTGCAGGTACTGCAACCCACTGTTTTAAATTAAACAAGGACCTTTTTTAATTACAGTCAAAGATATATTTTTCCCCACCATTTCTACCATGATGGTCCTGAACCAGATATTTGAAATCTAAATAAATGGTGTGGATATTGTCAAATTCTGAGTTTTTTGGGGACAAGAAATGTAGAGGGTCCCACTGGAATGTACTGTAAAGTAACAAGTCTCCTCAAATCTCTGCTCAGGACTTCATCTTCTTCTGTGATGCTGTTGCTTCCTGGGTCAACCCCAAGGATGATCTGAGAGACATGTTTTATAAGGTAATTCTATAATACGATCCTACCCTGTCAAACACAGTGATGTGGCTTGCAGCATTTAGCAGGATATGATTTTAAAAAAACACAAAGAAGTAGCCTCATTGGGTTTGGAATTGTATCTAAATGGTGTAACTGAATTCTTAAATTACAAATGTTAAAACAGGCAAGGCTGAAAGCTTGGACAGACATGATCCACCAGCTCAAGTGTAAATTTCTGTTTTTCATGTTGATTCAATAAATGTCACAAGCTGTTTATTTCACAAATGGGTGATGCATCATGATATGATACTAGATATTATTAGTTGATATTGTAATACTGTGACATGGCATAAGAATTGTTTTTTCCTGGATTTAAAGGCTTCTTTACAGTAAAGGGATACAATTTTCTGAATTATAGACTTCTGCATGTCTGTTCATATCAGGCCACAGTCAGGAAGTCCAGATGTTACCAGTCAGCCAGCTACTTTGGCCTCCACACCCTGTGATGATCACTCATCAGACATTCGAAATCAGAACACACAATGTCGATGTTTCAGGGTCTGAGCCGTGTGGTGTGCTATCTGGAAAATATAAAGCAGTTGTAAATTTTTACTTTTAGGACAGTCTAATCAGTAATTCCAGCTTTAATCAGCCAAGTTGATCAGTCAGGAAAGGGGCTGATTATATTTCATTTAGTACTTCATTTAGTACAAGTTATACGGATGGAGATCTAGACTTCTTCCTCAAGTCCTGCGAGTTCACCCATTTGTGTTTTGAAATATCACTGTGCAGACCTCATTCTGTCTCCATGACAGTTTTCTTGTGTGTTTATTCTCCTAAGATCCTTCACGGCTTCAAGGACCAGGTAGGAGAGGAGAACTGGCAGCAGTTCTCTGAGCAGTTCCCTCCTCTGTTGAAGGAGCGCCTATCGGCCTGCTACGGGGTTTAGCCCAACCTCCCCACGGTCCACACAGGACACAGACCTGTTAGGTATGACCAGCACCGATCACTCACAAAATATTATTCCACCCTCTGGAAGTGATGAACCTCCCATCTTATTGATCAACGATGTTATATTTTGTTCCCAGATTTGTTTTCAAATCCAGAGCTCCCTCTCTTAAAATCTCAGACAATTTCCCCTTCACGTCACTTGATCCCTGGTCAATATTAGCAAGTCTGCATTTGCCAGTAGTTAATAGAGTGTGATTTCATTTCCTCCTTTGTTTCCTTTCCCAGGTTAATCTAGGGGAGGGTTACTGGGGAACTCATCCATCTGTGTAATTGCACTGCCCAGATCGTGGGGAGAAAGAAGAGAGGAAGGGACGCGACTGGCCTTGACCCTCCACTCTGTGGATTGGCCCCCTTTCCCCCGCGCCCTGTGTGTCTCTGAGAGGGTGGGTGGGAGGAGGGTGGTGGGTTTGGGAGGGTAAACTGGGGATATTACATATACCTCTTGGATTAAATGCCTCACTAAATCCGACACACTCAAAAAATGACTTTTCGCCAACACCACAGGGATCTTAGGTTAGGTGTAGGCAAAAGGGGCTAGCTTTGGCCTCCCCCTCCTGTGATTGATAATTCTATTGAGATAGATGAAAGCTGGGAGCGGGGTGGCAGATAGGTACATTTAAAGAAATTATCTGAACCAGCATAGGGTGCCACAGTTAACAATGCCGCAGTGCACATAGTAAGTAGAATGGCACACATAAATAGACTTGTTGAAACAAGGCAGCTCTCTGCCCTGACGGAGTGGTCCTGTACACAGGAAAAAAAGTCACATTAGGTCTGTTGTTCCTTCTCGAGTTTTACCACCACAGTACCTGCTCCTTTCTTTCAAGACTCATTACCTTGTAATGCTGAATCTGCAATTTGTCATTTTACTTGCTGAAATAAGGGAATGAGAGAGTTATTGCATGGCATATGATCACCTCCTGTTAAGTGGCGCATGTTTGAGTGAATGTCTGTCCTGTTGCTCATTTATTTACAACTTGATTACCTACGATGGCAGGAGGAGGCTGCCATAATTTGAAGCTGTCAGATGCTTGGGTCTTTTGCCCTCCCATTCAATACAGATTGTGCGATCAGTCCCCATTTGTCCCCATAGATAAAAAATGGAGGTTGTGTGTTAAGATCCACTATAGGTAGATTAATACAGGGTTCAGCTTATATCTGATTGTTAGGAGAATCACTCACCACAACAAGAATTCAAATACTGTAGGTGAGGTGAGAATTCATTTGCTGCTGCTGCTTCGTTGTTTTAGAGTCTTTACGAAATGGACGTAAAGAGAGCGGTAAGGCATCGGTAAGAGCCTAAAGTTATATGAATTGGTTCTTTTCGATATAAATGCACTTTCCTTTTTGTAAGAAATTTAGAATCTCGCTCGTAAGGCGCTCAGTAATAATAATATACCGATCTTGAGGTATAGTGTTTTTCGATTAAGTGATTTTAGGACTGTTAATGGCTTGCTAAAGTAAGCGTAATGATGATATTGTTAAGCAATGGTAAAATGAGTAGGTAAGAGGCCTCTGTATATCGGGTTAGTTTTATAATGTAGCTCCTCCTAAAATGGATTAATAGGATTCAAGGGGAGGGGGGGACGTCTGAATTTCAGTATTTTGGATCCATGCCCCAGTGTACCTGCCAATCCAGTGCTAGGGAATGTCCCATGCTTTCTGTTTGTAGAATGACAGCTTTGTGAGGTGTGGAGATGGCTATTAAAACTTGACTGTTTCAGCTATCAAGGTGTCTTTTTAAGGGACCGTGTTTTCTATGTGCTGGCCCATTAACTACACTGTATGGATACTTCACGTTACCTCTGGTCATTTCCCAATGCATAACAAACTTTTAGATTTTTTAAAAATATTTTCAGTTTCCCTGTATTTTTTTTTTTTTTTTTTACCATCAAACATTCAGGTGATCGACTTACCTTGAATTTCTCTGCTGCTCCGGTTAACATTCATGCCTGGGTTTAGAAGTCATGAAAGATGGAATTTAGTGCATATATCCGCTTCTTGGGAGAATTGTATGTTCTCTTGTGTGGGCATCTCTGCATGGACGGCATTTCTGTGTCCAACAGGGAGGACTGGTGCATTCACATTCTATATGATAACTTGGAACAGTGAAGACAGTCGTCATATCTTGTTATTTTAAAAACGCGGAGAAACCAAATCAGCATTATTTGGCAGCTGACTCCGACGTTCCAGCTGTTGAGTTTCCCAGCAGCATGTGAACATACCAAAAGACATGTAGCCTTTGCATAATACTGCACAACCATAAAGTAACTTGGACGAAAATAAACCTGGGCACGATGTTCACTGTGATAGATTACTTATCTGTAGCAAGTTCCAAGTCTTTGCAAGCTGATTTTCATACTGCAAACATCTAAAGTATAGCAGGCTGTAGAAGATGGCTGGTAGTAAAGTATACATGCATCATAGTAAATGGGCTAAAACAAGCAAAAACACCTAGATGGTCCTTTTTAATGGTCATGAACAACATTGCATGCTTTTCAATGAGTGTTGCTTCGTTTTTTTGAGTATCATCTTACAGATTCCCTTTGTGGGATCTGCCTTTAAAGAGCTTTGTCAACGGCAATGCAGCTCGCTGCTGGACAAATAGAGAACCTTTCCAGCTTACGATCAAAGCAGTGCCTGTTGCTGCCGTTTGCCATATTTACACCCGTTGATACTGTGCAGGATATGCCTGGGAATACACTGATTCTTAATCCTAATAGTTGTCCCCTGACACTGGTTAAGCATATGTGAGGGAGTGGTGTTCTGTATCCAGCTTTATCTTTTTGTCATTGTCCACAGTGGACTGTTATGTTGTCATGAAAGTGTGTTTGGATGTTTACTTGTCTGTGTTTTACTGTAAGGGTGTGTATGCGAGTGCTGCTTAGACTTAATTTTGCACCAGCTCTAGCCCAAGGTAATGTCCTAGGCATAGCCCCGTTATGCTTAGCCCTGTGGCCACTTGGAGTATCAACATTTGCTTGCCAGTTACCATCTCATTTTAACTACCAGACGAGCCATAGGTTGCTCAGAGCTCCTGAGATGTTAGGCTTGGAGTAACGGAAAATACCAAAATCTGCTTTGCCTACTCACATCTCTGAGAAGGCATTGATGTGGCTTTTTTTTTTTTTTTTTTTTAAATCCATTTAATATGGATTTGTAGCACATTCTGACAAGTGTGAAGTTGATGCAACAGTGCTTTGGATCCTTGACCACTTTTGTAAGCTGCATCACCCCAAAAGGTGAATATTAATGGTATAGTTCCTGGGGTTAACTGGTAGCCGAATGTTGACAGATAGCTGGCCACTCTCAGATCGCGAGTCGCACAGATGTGCTTGGAGAACCAGCTGCGGAACCATTCACTGCAAAAATGCTTGACAATGAGTTAAAGGTTTGGATATTAAGTTTAGGCTTCACCACCCCTCGCAATGTAGTGATACAATAAGTTCAGTGCTTAAGTAAATCAATTCTGAAATATTTTCCACAAGTATTTTTTTTTTTTTTACTTTTTTATTTTATTGCTCGTGATGTTTATTTTTGTTTTATTTATTTTTTTAATTTATGTTCCGTTTTTTTGTTTGAGATTTTTTTTATGCTCTGCACAAATGTTTTGAACTTTAAAAGTTTTTTTTCCTGCAATGTTCTTTTTATTTAAAGAGTTTTTGTTTTCATTGTTTTATAGCGGACCATTTGATTTTTGTCAAATTAAATGTAAAGTGGTTGGACTGAGAGGGAGAGACGGAGCTTGGTGCATACATTAGGGAAGAATGTGAAGAACTCATTCATAATTTTGTTTCAATCTGATACCAGTCTGGCAATTGAATTTGATGTAGTACCAGTATTTCTTTTGCTCAACTGTGGTGCAGGTGAGATGTTAACTAATGTATCCCTTTCTATTTTACTTTTGTGAATGGGGAAAATAAAAAGTTTTCTATCAAGCTGGGAATCAGCTAAAATGTTGTGATTTCTTTGAGAAGGAGAATGAAATGGCCATGTAATATTGTGCATACTGTACAATCACCAATATGTCACTGAGGAAACCATTCCCTGTCCTCATGAGCATGCTTTATCTTTGCCCTGGCACATTAAGTGAAGTAAATTTTATGTTGGATATTGTATACTTGGTGGAATATCCAGGTAGTACTTTGCACAATCTGTATTCCACCATATCAACAAGGCTGTGTCCTGAGTGTCAACTTGAGTCACTGTTCCTACACAACAAATTTGAAAAGAATTGATTCTTTAGTTGTCTTGAATGCACAAAGCAGTTTGAGTGACACTTTGGATTCTTAAAGGAGTACTCCACCTTTTGGGCAAAATACCGTTTATCCAGTTTACCCAGACTGAAACAAGAAGTTTCACTCTCTCTCACACCGGCCTGTTACTCTTCAGAGAGTGACAGGCTGGTGATGAGCTCCTAGCATGAGGATCCATCGCAGACATGGACCAAACAGTACATCACCCTGCATCGAAGGCCGAGCTGCTGTTCAGAAAGAGCATGTGCACAGGTGTTGGGTTTGGTCCAGGTGCTCTAGGGGCGTAGCGAAAAGCGAGAGCCACTGCATCATCTGCAGACCTATTTGAGCGGTAGGCGAACTGCAGTGGGGCCGAGGGACCCCAGAGTGATGCTCCAAAGAAATCTTACCACAAAAAAGGTAACAGCGCTCAGTCTCAGTGTGTTCATGAATGTGGTTTAGTGTTTAATGAGTTCCCCAAACAAGCTCCAGTCCAGTTCCACTCAGTGAACTATAACTGATTCTACATTCTGGTGTTTTAGCTGAATCAGCCAGGACAATTAATAATATAACTACTATAATTGTACCTGCACACTAAATGAGAACAATGTGAGGAATGGGGAAGGGTGTGGTGCTTGGAATCAGGGTGATAACTTGATGGATGCCCAGGGTTTCATACTCACAAAAATGATGGGAATCCAGCTGGTCAAAAAGGTGTTTACACAAGCCTCTGATGAATTGATAAGGAAAAGCCCAAAACTCACTCCACTTAGACTAAAACCAGAAAGTCAGAAGTTCTCTTCAAAATCTAATTTATTTTCTTGTAGTCTGTTTATTGCCCGAGTACAAAAGAAAAACAAACAGAGGCTAATCTAAAATAATCCTAAAGAAATTACTTTTGAAAGCTAAGACAAAACAATGTGAGAAAATGTTTTTCATAATGTTTCATATTGCAGGACAACTCAAAAACAGCAGTGTGATCAGAGTCCTTAATGGTTTTTGGTAACACTTTACAATAACAGTACAACAGTTAACGTTAGTTAGTGCCGTAATAGTAAATTAACTGTTAGTTACTGACTATTATGGCATTTACTAATGTTAATATTGACAATAACCCTTAAATATCATAATTCAATACCTTAGCATGAACAGCTTTAGTACATGATTCTTAGACACATTAGTTAATGGTTAGTTAACTCTTACTTAATGTTTATTACCTGTTACTTAATGTTTATTACGGCATTAACTAACGTTAATTGTTGTACTCTTATTGTCAAGTGTTACCTGGTTTCTTGTGATCATCACGAGGGACATCCAGGACAGAGTTAAAATGATAACCAAGTGCTGGCACACACGTCTCTCCAAAATCACATGAACCCCTTCATTAATGTTATGCGTGCTTGTTTCACACAGATATAAAATCTTCAAACAGTAGAGACTTCCTCTTGTACATCAGAATATAATTTTTTTTATTGATTAAAAGACAATAAAACTACTACAGTACTGGCAACACACCAAAGCGTGTGTACTGGGTTGGATTAACTGGGTTTCTATCTGTCCTCCACAGCTGCTTGTATGACAGGCTTCTCTTATGATGGAGTAAATTTCTAGAGCCACCTGAGGGCAGCAGAGCCAGTATGCTTCTCTGTGGTTTGATGGAAGTGATGCACATTTCCAAAGAGCTCTGCACAACATGGACACACCTTATAAAACCTGCTGGCCCCTACAGAAGTACAGAGACGTGCACTACAAACTCGTTGACCAGTTTATACAGGGACCAGGGAGGAACTGCCTGTGTCCTCTCCTGTACCAGTGACTGAAGCATTGTGTTTTTATCTCCAGTAGAGAAAGGCCAATGGCAGCTATTAACGCTTTGCAGCAGAACAGAATCATTGTTGTAATTTGTTGCCTATTAAATCTGATTGTGTACAAGAAGCAAGTGTGTGTTTGTGTGTGTGTGTTTTTTAAGAAAACTCTAGTTTCCACAGTTCTCACAAAATTGAAAGAAGTGATCTGATTAGTCAAAATGATTATGAGGAGCTGTGAGTTTATAGCATCATGTAAGCAGCAGGCAGCTGACAAAATGATGGAAACAAGTTTTAGATCATAAAGTTTCATCTGTATCAGACACGAAACAGGTTTCTTCTTACCTTACATGTTTCGGCGGTAAGCTTCCGCCTTCATCAGAGGTGTCACTAGGTGGTGTGTGACGTGTCTTTATCAGCTGATGTTACGCTTAGAGGCTGATAAAGACACGTCACACACCACCTAGTGACACCTCTGATGAAGGCGGAAGCTTACCGCTGAAACATGTAAGGTAAGAAGAAACCCGTTTCGTGTCTGATACAGATGAAACTTTATGATCTATATAAAGTGTAGACACTATGAATCTTCATGGAAACAAGTTTTACTACAGAGCAGAGTCTGTTAACTTTGCAGTCGTGTGAATGATTGTCCTCCAAAATATCGCCATTATGACACATGGAACACATGAGTGCATTGAAAAAGAGGGACATAAAGGGTGATGTATTTGTGTAGTATAAATTCAGTTAATTGTATATACTCTTAATGGGATGGGATGGTATATATCCTGCACGGACCTCACCTCCTGGGCAGGAACATTGATTTCTCTTTGGAAAAGACAGTCTGATTTCTTCCATCGGAAAACTCCGTTGCTTCATAGCAGGGAGAGCACTGCTGGACTGGACTGGCAGCCCACACTGTCCTCTTTGTGACAGCCAGGAGGAGGTCCACAGCTGTTTTTTCTTTCTTTTCTTTTTCTTTTCAAAACACAAGACTGCCAGCATCACACACAGTGCCTCGGTAGCCATGACTGACAATTTCTTGACCCTCCTCCCTGACGACCTCGGCTCGCTCTTGCAGGGACATGAAGGATGATTGACAGGTGGTCATAGGCCTACTTATAATGTAGTCAGTCACTATAGCGCTATCACTTCCTTGTCTGTCATGGTGACAATCCTGAAAGACAAAAATGTCTAGTAGTCTGATCCATAAAACTTGCCTTCGTGTTCATTAGTTGCAAACTGGTGTGTACAGTTCCCCCTTCTCCAAAAACATGAATGCTGATTTAACATTGGGCAAGTAGGCAGTGTGTGCTTGATTTTGCTGCCTGCCTGTTTTCTATGCACGAGAGATGCCAATGAACATGTTCAAGAAGACTTTTATTTTATTCCTGTCCCAACAAATCCACATTGTAGCTCTTGATAGCAATGATAGCATTGGTGTTTTTCTGTAAACCCTATTTTTTCAGTGGGGACTATAGTGGACTGATAGGGACCAAAATCTTTTGAACTGGTACATTACTGAAAAAGCTGGCGCTGCACGGTAACCATTTGGGAAATTTATGGCCTCAAAAGTATGTCTACTAAAAGAGCTTGTTCAGCCCGTACAAACAGTCTAAACCTGTTGTGTTGTAGTGTCAGAAATGACCTGACCCCACTACATGGGAAGAAGGTGTTTGGCAGGATGTTTCCTTCTCTGTTTAGCCCAGCAGGCAGATATTCATGTCAAACAGGCTGAGCTTTCTGGGACCAAAAACAAGATTTTTTTTTGTGCACATGCCTCTGATGCTGTAATTACAACAAAGCTAAACAGACTGGCTGTGATTAACTCCAAATACTCCATTGCTGTTTATTATGTGATGAATCTCAAGATGAAACCAGCTTTCTCAATACTCAGAAGATTGTGATAACCTACTTGGCCAGTAAACAAAAAGTTTTCTTTTCTTTTTTTTAAAAGAAAAAAAAAAAAGATTAAAAAGTACCTAAGTTATCCTTCAATAGCAAATTTTCTCTATCCGTAGCATATCTCAATGTTGTATTAATGTACGATTATTGATATCTGAATTCTTTCTTGTAAAGCTCCCCTCAAGAGGAATATAAAGTGATGCACATGAGAATATATGTGCGTTTGTTGTGTAAAGCACCTAAAACAAACAAGAAAAGCATGATGTCTCGTTTGTAGATGAGAAACGTGAACAGATTTCCATGACATTTTGTGGCCAGATGGGCCAAGAACCAATAGGAACACATGCTTAGGTTTTGTAACATCTAGATTTTTTTTAGACCTTTTTTTTTTTTTTTTTTTTAGCCATAACTGTGAAACTACGGGATACTGAGAGTTGATCATGATTTCACTTTTAGACAGCGGCTAGTAGCAACAAATAAAGTCAGGACAGCCAACAATGCACAAGTTAGAGGCCTGAAATCATGACCAGCATCTCTTTTAATGATTCATTAGCAAATGATTTGCGAATAGATCATCATGTTATGACTTTAGTTTGTGAGGCACGTGACTATTAACTCACTATCAGCTCATAAAGTAAATAAGGTTATGGTTATTGGTGTTGATACTTGCAGGGCACACATCCACACGAATGTTTGAGGTCTGAATGATTTACAGCTTTTACTAAAACTGAAACCCGGCTGCATGCTCTCAGTGTCCCGGCTTTGAATCCTGGACTGCAAGCTTCAACCAGGAATTTTCCTGTCCTGGAACAACAAGGCATCTGGTAATAAAGTGATGTGCCAGTTCGTCTGGTTGCAGAAAGCTGGAAGTTGAAAGCCATGCCTTTGACTCACTGTGGTTATGAACACATGAGTTTGCAGTATTAATAAGTGCAGATGTTGATAGGGATTTTATCCATGATGGCAGACATAATTAGCTGTTCCTATGTGCATGTTAATAAGATAAACTCTTTATTAGTGTCTGATGCAGTGGACATGACTCATATATTAACTCATCATGATCTGTGCATTAATTAAGCATTACTGAATGCATATCAGTGCATCAGTATTGTAAAGTGTTACCAAAATGGTGATATATACTTTCAGAGATGTAACAATCAGAACTTACACTGGTGTGTCATCACTGCGTTTCAAAATCCTCAGCTGCACACCAGTCGTCTCCTGGTGTAAAGTATTTGTACCACATTTTGAGTAAAGTATTTTGTTCAAGGTTGCTTTCCCAATCATGCAATAATTGGTAGAGGGAATATGGACCATCATGTATGTGTATGTGTGTAGTCTTTTTTTTGACTACGGCTATGGAAGATTGAAATTTGAAAGATATATAACCAATCAGTACAATCACACTGTGTCAGAGTGCACTTGATATTTTGTTATGTTTGACTGAATTACGCCTAAAGAATTGGAGCTTTCAAGTCAGTGAATTTATTATTTTACGGTGCGATGATGCTGAAAAAAATACACCGCAGTAAAAAGTGTGAAAACCAGAGGCGGTCTCCCCGGTCACATGTCTTGCCAACATGAAATACAGCGTGTAATTTGGGCCACAACCTGGACAGGCCCCGCCCACAGGGGGAGGACACCTGGGGGATAACAGGGGCCCAGGCTGTCCGGGAGGCTGAGTGAACACCAGCAGGCAGCCTGACAGGTGAGCTGCTGCAGGCGCAGGGGACTTGAGAAGAGACTGTACAGGTAAAGTTACATGATGGCAATTTACATTTATCAACTTAAACCGAATAGGACACATGGTGGCTTGTTTTTGTCCGTGGGGCGTGTTATGGGAGAGAAAGTGTTTAATCCTCCAGGTTAATGTCAAACCTGAAAGGGACCAGATGAAACTCAGTACAAAGTGCAGAGAGTTGACGCCTTGCATTTCATTCATTCATTCTTTATCATGCAGATAACTGACAGTCTTTTTTTTTTGGTTCTGAGAGGAAAGCCAAACTATGGGCCAAGTGAGGCTATTGAAATTGAAATTGGAATTTTACAATGTTAGCTAGACTTTTTTTGTTTTGTTGTTGTCATATATATATATAATTTATTCTATATAAAACATATGTAACATCTATTTATAATATAATATAATCTATTCTTAAAACGTTCCTGACACAGCCTTTCAGAATAATCAGAAATCAGAAATTATTGATTCAAATGGGAAATGGGTTCAGTTGCAGTTGCTCAATCCTGAGCAGAATAAATAAATTATACGAAAACAGAAAGAAAGTGATTATAGCAATAATTCGTAAGCTACAATCTGCATCTCATATAAGTCAAACATTTTGACCTTTGCCTCCAAAACTTTAATTGTAAAACCTAATGGAGCAGCATTTCAGTCTTCATCCATTCAGTTTCGTTGCTGCGACCAGCTGTCTTATACAGTCTGCTGGTGCACAAGGACAGACAGGGAACAGGGTGTTTTCTAAATCTAAGTGTTCAGCGTTAAAGTCGAAATGTTAATTTTAAAACAGTCACACAGTCTGATCAGCTGATCAGCTTATTTTGGTTTAATAATAATTTAACATGTAGATTTAGATTTAGGTTTAATACTTAGATTCAACATTTTTTTTTTTTTTTTAATTTTTAGTTGTATGAACTCACCTGCTGAAACAAAACACCTTTGTGTGTTGATGGAGTTGCAGGGTGCTAGTAGGCAGTGCTGTAAAAATTAGTTATAAAACAAACAAACCATACAGTAGACTACATAAACAAATTATATATCAACGTAATACCATGTATGTGGACACAGTTGTTATAATTATAATTACATGCACATTTAAGGAACTCAGCCAGTGATTTATATTCACATGAAAGCAAAATGTGGTTTAGCCTTTTGGAATTTGGATTTGTGAATATGGTGTCTTCCCAATCCTCACAAACATATTCTGTGATAGCACAGCACATATTCCTCCATACACCTGGGCCTGTTCAAAGCTTGAGGGAGTAAGAGCAGCCAAAGAGCAGACAGACAGCAGCAAAGTTTCCTCCTCATCACTCAAACTGCTTAGAGAGGCAGACAAACACAACCCTTGTGTATCCATAAGGGTTGAGACTGCTTATATTATGACTGACTTAGACCAGTTATCACCAAAAACTTTATCTGAGACTCTACAGCTACTGCTGCTTTTTCTCCTCTCTGCTCTCCTGAAGAACTCTGTTTCCTGCAGGTAACACAGTGAGTTGGCGTATGATGGAGACAAAGTAAGCCTCCCTAAATCCAACCAACAAATCATTTGTATTTTAACAGCACCTCAGAGCCTCATCAGCAGGTCTGCAATATATGGTAGTTCACATGTTAGAGGGTTAGAAGAAGCCATCCGCAGGCTCCTTGCACCACAAAGAGAAAGCAACACCAATGGATCTTTAAACTTGGACACATTTGTCCAAACTTATCACTTAAGTGCAGCCTGTGATTTATGCACAGCTGAATGATTTCACTACCTGATCTTTTTTATGTGACACAACACTGTGTAAATACAAATGCACACCTTTGTGTTCTTAGATTCCTCAGAGACATGGAAAACCATTGCCACCCATTGCAAAAGGTGCTATATAAGAGGAGCTTGCCCATGCCAGACAATACACTCCAGGTACGGGGCTATGACTTCAACAATGGGGTGGATCACCGAGCCCTGCTACAGTCCTACACCAGCATGGGCTTCCAGGCTACCAACGTGGGTTTGGCTATCGAGCAGATCAACTGCATGGTGAGATGGATGGCGAACGGGGAAAGTTGGGGGACACACCATGTTTCAAGTTTGTTTTCCCTGCAGATGCTGCAGACAGCTTGGGGTCACATTTCATCTAGCAGGCACAGTAGGCCGAATGACTCTGCTATTGAATCATATTTCAGTGCATGAATTTGTCATGACAATTTGGCCATATTCTGTAGATAAAGGTTGCCCGGCTTTCAATATCTCTACCAGTGAGTTGGTCAGTCTGGTCTTGTAACATCTTTCTGTACCTTTCCTCCACTTGCACAGATAGAGAAGCGTCTGGAGCCAGTGAGTGACAGTGATCAGGAAGCACCTTCCACCTGCCCCTGCCGCAAAGGCTGCACCATCTACCTGGGTTACACCTCCAACATGATCAGCTGTGGAGTCAGGGAGAGTATCCGCTACCTAGCAGAGCACAGCATGGTATATATCTCAGCCCTCTTTGTGTAGAGGAGGAATAGATTCCAGTTGGAAAATACACTGAAACGATCTGTGATAACTGGAGACTGGTTATATTTCAAAGGCAGCATCGCTCCTGGATTAACTTTAGATTTGAAAATGTGAAGTTTTAAAGTGATGTGGAAGTTTAGTAAAACATTTGGCTGTATATGTTCTTGAGCTGAGTGTTAGGGTTAGGGTTAGCGTCACAGATCTTCTGTTGTCTCACCTCCTCATTCATGTGTGTCAGGCTCACAAAACGACTCTTGAAAACATAGTTTCAAGTAAAATATGAACAAGTTACAAACATGACTCAATCAAGCCATTGTCAATTTTTTATTAAATGCTGACTGCTGAATTTTCATAATAGAGCTGTTTGAATGAGAAAGTAGATCCCATGATCCAGAACAATCCTGTCTAGATGGTAACCCTATATTCAGAAAAACTCTTGCAGATGTTGGTTTAGGGTTAAGGTTACGGTTAGATTTGCTTACCATGATATCATAACATTTTGCATATGTTTAGCTCCGAGGTGTGTGGTCATAAATATCGTTTTACTCTGCATAAAAGTCCATTCCATTCTCTAATATCATCGCAATCTCTTTCCTTTCCCTGTGAAGGTGGATGTACTGGTGACCACGGCAGGAGGTATAGAGGAGGATTTTATCAAGTGTTTAGCACCTGTCTACATGGGAGACTTTGCCCTGCCTGGCAAAGACCTGTTTGAAAAGGGCCACAACAGGTCAGGCCTCCACATTAACACTGATCAGCATATTAGTCCCTTCAGATCTGGGGATCTGGGGGACCATCAGCATCACATCACATTTTTTTAAACAGCATTCCCTTGTCTTGTGTATCATCCTGGGTGTAGGATAGGGAACCTTCTGATGCCCAATGACAACTACATTTTGTTTGAGGAGTGGGTGTTGCCCATCTTTAAGCAGATGCTGGTGGAGCAGGAGACTGAGGTCAGTCAATCTGGAATACCTGTCTATCTATACTCAAGTCTTGTGTAAACCAGACAGCTTTAGAGTTGCTGTAAGATTTATTTTTTCACTTTGATGGAGCTAGGCTAATGACTCCCATACATTTCAAGTATTTACGCTAAGCTAACAAGAAGCCCGAAGAAGCGACATGGCACCCTCTCCACCCTGTGGGCCCACCACCTGCAGGGAGAACCGCTGGGGTCGGGTGCGCTGCTCGTTAGGTGGCAGTGGAGGTGGCAGAAGCTGGCTCTGGGGACGTGGAACATCACTTCTCTGGTGGTCGTTTGTTATTGGACTTCTGTGCTAGTCATGGATTGTCCATAATGAACACCGTGTTCGAACATAGGGATGCTCATAAGCGTATGTGGTACCAGAGCACCCTTGGCCAAAGGTCTATGATCGATTTTGTAATCCTATCATCTGACCTGTGGCCATATTTTCTGGACACTTGGGTGAGGAGAGGGGCAGAGCTGTCAACTGATCACCATCTGGTGGTGAGTTGGGTTCGATGGCAGGGGAAGCCTTTGGACAGACCTGGTAAGCCCAAGCGTATAGTGAGGGTGAATTGGGAACGTCTGGAGGAGGCCTCGGTCAGAGAAACCTTCAACTGCCACCTCCGGTGGGGCTTTTCCCACATCCCTGTGGAGGCTGGGGACATTGAACCAGAGTGGGCAATGTTCAAAGCTTCCATTGCTGAAGCTGCAGTTGTGAGCTGTGGTCTGAAGGTCTTGGGTGCCTCAAGGGGTGGTAACCCTCGAACATTGTGGTGGACACCGATGGTCAGGGAAGCCGTCCGACTAAAGAAGGAGGCCTTCCGGGATATGTTGTCCCGAGGGACTCCCAAGGCAGTTGCAAGGTACCGACAGGCCAAAAGGGCAGCAGCCGCAGCGGTGGGGAGGCAAAGCAGCGGATGTGGGAGAGGTTCGGAGAATATATGGAGAAGGACTTTCGGTCGGCACTAAGGTGCTTCTGGAAAACCATCCGGCACCTCAGGAGGGGCAAGCGGGGGACCATCCAGGCTGTATACAGCAGGGATGGGACGCAGTTGACCTCAACTGAGGATGTTGTTGGGCGGTGGAAGGAGCACTTTGAGGAACTCCTCAACCCAACTAACCCACCCTCTAGGGTAGAGGCAGAGCTGGAGGATGACGGAGGATTGGCGTCAATCGCTAGGGAGGAAGTCACTGAGGTAGTTAAACAACTCCACAGTGGCAAGGCCCCGGGGATTGATGAGATCCGTCCAGAAATGCTGAAGGCTCTGGGTGTTGAGGGGCTGTCGTAGATGACATGCCTCTTCAACATTGTGTGGAAGGCTGGGGTAGTGCCGAAGGAGTTGTGGACCGGGGTGGTGGTTCCCCTGTTTAAAAAAGGGGACCAGAGGGTGTGTGCCAATTATAGAGGCATCACACTCCTCAGCCTCCCTGGGAAAGTTTACTCTAAGGTGCTGGAGAGGAGGGTTCGACCGATAGTCGAACCTCACATTGAAGAGGAGCAATGCGGTTTTCGTCTGGGTCGTGGAACAACAGACCATCTCTTTTCTCTCGCAGGTATCCTGGAAGGGGCCTGGGAGTATGCTCATCTGGTCTATATGTGTTTTGTGGATCTGGAGAAGGCATATGACCGTGTTCCCCGGGTTATTCTGTGGGAGGTGCTGCGGGAGTATGGGGTGAGGGGGGCACTTCTTAGGGCCATCCAATCCCTGTACGCTCAAAGCGAGAGCTGTGTCCGGATTCTCGGCTGTAAGTCGGACCTGTTTCCTGTTGGTGTTGGCTTCCATCAGGGCTCCGCTTTGTCACCAATCCTGTTCGTGAATTTCATGGACAGGATATCGAGGCGTAGTCATGGAGGAGAGGGGTTGCAGTTTGGTGGGCTGAGGATCGTGTCGCTGCTTTTTGCAGATGATATGGTCTTAATGGCATCATCGGTCTGTGACCTTCAGCACTTACAGGACCGGTTCGCAGGCAAGTGTGAAGTGGCTGGGATGAGAATCAGCACCTCTAAATCTGAGGCCATGGTTCTCAGCAGAAAACTGGTGGAATGCCCACTGCAGGTCGGGAATGAGTTCTTACCCCAAGTGAAGGAGTTTAAATATGCGGATGATTCTGTCATTATCAGCCTACTGCAGGAACATGAAACTAGCCATGGTCCAGTATTAGAGAATTTTTTGCACTGGTGTGAGCAGTCCTATCTCCAAATTAACATAACAAAAACTAATGATGTGGTGATTGACTTTAGGAGGAACATCCACATGCATGAAGACACTCTTATTAAGGTCAGACTATCGAGGTGGTGCAGTCTTATAAATATTTGGGGACAGTCATTGATGACAAATTGAACTTTGAAGCCAATTGTGAAGCTGTGTGCAAGAAGGGTCAACAGCGTTTGCACTGTTTAAGGAATCTCTCACGCTTTCATATTGACCAAACCATGTTTTACCGTGCGTTTATTGAATCGGTTTTATCTTTTTCTTTGGTGTCATGGTTTGGTATTGCATTCACAACATTCGCATTGTTGTGACGAAAGGAGAGCGGAGCCAGAAGGCAAAGCTCTTGATCTACTGGTCAATCTTCATTCCTACCCTCTCCTGTGGTCATGAGTGATTGGTCATGACCGAAAGAACAAGGTCGCGGATACAAGCGGCCGAAATGGGTTTTCTCAGGAGGGTGGCTGGCCTCTCCCTTAGGGATAGGGTGAGAAGTTCAGTCATCCGTGAGAGACTCGGAGTATAGCCGCTGCTCCTTTGTGTGGAAAGGAGCCAGTTGAAGTGGTTCGGGCATTTGGTAAGGATGCCATCAGGGTGCCTCCTAAAGGAGGTTTTCCTGACACGTCCAGCTGGGAGGAGGCCACGGGGCAGGCCTAGGACCAGGTGGAGAGATTATATCTCCATACTGGCCTGGGAGCGCCTCGGTATCCCCCAGTCAGAGCTGGTTGATGTTGCTACGGAAAGGGAAGTTTGGGGTCCCCTGCTGAAACTGCTTCGTCTGCGACCCGATTTCGGATAAGCGGTTGAGGATGAGGATGAGGATAACAAGAAATGCTATCTATAGGAACT